>NC_134430.1:16778070-17086164 GCF_030867145.1 Opisthocomus hoazin | reverse complement strand
ATCTGCAGACGTTCGCACTTTCGGAGCAGGGCTGTGATAGGAGCCTGGCAGGGACACCACCATTCCCAGCATGCGTTTGAAGCTTCAAGTGGCAAGACAAGCAAGCAGCCCCATTCTCTGTGCCTCTGTGCGAGGACTGCCATGGGCAGATGAGGCTGAGCCACAGCTTTCCAGGATAGCCCCTTCTGGCTGCCAGCTATCTGCAGACGTTCGCATTTCAAGAGCAGGGCTGCGAAAGGAGCCTGGCTGGGACACCATCTTTCCCAGGCTACGTTTGAAGTTTGAGGTGGCAAGACAAGCAAGCAGCCCCATTCTCTGTGCCTCTGTGCGAGCACTACCATGGGTAGATGAGGCTGAGCAACAGCTTTCCAGGATAGCCCCTTCTGCCTGCCAGCTATCTGCAGACATTCGCACTTTCGGAGCAGGGCTGTGGTAGGAGCCTGGCAGGGACACCACCATTCCCAGCATGCGTTTCAAGTTTGAGGTGGCAAGACAAGCAAGGGGCCCCATTCTCTGTGCCTCTATGCGAGCACTGCCATGGGCAGATGAGGCTGAGCAACAGCTTTCCAGGCTAGCCCCTTCTGGCTGCCAGCTATCTGCAGACGTTCGCATTTCAAGAGCAGGTCTGCGAAAGGAGCCTAGCAGGTACACCATCTTTCCCAGGCTACGTTTGAAGTTTGAGGTGGCAAGACAAGCAAGCAGCCCCATTCTCTGTGCGAGCAATGCCATGGGCAGATGAGGCTGAGCAACAGCTTTCCAGGCTAGCCCCTTCTGGCTGCCAGCTGTCTGCAGACGTTCACATTTCAAGAGCAGGGCTGCGAAAGGAGCCTAGCAGGTACACCATCTTTCCCAGGCTACGTTTGAAGTTTGAGGTGGCAAGACAAGCAAGCAGCCCCATTCTCTGTGCCTCTGTGCGAGCACTGCCATGGGCAGATGAGGCTGAGCAACAGCTTTCCAGGCTAGCCCCTTCTGCCTGCCAGCTATCTGCAGACGTTCGCATTTCAAGAGCAGGGCTGCGAAAGGAGCCTAGCAGGTACACCAACTTTCCCAGGCTACGTTTGAAGTTTTAGTTGGCAAGACAAGCAAGGAGCCCCATTCTCTGTGCGAGCACTGCCATGGGCAGATGAGGCTGAGCAACAGCTTTCCAGGCTAGCCCCTTCTGGCTGCCAGCTGTCTGCAGACGTTCACATTTCAAGAGCAGGGCTGCGAAAGGAGCCTAGCAGGTACACCATCTTTCCCAGGCTACGTTTGAAGTTTGAGGTGGCAAGACAAGCAAGCAGCCCCATTCTCTGTGCCTCTGTGCGAGCACTGCCGTGGGCAGATGAGGCTGAGCAACAGCTTTCCAGACTAGCCCCTTCTGCCTGCCAGCTATCTGCAGACGTTCGCATTTCAAGAGCAGGGCTGCGAAAGGAGCCTAGCAGGTACACCATCTTTCCCAGGCTACGTTTGAAGTTTTAGTTGGCAAGACAAGCAAGGAGCCCCATTCTCTATGCGAACAGTGCCATGGGCAGATGAGGCTGAGCAACAGCTTTCCAGGCTAGCCCCTTCTGGCTGCCAGCTATCTGCAGACGTTCGCATTTCAAGAGCAGGGCTGCGAAAGGAGCCTAGCAGGTACAGCATCTTTCCCAGGCTACGTTTGAAGTTTGAGGTGGCAAGATAAGCAAGCAGCCCCATTCTCTGTGCCTCTGTGCGAGCACTGCCATGGGCAGATGAGGCTGAGCAACAGCTTTCCAGGCTAGCCCCTTCTGGCTGCCAGCTATCTGCAGACGTTCGCATTTCAAGAGCAGGGCTGCGAAAGGAGCCTGGCTGGGACACCAACTTTCCCAGGCTACGTTTCAAGTTTTAGTTGGCAAGACAAGCAAGGAGCCCCATTCTCTGTGCATCTGTGCGAGCAGTGCCATGGGCACATGAGGCTGAGCATCAGCTTTCCAGGATAGACCCTTCTGCCTGCCAGCTATATGCAGACGTTCGCACTTTCGGAGCAGGGCTGTGATAGGAGCCTGGCAGGGACACCACCATTCCCAGCATGCGTTTGAAGTTTCAAGTGGCAAGATAAGCAAGCAGCCCCATTCTCTGTGCCTCTATGCGAACAGTGCCATGGGCAGATGAGGCTGAGCAACAGCTTTCCAGGCTAGCCCCTTCTGTCTGCCAGCTATCTGCAGACGTTCGCATTTCAAGAGCAGGGCTGCGAAAGGAGCCTGGCTGGGACACCAACTTTCCCAGGCTACGTTTCAAGTTTTAGTTGGGAAGACAAGCAAGGAGCCCCATTCTCTGTGCCTCTGTGCGAGCACTGCCATGGGCAGATGAGGCTGAGCAACAGCTTTCCAGGCTAGCACCTTCTGGCTGCCAGCTATCTGCAGACGTTCACATTTCAAGAGCAGGGCTGCGAAAGGATCCTAGCAGGTACACCATCTTTCCCAGGCTACGTTTGAAGTTTGAGGTGGCAAGACAAGCAAGCAGCCCCATTCTCTGTGCCTCTATGCGAGCAATGCCATGGGCAGATGAGGCTGAGCAACAGCTTTCCAGGCTAGCCCCTTCTGGCTGCCAGCTATCTGCAGACGTTCGCATTTCAAGAGCAGGGCTGCGAAAGGAGCCTGGCTGGTACACCATCTTTCCCAGGCTACGTTTGAAGTTTGAGGTGGCAAGACAAGCAAGCAGCCCCATTCTCTGTGCCTCTGTGCTAGCACTGCCATGGGCAGATGAGGCTGAGCAACAGCTTTCCAGGATAGCCCCTTCTGGCTGCCAGCTATCTGCAGACGTTCGCACTTTCGGAGCAGGGTTGCGAAAGGAGCCTGGCTGGGACACCATCTTTCCCAGGCTACGTTTGAAGTTTGAGGTAGCAAGACAAGCAAGCAGCCCCATTCTCTGTGCCTCTGTGCGAGCACTGCCATGGGCAGATGAGGCCTAGCAACATCTTTCCAGGCTAGCACCTTCTGGCTGCCAGCTATCTGCAGACTTTCGCACTTTCGGAGCAGGGCTGTGATAGGAGCCTGGCAGGGACACCACCATTCCCAGCATGCGTTTGAAGCTTCAAGTGGCAAGACAAGCAAGCAGCCCCATTCTCTGTGCCTCTGTGCGAGGACTGCCATGGGCAGATGAGGCTGAGCCACAGCTTTCCAGGATAGCCCCTTCTGGCTGCCAGCTATCTGCAGACGTTCGCATTTCAAGAGCAGGGCTGCGAAAGGAGCCTGGCTGGGACACCATCTTTCCCAGGCTACGTTTGAAGTTTGAGGTGGCAAGACAAGCAAGCAGCCCCATTCTCTGTGCCTCTGTGCGAGCACTACCATGGGTAGATGAGGCTGAGCAACAGCTTTCCAGGATAGCCCCTTCTGCCTGCCAGCTATCTGCAGACATTCGCACTTTCGGAGCAGGGCTGTGGTAGGAGCCTGGCAGGGACACCACCATTCCCAGCATGCGTTTCAAGTTTGAGGTGGCAAGACAAGCAAGCAGCCCCATTCTCTGTGCCTCTATGCGAGCACTGCCATGGGCAGATGAGGCTGAGCAACAGCTTTCCAGGCTAGCCCCTTCTGTCTGCCAGCTATCTGCAGACGTTCGCATTTCAAGAGCAGGGCTGTGATAGGAGCCTAGCAGGTACACCATCTTTCCCAGGCTACGTTTGAAGTTTGAGGTGGCAAGACAAGCAAGCAGCCCCATTCTCTGTGCGAGCAATGCCATGGGCAGATGAGGCTGAGCAACAGCTTTCCAGGCTAGCCCCTTCTGGCTGCCAGCTGTCTGCAGACGTTCACATTTCAAGAGCAGGGCTGCGAAAGGAGCCTAGCAGGTACAGCATCTTTCCCAGGCTACGTTTGAAGTTTGAGGTGGCAAGACAAGCAAGCAGTCCCATTCTCTGTGCCTCTATGCGAACAGTGCCATGGGCAGATGAGGCTGAGCAACAGCTTTCCAGGCTAGCCCCTTCTGGCTGCCAGCTAGCTGCAGAAGTTCGCACTTTCGGAGCAGGGCTGTGATAGGAGCCTGGCAGGGACACCACCATTCGCAGCATGCGTTTGAAGTTTCAAGTGGCAAGATAAGCAAGCAGCCCCATTCTCTGTGCCTCTATGCGAGCACTGCCATGGGCAGATTAGGCTGAGCAACAGCTTTCCAGGATAGCCCCTTCTGCCTGCCAGCTATCTGCAGACGTTTGCATTTCAAGAGCAGGGCTGCGAAAGGAGCCTAGCAGGTACACCATCTTTCCCAGGCTACGTTTGAAGTTTTAGTTGGCAAGACAAGCAAGGAGCCCCATTCTCTGTGCGAGCAATGCCATGGGCAGATGAGGCTGAGCAACAGCTTTCCAGGCTAGCCCCTTCTGGCTGCCAGCTATCTGCAGACGTTCGCATTTCAAGAGCAGGGCTGCGAAAGGAGCCTGGCTGGGACACCATCTTTCCCAGGATACGTTTGAAGTTTGAGGTGGCAAGATAAGCAAGCAGCCCCATTCTCTGTGCCTCTGTGCGAACACTGCCATGGGCAGATGAGGCTGAGCAACAGCTTTCCAGGCTAGCCCCTTCTGGCTGCCAGCTATCTGCAGACGTTCGCACTTTCGGAGCAGGGCTGTGATAGGAGCCTGGCAGGGACACCACCATTCCCAGCATGCGTTTGAAGTTTCAAGTGGCAAGATAAGCAAGCAGCCCCATTCTCTGTGCCTCTATGCGAACAGTGCCATGGGCAGATGAGGCTGAGCAACAGCTTTCCAGGATAGCCCATTCTGGCTGCCAGCTATCTGCAGACGTTCGCATTTCAAGAGCAGGGCTGCGAAAGGAGCCTGGCTGGGACACCAACTTTCCCAGGCTACGTTTCAAGTTTTAGTTGGCAAGACAAGCAAGGAGCCCCATTCTCTGTGCCTCTGTGTGAGCACTGCCATGGGCAGATGAGGCTGAGCACAGCTTTCCAGGATAGCCCCTTCTGGCTGCCAGCTATCTGCAGACGTTCGCACTTTCGGAGCAGGGCTGTGATAGGAGCCTGGCAGGGACACCACCATTCCCAGCATGCGTTTGAAGTTTCAAGTGGCAAGATAAGCAAGCAGCCCCAGTCTCTGAGCGAGCAATGCCATGGGCAGATGAGGCTGAGCAACAGCTTTCCAGGCTAGCACCTTCTGGCTGCCAGCTATCTGCAGACATTCGCACTTTTGGAGCAGGGCTGTGATAGGAGCCTGGCAGGGACACCACCATTCCCAGCATGCGTTTGAAGTTTGAGGTGGCAAGACAAGCAAGCAACCCCATTCTCTGTGCCTCTGTGCGAGCACTGCCGTGGGCAGATGAGGCTGAGCAACAGCTTTCCAGGCTAGCCCCTTCTGCCTGCCAGCTATCTGCAGACGTTCGCATTTCAAGAGCAGGGCTGCGAAAGGAGCCTAGCAGGTACACCATCTTTCCCAGGCTACGTTTGAAGTTTTAGTTGGCAAGACAAGCAAGGAGCCCCATTCTCTCTGCGAGCAATGCCATGGGCAGATGAGGCTGAGCAACAGCTTTCCAGGCTAGCCCCTTCTGGCTGCCAGCTATCTGCAGACGTTCGCATTTCAAGAGCAGGGCTGCGAAAGGAGCCTAGCAGGTACAGCATCTTTCCCAGGCTACGTTTGAAGTTTGAGGTGGCAAGATAAGCAAGCAGCCCCATTCTCTGTGCCTCTGTGCGAGCACTGCCATGGGCAGATGAGGCTGAGCAACAGCTTTCCAGGCTAGCCCCTTCTGGCTGCCAGCTATCTGCAGACGTTCGCATTTCAAGAGCAGGGCTGCGAAAGGAGCCTGGCTGGGACACCAACTTTCCCAGGCTACGTTTCAAGTTTTAGTTGGGAAGACAAGCAAGGAGCCCCATTCTCTGTGCCTCTGTGCGAGCACTGCCATGGGCAGATGAGGCTGAGCAACAGCTTTCCAGGCTAGCACCTTCTGGCTGCCAGCTATCTGCAGACGTTCACATTTCAAGAGCAGGGCTGCGAAAGGATCCTAGCAGGTACACCATCTTTCCCAGGATACGTTTGAAGTTTGAGGTGGCAAGACAAGCAAGCAGCCCCATTCTCTGTGCCTCTATGCGAGCAATGCCATGGGCAGATGAGGCTGAGCAACAGCTTTCCAGGCTAGCCCCTTCTGGCTGCCAGCTATCTGCAGACGTTCGCATTTCAAGAGCAGGGCTGCGAAAGGAGCCTGGCTGGTACACCATCTTTCCCAGGCTACGTTTGAAGTTTGAGGTGGCAAGACAAGCAAGCAGCCCCATTCTCTGTGCCTCTGTGCGAGCACTGCCATGGGCAGATGAGGCTGAGCAACAGCTTTCCAGGATAGCCCCTTCTGGCTGCCAGCTATCTGCAGACGTTCGCACTTTCTGAGCAGGGTTGCGAAAGGAGCCTGGCTGGGACACCAACTTTCCCAGGCTACGTTTGAAGTTTGAGGTGGCAAGACAAGCAAGCAGCCCCATTCTCTGTGCCTCTGTGCGAGCACTGCCATGGGCAGATGAGGCCTAGCAACATCTTTCCAGGCTAGCACCTTCTGGCTGCCAGCTATCTGCAGACGTTCGCACTTTCGGAGCAGGGCTGTGATAGGAGCCTGGCAGGGACACCACCATTCCCAGCATGCGTTTGAAGCTTCAAGTGGCAAGACAAGCAAGCAGCCCCATTCTCTGTGCCTCTGTGCGAGGACTGCCATGGGCAGATGAGGCTGAGCCACAGCTTTCCAGGATAGCCCCTTCTGGCTGCCAGCTATCTGCAGACGTTCGCATTTCAAGAGCAGGTCTGCGAAAGGAGCCTAGCAGGTACACCATCTTTCCCAGGCTACGTTTGAAGTTTGAGGTGGCAAGACAAGCAAGCAGCCCCATTCTCTGTGCGAGCAATGCCATGGGCAGATGAGGCTGAGCAACAGCTTTCCAGGCTAGCCCCTTCTGGCTGCCAGCTGTCTGCAGACGTTCACATTTCAAGAGCAGGGCTGCGAAAGGAGCCTAGCAGGTACAGCATCTTTCCCAGGCTACGTTTGAAGTTTGAGGTGGCAAGACAAGCAAGCAGCCCCATTCTCTGTGCCTCTGTGCGAGCACTGCCATGGGCAGATGAGGCTGAGCAACAGCTTTCCAGGCTAGCCCCTTCTGCCTGCCAGCTATCTGCAGACGTTCGCATTTCAAGAGCAGGGCTGCGAAAGGAGCCTAGCAGGTACACCAACTTTCCCAGGCTACGTTTGAAGTTTTAGTTGGCAAGACAAGCAAGGAGCCCCATTCTCTGTGCGAGCACTGCCATGGGCAGATGAGGCTGAGCAACAGCTTTCCAGGCTAGCCCCTTCTGGCTGCCAGCTGTCTGCAGACGTTCACATTTCAAGAGCAGGGCTGCGAAAGGAGCCTAGCAGGTACAGCATCTTTCCCAGGCTACGTTTGAAGTTTGAGGTGGCAAGATAAGCAAGCAGCCCCATTCTCTGTGCCTCTGTGCGAGCACTGCCATGGGCAGATGAGGCTGAGCAACAGCTTTCCAGGCTAGCCCCTTCTGGCTGCCAGCTATCTGCAGACGTTCGCACTTTCGGAGCAGGGCTGTGATAGGAGCCTGGCAGGGACACCACCATTCCCAGCATGCGTTTGAAGTTTCAAGTGGCAAGATAAGCAAGCAGCCCCATTCTCTGTGCCTCTATGCGAACAGTGCCATGGGCAGATGAGGCTGAGCAACAGCTTTCCAGGCTAGCCCCTTCTGTCTGCCAGCTATCTGCAGACGTTCGCATTTCAAGAGCAGGGCTGCGAAAGGAGCCTGGCTGGGACACCAACTTTCCCAGGCTACGTTTCAAGTTTTAGTTGGCAAGACAAGCAAGGAGCCCCATTCTCTGTGCATCTGTGCGAGCAGTGCCATGGGCAGATGAGGCTGAGCATCAGCTTTCCAGGATAGACCCTTCTGCCTGCCAGCTATATGCAGACGTTCGCACTTTCGGAGCAGGGCTGTGATAGGAGCCTGGCAGGGACACCACAATTCCCAGCATGCGTTTGAAGTTTCAAGTGGCAAGATAAGCAAGCAGCCCCATTCTCTGTGCCTCTATGCGAACAGTGCCATGGGCAGATGAGGCTGAGCAACAGCTTTCCAGGCTAGCACCTTCTGGCTGCCAGCTATCTGCAGACGTTCACATTTCAAGAGCAGGGCTGCGAAAGGATCCTAGCAGGTACACCATCTTTCCCAGGATACGTTTGAAGTTTGAGGTGGCAAGACAAGCAAGCAGCCCCATTCTCTGTGCCTCTATGCGAGCAATGCCATGGGCAGATGAGGCTGAGCAACAGCTTTCCAGGCTAGCCCCTTCTGGCTGCCAGCTATCTGCAGACGTTCGCATTTCAAGAGCAGGGCTGCGAAAGGAGCCTGGCTGGTACACCATCTTTCCCAGGCTACGTTTGAAGTTTGAGGTGGCAAGACAAGCAAGCAGCCCCATTCTCTGTGCCTCTGTGCGAGCACTGCCATGGGCAGATGAGGCTGAGCAACAGCTTTCCAGGCTAGCCCCTTCTGGCTGCCAGCTATCTGCAGACGTTCGCACTTTCGGAGCAGGGTTGCGAAAGGAGCCTGGCTGGGACACCACCATTCCCAGCATGCGTTTCAAGTTTGAGGTGGCAAGACAAGCAAGGGGCCCCATTCTCTGTGCCTCTATGCGAGCAGTGCCATGGGCAGATGAGGCTGAGCAACAGCTTTCCAGGCTAGCCCCTTCTGGCTGCCAGCTATCTGCAGACGTTCGCATTTCAAGAGCAGGTCTGCGAAAGGAGCCTAGCAGGTACACCATCTTTCCCAGGCTACGTTTGAAGTTTGAGGTGGCAAGACAAGCAAGCAGCCCCATTCTCTGTGCGAACAATGCCATGGGCAGATGAGGCTGAGCAACAGCTTTCCAGGCTAGCCCCTTCTGGCTGCCAGCTGTCTGCAGACGTTCACATTTCAAGAGCAGGGCTGCGAAAGGAGCCTAGCAGGTACACCATCTTTCCCAGGCTACGTTTGAAGTTTGAGGTGGCAAGACAAGCAAGCAGCCCCATTCTCTGTGCCTCTGTGCGAGCACTGCCATGGGCAGATGAGGCTGAGCAACAGCTTTCCAGGCTAGCCCCTTCTGCCTGCCAGCTATCTGCAGACGTTCGCATTTCAAGAGCAGGGCTGCGAAAGGAGCCTAGCAGGTACAGCATCTTTCCCAGGCTACGTTTGAAGTTTTAGTTGGCAAGACAAGCAAGGAGCCCCATTCTCTGTGCGAGCACTGCCATGGGCAGATGAGGCTGAGCAACAGCTTTCCAGGCTAGCCCCTTCTGGCTGCCAGCTGTCTGCAGACGTTCACATTTCAAGAGCAGGGCTGCGAAAGGAGCCTAGCAGGTACACCATCTTTCCCAGGCTACGTTTGAAGTTTGAGGTGGCAAGACAAGCAAGCAGCCCCATTCTCTGTGCCTCTGTGCGAGCACTGCCGTGGGCAGATGAGGCTGAGCAACAGCTTTCCAGGCTAGCCCCTTCTGGCTGCCAGCTATCTGCAGACGTTCGCATTTCAAGAGCAGGGCTGCGAAAGGAGCCTAGCAGGTACACCATCTTTCCCAGGCTACGTTTGAAGTTTTAGTTGGCAAGACAAGCAAGGAGCCCCATTCTCTGTGCGAGCAATGCCATGGGCAGATGAGGCTGAGCAACAGCTTTCCAGGCTAGCCCCTTCTCCCTGCCAGCTATCTGCAGACGTTCGCATTTCAAGAGCAGGTCTGCGAAAGGAGCCTAGCAGGTACAGCATCTTTCCCAGGCTACGTTTGAAGTTTGAGGTGGCAAGATAAGCAAGCAGCCCCATTCTCTGTGCCTCTGTGCGAGCACTGCCATGGGCAGATGAGGCTGAGCAACAGCTTTCCAGGCTAGCCCCTTCTGGCTGCCAGCTATCTGCAGACGTTCGCACTTTCGGAGCAGGGCTGTGATAGGAGCCTGGCAGGGACACCACCATTCCCAGCATGCGTTTGAAGTTTCAAGTGGCAAGATAAGCAAGCAGCCCCATTCTCTGTGCCTCTATGCGAACAGTGCCATGGGCAGATGAGGCTGAGCAACAGCTTTCCAGGCTAGCCCCTTCTGTCTGCCAGCTATCTGCAGACGTTCGCATTTCAAGAGCAGGGCTGCGAAAGGAGCCTGGCTGGGACACCAACTTTCCCAGGCTACGTTTCAAGTTTTAGTTGGCAAGACAAGCAAGGAGCCCCATTCTCTGTGCATCTGTGCGAGCAGTGCCATGGGCAGATGAGGCTGAGCATCAGCTTTCCAGGATAGACCCTTCTGCCTGCCAGCTATATGCAGACGTTCGCACTTTCGGAGCAGGGCTGTGATAGGAGCCTGGCAGGGACACCACCATTCCCAGCATGCGTTTGAAGTTTCAAGTGGCAAGATAAGCAAGCAGCCCCATTCTCTGTGCCTCTATGCGAACAGTGCCATGGGCAGATGAGGCTGAGCAACAGCTTTCCAGGCTAGCCCCTTCTGGCTGCCAGCTATCTGCAGACGTTCGCATTTCAAGAGCAGGGCTGCGAAAGGAGCCTGGCTGGGACACCAACTTTCCCAGGCTACGTATCAAGTTTTAGTTGGGAAGACAAGCAAGGAGCCCCATTCTCTGTGCCTCTGTGCGAGCACTGCCATGGGCAGATGAGGCTGAGCAACAGCTTTCCAGGCTAGCACCTTCTGGCTGCCAGCTATCTGCAGACGTTCACATTTCAAGAGCAGGGCTGCGAAAGGATCCTAGCAGGTACACCATCTTTCCCAGGATACGTTTGAAGTTTGAGGTGGCAAGACAAGCAAGCAGCCCCATTCTCTGTGCCTCTATGCGAGCAATGCCATGGGCAGATGAGGCTGAGCAACAGCTTTCCAGGCTAGCCCCTTCTGGCTGCCAGCTATCTGCAGACGTTCGCATTTCAAGAGCAGGGCTGCGAAAGGAGCCTGGCTGGTACACCATCTTTCCCAGGCTACGTTTGAAGTTTGAGGTGGCAAGACAAGCAAGCAGCCCCATTCTCTGTGCCTCTGTGCGAGCACTGCCATGGGCAGATGAGGCTGAGCAACAGCTTTCCAGGATAGCCCCTTCTGGCTGCCAGCTATCTGCAGACGTTCGCACTTTCGGAGCAGGGTTGCGAAAGGAGCCTGGCTGGGACACCATCTTTCCCAGGCTACGTTTGAAGTTTGAGGTGGCAAGACAAGCAAGCAGTCCCATTCTCTGTGCCTCTGTGCGAGCACTGCCATGGGCAGATGAGGCCTAGCAACATCTTTCCAGGCTAGCACCTTCTGGCTGCCAGCTATCTGCAGAAGTTCGCACTTTCGGAGCAGGGCTGTGATAGGAGCCTGGCAGGGACACCACCATTCGCAGCATGCGTTTGAAGTTTCAAGTGGCAAGATAAGCAAGCAGCCCCATTCTCTGTGCCTCTATGCGAACAGTGCAATGGGCAGATTAGGCTGAGCAACAGCTTTCCAGGATAGCCCCTTCTGCCTGCCAGCTATCTGCAGACGTTCGCATTTCAAGAGCAGGGCTGCGAAAGGAGCCTAGCAGGTACACCATCTTTCCCAGGCTACGTTTGAAGTTTTAGTTGGCAAGACAAGCAAGGAGCCCCATTCTCTGTGCGAGCAATGCCATGGGCAGATGAGGCTGAGCAACAGCTTTCCAGGCTAGCCCCTTCTGGCTGCCAGCTATCTGCAGACGTTCGCATTTCAAGAGCAGGGCTGCGAAAGGAGCCTAGCAGGTACAGCATCTTTCCCAGGCTACGTTTGAAGTTTGAGGTGGCAAGATAAGCAAGCAGCCCCATTCTCTGTGCCTCTGTGCGAGGACTGCCATGGGCAGATGAGGCTGAGCAACAGCTTTCCAGGCTAGCACCTTCTGGCTGCCAGCTATCTGCAGACGTTCGCACTTTCGGAGCAGGGCTGTGATAGGAGCCTGGCAGGGACACCACCATTCCCAGCATGCGTTTGAAGTTTCAAGTGGCAAGATAAGCAAGCAGCCCCATTCTCTGTGCCTCTATGCGAACAGTGCCATGGGCAGATGAGGCTGAGCAACAGCTTTCCAGGCTAGCCCCTTCTGGCTGCCAGCTATCTGCAGACGTTCGCATTTCAAGAGCAGGGCTGCGAAAGGAGCCTGGCTGGGACACCAACTTTCCCAGGCTACGTTTCAAGTTTTAGTTGGCAAGACAAGCAAGGAGCCCCATTCTCTGTGCCTCTGTGCGAGCACTGCCATGGGCAGATGAGGCTGAGCAACAGCTTTCCAGGCTAGCCCCTTCTGGCTGCCAGCTATCTGCAGACGTTCGCATTTCAAGAGCAGGGCTGCGAAAGGAGCCTAGCAGGTACACCATCTTTCCCAGGCTACGTTTGAAGTTTGAGGTGGCAAGACAAGCAAGCAGCCCCATTCTCTGTGCGAGCAATGCCATGGGCAGATGAGGCTGAGCAACAGCTTTCCAGGCTAGCCCCTTCTGGCTGCCACCTATCTGCAGACGTTCGCATTTCAAGAGCAGGGCTGCGAAAGGAGCCTAGCAGGTACACCATCTTTCCCAGGCTACGTTTGAAGTTTGAGGTGGCAAGACAAGCAAGCAGCCCCATTCTCTGTGCCTCTGTGCGAGCACTGCCACGGGCAGATGAGGCTGAGCAACAGCTTTCCAGGCTAGCCCCTTCTGGCTGCCAGCTATCTGCAGACGTTCGCATTTCAAGAGCAGGGCTGCGAAAGGAGCCTAGCAGGTACAGCATCTTTCCCAGGCTACGTTTGAAGTTTGAGGTGGCAAGATAAGCAAGCAGCCCCATTCTCTGTGCCTCTGTGCGAGCACTGCCATGGGCAGATGAGGCTGAGCAACAGCTTTCCAGGCTAGCTCCTTCTGGCTGCCAGCTATCTGCAGACGTTCGCACTTTCGGAGCAGGGCTGTGATAGGAGCCTGGAGGGACACCACCATTCCCAGCATGCGTTTGAAGTTTCAAGTGGCAAGATAAGCAAGAAGCCCCATTCTCTGTGCCTCTATGCGAACAGTGCCATGGGCAGATGAGGCTGAGCAACAGCTTTCCAGGCTAGCCCCTTCTGGCTGCCAGCTATCTGCAGACGTTCGCATTTCAAGAGCAGGGCTGCGAAAGGAGCCTGGCTGGGACACCAACTTTCCCAGGCTACGTTTCAAGTTTTAGTTGGCAAGACAAGCAAGGAGCCCCATTCTCTGTGCATCTGTGCGAGCAGTGCCATGGGCAGATGAGACTGAGCATCAGCTTTCCAGGATAGACCCTTCTGCCTGCCAGCTATATGCAGACGTTCGCACTTTCGGAGCAGGGCTGTGATAGGAGCCTGGCAGGGACACCACAATTCCCAGCATGCGTTTGAAGTTTCAAGTGGCAAGATAAGCAAGCAGCCCCATTCTCTGTGCCTCTATGCGAACAGTGCCATGGGCAGATGAGGCTGAGCAACAGCTTTCCAGGCTAGCCCCTTCTGCCTGCCAGCTATCTGCAGACGTTCGCATTTCAAGAGCAGGGCTGCGAAAGGAGCCTGGCTGGGACACCAACTTTCCCAGGCTACGTTTCAAGTTTTAGTTGGGAAGACAAGCAAGGAGCCCCATTCTCTGTGCCTCTGTGCGAGCACTGCCATGGGCAGATGAGGCTGAGCAACAGCTTTCCAGGCTAGCACCTTCTGGCTGCCAGCTATCTGCAGACGTTCACATTTCAAGAGCAGGGCTGCGAAAGGATCCTAGCAGGTACACCATCTTTTCCAGGATACGTTTGAAGTTTGAGGTGGCAAGACAAGCAAGCAGCCCCATTCTCTGTGCCTCTATGCGAGCAATGCCATGGGCAGATGAGGCTGAGCAACAGCTTTCCAGGCTAGCCCCTTCTGGCTGCCAGCTATCTGCAGACGTTCGCATTTCAAGAGCAGGGCTGCGAAAGGAGCCTGGCTGGTACACCATCTTTCCCAGGCTACGTTTGAAGTTTGAGGTGGCAAGACAAGCAAGCAGCCCCATTCTCTGTGCCTCTGTGCGAGCACTGCCATGGGCAGATGAGGCTGAGCAACAGCTTTCCAGGATAGCCCCTTCTGGCTGCCAGCTATCTGCAGACGTTCGCACTTTCGGAGCAGGGTTGCGAAAGGAGCCTGGCTGGGACACCATCTTTCCCAGGCTACGTTTGAAGTTTGAGATGGCAAGACAAGCAAGCAGCCCCATTCTCTGTGCCTCTGTGCGAGCACTGCCATGGGCAGATGAGGCCTAGCAACATCTTTCCAGGCTAGCACCTTCTGGCTGCCAGCTATCTGCAGACGTTCGCACTTTCGGAGCAGGGCTGTGATAGGAGCCTGGCAGGGACACCACCATTCCCAGCATGCGTTTGAAGCTTCAAGTGGCAAGACAAGCAAGCAGCCCCATTCTCTGTGCCTCTGTGCGAGGACTGCCATGGGCAGATGAGGCTGAGCCACAGCTTTCCAGGATAGCCCCTTCTGGCTGCCAGCTATCTGCAGACGTTCGCATTTCAAGAGCAGGGCTGCGAAAGGAGCCTGGCTGGGACACCATCTTTCCCAGGCTACGTTTGAAGTTTGAGGTGGCAAGACAAGCAAGCAGCCCCATTCTCTGTGCCTCTGTGCGAGCACTACCATGGGTAGATGAGGCTGAGCAACAGCTTTCCAGGCTAGCCCCTTCTGGCTGCCAGCTATCTGCAGACGTTCGCACTTTCGGAGCAGGGCTGTGATAGGAGCCTGGCAGGGACACCACCATTCCCAGCATGCGTTTGAAGCTTCAAGTGGCAAGACAAGCAAGCAGCCCCATTCTCTGTGCCTCTGTGCGAGGACTGCCATGGGCAGATGAGGCTGAGCCACAGCTTTCCAGGATAGCCCCTTCTGGCTGCCAGCTATCTGCAGACGTTCGCATTTCAAGAGCAGGGCTGCGAAAGGAGCCTGGCTGGGACACCATCTTTCCCAGGCTACGTTTGAAGTTTGAGGTGGCAAGACAAGCAAGCAGCCCCATTCTCTGTGCCTCTGTGCGAGCACTACCATGGGTAGATGAGGCTGAGCAACAGCTTTCCAGGATAGCCCCTTCTGCCTGCCAGCTATCTGCAGACATTCGCACTTTCGGAGCAGGGCTGTGGTAGGAGCCTGGCAGGGACACCACCATTCCCAGCATGCGTTTCAAGTTTGAGGTGGCAAGACAAGCAAGGGGCCCCATTCTCTGTGCCTCTATGCGAGCACTGCCATGGGCAGATGAGGCTGAGCAACAGCTTTCCAGGCTAGCCCCTTCTGGCTGCCAGCTATCTGCAGACGTTCGCATTTCAAGAGCAGGGCTGCGAAAGGAGCCTAGCAGGTACACCATCTTTCCCAGGCTACGTTTGAAGTTTGAGGTGGCAAGACAAGCAAGCAGCCCCATTCTCTGTGCGAGCAATGCCATGGGCAGATGAGGCTGAGCAACAGCTTTCCAGGCTAGCCCCTTCTGGCTGCCAGCTGTCTGCAGACGTTCACATTTCAAGAGCAGGGCTGCGAAAGGAGCCTAGCAGGTACACCATCTTTCCCAGGCTACGTTTGAAGTTTGAGGTGGCAAGACAAGCAAGCAGTCCCATTCTCTGTGCCTCTGTGCGAACAGTGCCATGGGCAGATGAGGCTGAGCAACAGCTTTCCAGGCTAGCCCCTTCTGGCTGCCAGCTAGCTGCAGAAGTTCGCACTTTCGGAGCAGGGCTGTGATAGGAGCCTGGCAGGGACACCACCATTCGCAGCATGCGTTTGAAGTTTCAAGTGGCAAGATAAGCAAGCAGCCCCATTCTCTGTGCCTCTATGCGAACAGTGCCATGGGCAGATTAGGCTGAGCAACAGCTTTCCAGGATAGCCCCTTCTGCCTGCCAGCTATCTGCAGACGTTCGCATTTCAAGAGCAGGGCTGCGAAAGGAGCCTAGCAGGTACACCATCTTTCCCAGGCTACGTTTGAAGTTTTAGTTGGCAAGACAAGCAAGGAGCCCCATTCTCTGTGCGAGCAATGCCATGGGCAGATGAGGCTGAGCAACAGCTTTCCAGGCTAGCCCCTTCTGGCTGCCAGCTATCTGCAGACGTTCGCATTTCAAGAGCAGGGCTGCGAAAGGAGCCTGGCTGGTACACCATCTTTCCCAGGCTACGTTTGAAGTTTGAGGTGGCAAGATAAGCAAGCAGCCCCATTCTCTGTGCCTCTGTGCGAACACTGCCATGGGCAGATGAGGCTGAGCAACAGCTTTCCAGGCTAGCCCCTTCTGGCTGCCAGCTATCTGCAGACGTTCGCACTTTCGGAGCAGGGCTGTGATAGGAGCCTGGCAGGGACACCACCATTCCCAGCATGCGTTTGAAGTTTCAAGTGGCAAGATAAGCAAGCAACCCCATTCTCTGTGCCTCTATGCGAACAGTGCCATGGGCAGATGAGGCTGAGCAACAGCTTTCCAGGCTAGCCCATTCTGGCTGCCAGCTATCTGCAGACGTTCGCATTTCAAGAGCAGGGCTGCGAAAGGAGCCTGGCTGGGACACCAACTTTCCCAGGCTACGTTTCAAGTTTTAGTTGGCAAGACAAGCAAGGAGCCCCATTCTCTGTGCCTCTGTGCGAGCACTGCCATGGGCAGATGAGGCTGAGCAACAGCTTTCCAGGCTAGCCCCTTCTGGCTGCCAGCTATCTGCAGACTTTCGCATTTCAAGAGCAGGGCTGCGAAAGGATCCTAGCAGGTACACCATCTTTCCCAGGATACGTTTGAAGTTTGAGGTGGCAAGACAAGCAAGCAGCCCCATTCTCTGTGCCTCTGTGCGAGCACTGCCGTGGGCAGATGAGGCTGAGCAACAGCTTTCCAGGCTAGCCCCTTCTGGCTGCCACCTATCTGCAGACGTTCGCATTTCAAGAGCAGGGCTGCGAAAGGAGCCTAGCAGGTACACCATCTTTCCCAGGCTACGTTTGAAGTTTGAGGTGGCAAGAGAAGCAAGCAGCCCCATTCTCTGTGCCTCTGTGCGAGCACTGCCACGGGCAGATGAGGCTGAGCAACAGCTTTCCAGGCTAGCCCCTTCTGGCTGCCAGCTATCTGCAGACGTTCGCACTTTCGGAGCAGGGCTGCGAAAGGAGCCTGGCTGGGACACCAACTTTCCCAGGCTACGTTTGAAGTTTGAGGTGGCAAGACAAGCAAGCAGCCCCATTCTCTGTGCCTCTGTGCGAGCACTGCCATGGGCAGATGAGGCTGGGCAAAATCTTTCCAGGCTAGCACCTTCTGGCTGCCAGCTATCTGCAGACGTTCGCACTTTCGGAGCAGGGCTGTGATAGGAGCCTGGCAGGGACACCACCATTCCCAGCATGCGTTTGAAGTTTCAAGTGGCAAGACAAGCAAGCAGCCCCATTCTCTGTGCCTCTATGCGAACAGTGCCATGGGCAGATGAGGCTGAGCAACAGCTTTCCTGGCTAGCCCCTTCTGGCTGCCAGCTATCTGCAGACGTTCGCAATTTCGCAGCAAGGCTGCGAAAGGAGCCTGGCTGGGACACCAACTTTCCCAGGCTACGTTTGAAGTTTGAGGTGGCAAGACAAGCAAGCAGCCCCATTCTCTGTGCCTCTGTGCGAGCACTGCCATGGGCAGATGAGGCTGAGCAACATCTTTCCAGGCTAGCACCTTCTGGCTGCCAGCTATCTGCAGACGTTCGCACTTTCGGAGCAGGGCTGTGATAGGAGCCTGGCAGGGACACCACCATTCCCAGCATGCGTTTGAAGTTTCAAGTGGCAAGATAAGGAAGCAGCCCCATTCTCTGTGCCTCTATGCGAACAGTGCCATGGGCAGATGAGGCTGAGCAACAGCTTTCCAGGCTAGCCCCTTCTGGCTGCCAGCTATCTGCAGACTTTCGCATTTCAAGAGCAGGGCTGCGAAAGGATCCTGGCTGGGACACCAACTTTCCCAGGCTACGTTTGAAGTTTTAGTTGGCAAGACAAGCAAGGAGCCCCATTCTCTGTGCCTCTGTGTGAGCACTGCCATGGGCAGATGAGGCTTAGCACAGCTTTCCAGGATAGCCCCTTCTGGCTGCCAGCTATCTGCAGACGTTCGCACTTTCGGAGCAGGGCTGTGATAGGAGCCTGGCAGGGACACCACCATTCCCAGCATGCGTTTGAAGTTTCAAGTGGCAAGATAAGCAAGCAGCCCCAGTCTCTGTGCGAGCAATGCCATGGGCAGATGAGGCTGAGCAACAGCTTTCCAGGCTAGCCCCTTCTGGCTGCCAGCTATCTGCAGACGTTCGCACTTTCGGAGCAGGGCTGCGAAAGGAGCCTGGCTGGGACACCAACTTTCCCAGGCTACGTTTGAAGTTTGAGGTGGCAAGACAAGCAAGCAGCCCCATTCTCTGTGCCTCTATGCGAACAGTGCCATGGGCAGATGAGGCTGAGCAACAGCTTTCCAGGCTAGCACCTTCTGGCTGCCAGCTATCTGCAGACATTCGCACTTTTGGAGCAGGGCTGTGATAGGAGCCTGGCAGGGACACCACCATTCCCAGCATGCGTTTGAAGTTTGAGGTGGCAAGACAAGCAAGAAGCCCCATTCTCTCTGCGAGCAATGCCATGGGCAGATGGGGCTGAGCAACAGCTTTCCAGGCTAGCCCCTTCTGGCTGCCAGCTATCTGCAGACGTTCGCATTTCAAGAGCAGGGCTGCGAAAGGAGCCTAGCAGGTACACCATCTTTCCCAGGCTACGTTTGAAGTTTGAGGTGGCAAGATAAGCAAGCAGCCCCATTCTCTGTGCCTCTGTGCGAGCACTGCCATGGGCAGATGAGGCTGAGCAACAGCTTTCCAGGCTAGCCCCTTCTGGCTGCCAGCTATCTGCAGACGTTCGCATTTCAAGAGCAGGGCTGCGAAAGGAGCCTGGCTGGGACACCAACTTTCCCAGGCTACGTTTCAAGTTTTAGTTGGGAAGACAAGCAAGGAGCCCCATTCTCTGTGCCTCTGTGCGAGCACTGCCATGGGCAGATGAGGCTGAGCAACAGCTTTCCAGGCTAGCACCTTCTGGCTGCCAGCTATCTGCAGACGTTCACATTTCAAGAGCAGGGCTGCGAAAGGATCCTAGCAGGTACACCATCTTTCCCAGGATACGTTTGAAGTTTGAGGTGGCAAGACAAGCAAGCAGCCCCATTCTCTGTGCCTCTATGCGAGCAATGCCATGGGCAGATGAGGCTGAGCAACAGCTTTCCAGGCTAGCCCCTTCTGGCTGCCAGCTATCTGCAGACGTTCGCATTTCAAGAGCAGGGCTGCGAAAGGAGCCTGGCTGGTACAGCATCTTTCCCAGGCTACGTTTGAAGTTTGAGGTGGCAAGACAAGCAAGCAGCCCCATTCTCTGTGCCTCTGTGCGAGCACTGCCATGGGCAGATGAGGCTGAGCAACAGCTTTCCAGGATAGCCCCTTCTGGCTGCCAGCTATCTGCAGACGTTCGCACTTTCTGAGCAGGGTTGCGAAAGGAGCCTGGCTGGGACACCAACTTTCCCAGGCTACGTTTGAAGTTTGAGGTGGCAAGACAAGCAAGGAGCCCCATTCTCTGTGCCTCTGTGCGAGCACTGCCATGGGCAGATGAGGCCTAGCAACATCTTTCCAGGCTAGCCCCTTCTGGCTGCCAGCTATCTGCAGACGTTCGCACTTTCGGAGCAGGGCTGTGATAGGAGCCTGGCAGGGACACCACCATTCCCAGCATGCGTTTGAAGCTTCAAGTGGCAAGACAAGCAAGCAGCCCCATTCTCTGTGCCTCTGTGCGAGGACTGCCATGGGCAGATGAGGCTGAGCCACAGCTTTCCAGGATAGCCCCTTCTGGCTGCCAGCTATCTGCAGACGTTCGCATTTCAAGAGCAGGGCTGCGAAAGGAGCCTGGCTGGGACACCATCTTTCCCAGGCTACGTTTGAAGTTTGAGGTGGCAAGACAAGCAAGCAGCCCCATTCTCTGTGCCTCTGTGCGAGCACTACCATGGGTAGATGAGGCTGAGCAACAGCTTTCCAGGATAGCCCCTTCTGCCTGCCAGCTATCTGCAGACATTCGCACTTTCGGAGCAGGGCTGTGGTAGGAGCCTGGCAGGGACACCACCATTCCCAGCATGCGTTTCAAGTTTGAGGTGGCAAGACAAGCAAGGGGCCCCATTCTCTGTGCCTCTATGCGAGCACTGCCATGGGCAGATGAGGCTGAGCAACAGCTTTCCAGGCTAGCCCCTTCTGGCTGCCAGCTATCTGCAGACGTTCGCATTTCAAGAGCAGGTCTGCGAAAGGAGCCTAGCAGGTACACCATCTTTCCCAGGCTACGTTTGAAGTTTGAGGTGGCAAGACAAGCAAGCAGCCCCATTCTCTGTGCCTCTGTGCGAGCACTGCCGTGGGCAGATGAGGCTGAGCAACAGCTTTCCAGGCTAGCCCCTTCTGCCTGCCAGCTATCTGCAGACGTTCGCATTTCAAGAGCAGGGCTGCGAAAGGAGCCTAGCAGGTACACCATCTTTCCCAGGCTACGTTTGAAGTTTTAGTTGGCAAGACAAGCAAGGAGCCCCATTCTCTATGCGAACAGTGCCATGGGCAGATGAGGCTGAGCAACAGCTTTCCAGGCTAGCCCCTTCTGGCTGCCAGCTATCTGCAGACGTTCGCATTTCAAGAGCAGGGCTGCGAAAGGAGCCTAGCAGGTACAGCATCTTTCCCAGGCTACGTTTGAAGTTTGAGGTGGCAAGATAAGCAAGCAGCCCCATTCTCTGTGCCTCTGTGCGAGCACTGCCATGGGCAGATGAGGCTGAGCAACAGCTTTCCAGGCTAGCCCCTTCTGGCTGCCAGCTATCTGCAGACGTTCGCACTTTCGGAGCAGGGCTGTGATAGGAGCCTGGCAGGGACACCACCATTCCCAGCATGCGTTTGAAGTTTCAAGTGGCAAGATAAGCAAGCAGCCCCATTCTCTGTGCCTCTATGCGAACAGTGCCATGGGCAGATGAGGCTGAGCAACAGCTTTCCAGGCTAGCCCCTTCTGTCTGCCAGCTATCTGCAGACGTTCGCATTTCAAGAGCAGGGCTGCGAAAGGAGCCTGGCTGGGACACCAACTTTCCCAGGCTACGTTTCAAGTTTTAGTTGGCAAGACAAGCAAGGAGCCCCATTCTCTGTGCATCTGTGCGAGCAGTGCCATGGGCAGATGAGGCTGAGCAACAGCTTTCCAGGCTAGCACCTTCTGGCTGCCAGCTATCTGCAGACGTTCACATTTCAAGAGCAGGGCTGCGAAAGGATCCTAGCAGGTACACCATCTTTCCCAGGATACGTTTGAAGTTTGAGGTGGCAAGACAAGCAAGCAGCCCCATTCTCTGTGCCTCTATGCGAGCAATGCCATGGGCAGATGAGGCTGAGCAACAGCTTTCCAGGATAGCCCCTTCTGGCTGCCAGCTATCTGCAGACGTTCGCACTTTCGGAGCAGGGTTGCGAAAGGAGCCTGGCTGGGACACCATCTTTCCCAGGCTACGTTTGAAGTTTGAGGTGGCAAGACAAGCAAGCAGCCCCATTCTCTGTGCCTCTGTGCGAGCACTGCCATGGGCAGATGAGGCCTAGCAACATCTTTCCAGGCTAGCACCTTCTGGCTGCCAGCTATCTGCAGACGTTCGCACTTTCGGAGCAGGGCTGTGATAGGAGCCTGGCAGGGACACCACCATTCCCAGCATGCGTTTGAAGCTTCAAGTGGCAAGACAAGCAAGCAGCCCCATTCTCTGTGCCTCTGTGCGAGGACTGCCATGGGCAGATGAGGCTGAGCCACAGCTTTCCAGGATAGCCCCTTCTGGCTGCCAGCTATCTGCAGACGTTCGCATTTCAAGAGCAGGGCTGCGAAAGGAGCCTGGCTGGGACACCATCTTTCCCAGGCTACGTTTGAAGTTTGAGGTGGCAAGACAAGCAAGCAGCCCCATTCTCTGTGCCTCTGTGCGAGCACTACCATGGGTAGATGAGGCTGAGCAACAGCTTTCCAGGATAGCCCCTTCTGCCTGCCAGCTATCTGCAGACATTCGCACTTTCGGAGCAGGGCTGTGGTAGGAGCCTGGCAGGGACACCACCATTGCCAGCATGCGTTTCAAGTTTGAGGTGGCAAGACAAGCAAGGGGCCCCATTCTCTGTGCCTCTATGCGAGCACTGCCATGGGCAGATGAGGCTGAGCAACAGCTTTCCAGGCTAGCCCCTTCTGTCTGCCAGCTATCTGCAGATGTTCGCATTTCAAGAGCAGGGCTGCGAAAGGAGCCTAGCAGGTACAACATCTTTCCCAGGATACGTTTGAAGTTTGAGGTGGCAAGACAAGCAAGCAGTCCCATTCTCTGTGCCTCTATGCGAACAGTGCCATGGGCAGATGAGGCTGAGCAACAGCTTTCCAGGCTAGCCCCTTCTGGCTGCCAGCTAGCTGCAGAAGTTCGCACTTTCGGAGCAGGGCTGTGATAGGAGCCTGGCAGGGACACCACCATTCCCAGCATGCGTTTCAAGTTTGAGGTGGCAAGATAAGCAAGCAGCCCCATTCTCTGTGCCTCTATGCGAACAGTGCCATGGGCAGATTAGGCTGAGCAACAGCTTTCCAGGATAGCCCCTTCTGCCTGCCAGCTATCTGCAGACGTTCGCATTTCAAGAGCAGGGCTGCGAAAGGAGCCTAGCAGGTACACCATCTTTCCCAGGCTACGTTTGAAGTTTTAGTTGGCAAGACAAGCAAGGAGCCCCATTCTCTGTGCGAGCAATGCCATGGGCAGATGAGGCTGAGCAACAGCTTTCCAGGCTAGCCCCTTCTGGCTGCCAGCTATCTGCAGACGTTCGCATTTCAAGAGCAGGGCTGCGAAAGGAGCCTGGCTGGGACACCATCTTTCCCAGGCTACGTTTGAAGTTTGAGGTGGCAAGATAAGCAAGCAGCCCCATTCTCTGTGCCTCTGTGCGAACACTGCCATGGGCAGATGAGGCTGAGCAACAGCTTTCCAGGCTAGCCCCTTCTGGCTGCCAGCTATCTGCAGACGTTCGCACTTTCGGAGCAGGGCTGTGATAGGAGCCTGGCAGGGACACCACCATTCCCAGCATGCGTTTGAAGTTTCAAGTGGCAAGATAAGCAAGCAGCCCCATTCTCTGTGCCTCTATGCGAACAGTGCCATGGGCAGATGAGGCTGAGCAACAGCTTTCCAGGCTAGCCCATTCTGGCTGCCAGCTATCTGCAGACGTTCGCATTTCAAGAGCAGGGCTGCGAAAGGAGCCTGGCTGGGACACCAACTTTCCCAGGCTACGTTTCAAGTTTTAGTTGGCAAGACAAGCAAGGAGCCCCATTCTCTGTGCCTCTGTGTGAGCACTGCCATGGGCAGATGAGGCTGAGCACAGCTTTCCAGGATAGCCCTTTCTGGCTGCCAGCTATCTGCAGACGTTCGCACTTTCGGAGCAGGGCTGTGATAGGAGCCTGGCAGGGACACCACCATTCCCAGCATGCGTTTGAAGTTTCAAGTGGCAAGATAAGCAAGCAGCCCCAGTCTCTGTGCGAGCAATGCCATGGGCAGATGAGGCTGAGCAACAGCTTTCCAGGCTAGCCCCTTCTGGCTGCCAGCTATCTGCAGACGTTCGCACTTTCGGAGCAGGGCTGCGAAAGGAGCCTGGCTGGGACACCAACTTTCCCAGGCTACGTTTGAAGTTTGAGGTGGCAAGACAAGCAAGCAGCCCCATTCTCTGTGCCTCTATGCGAACAGTGCCATGGGCAGATGAGGCTGAGCAACAGCTTTCCAGGCTAGCACCTTCTGGCTGCCAGCTATCTGCAGACATTCGCACTTTTGGAGCAGGGCTGTGATAGGAGCCTGGCAGGGACACCACCATTCCCAGCATGCGTTTGAAGTTTGAGGTGGCAAGACAAGCAAGCAACCCCATTCTCTGTGCCTCTGTGCGAGCACTGCCGTGGGCAGATGAGGCTGAGCAACAGCTTTCCAGGCTAGCCCCTTCTGCCTGCCAGCTATCTGCAGACGTTCGCATTTCAAGAGCAGGGCTGCGAAAGGAGCCTAGCAGGTACACCATCTTTCCCAGGCTACGTTTGAAGTTTTAGTTGGCAAGACAAGCAAGGAGCCCCATTCTCTCTGCGAGCAATGCCATGGGCAGATGAGGCTGAGCAACAGCTTTCCAGGCTAGCCCCTTCTGGCTGCCAGCTATCTGCAGACGTTCGCATTTCAAGAGCAGGGCTGCGAAAGGAGCCTAGCAGGTACAGCATCTTTCCCAGGCTACGTTTGAAGTTTGAGGTGGCAAGATAAGCAAGCAGCCCCATTCTCTGTGCCTCTGTGCGAGCACTGCCATGGGCAGATGAGGCTGAGCAACAGCTTTCCAGGCTAGCCCCTTCTGGCTGCCAGCTATCTGCAGACGTTCGCATTTCAAGAGCAGGGCTGCGAAAGGAGCCTGGCTGGGACACCAACTTTCCCAGGCTACGTTTCAAGTTTTAGTTGGGAAGACAAGCAAGGAGCCCCATTCTCTGTGCCTCTGTGCGAGCACTGCCATGGGCAGATGAGGCTGAGCAACAGCTTTCCAGGCTAGCACCTTCTGGCTGCCAGCTATCTGCAGACGTTCACATTTCAAGAGCAGGGCTGCGAAAGGATCCTAGCAGGTACACCATCTTTCCCAGGATACGTTTGAAGTTTGATGTGGCAAGACAAGCAAGCAGCCCCATTCTCTGTGCCTCTATGCGAGCAATGCCATGGGCAGATGAGGCTGAGCAACAGCTTTCCAGGCTAGCCCCTTCTGGCTGCCAGCTATCTGCAGACGTTCGCATTTCAAGAGCAGGGCTGCGAAAGGAGCCTGGCTGGGACACCATCTTTCCCAGGATACGTTTGAAGTTTGAGGTGGCAAGATAAGCAAGCAGCCCCATTCTCTGTGCCTCTGTGCGAACACTGCCATGGGCAGATGAGGCTGAGCAACAGCTTTCCAGGCTAGCCCCTTCTGGCTGCCAGCTATCTGCAGACGTTCGCACTTTCGGAGCAGGGCTGTGATAGGAGCCTGGCAGGGACACCACCATTCCCAGCATGCGTTTGAAGTTTCAAGTGGCAAGATAAGCAAGCAGCCCCATTCTCTGTGCCTCTATGCGAACAGTGCCATGGGCAGATGAGGCTGAGCAACAGCTTTCCAGGCTAGCCCATTCTGGCTGCCAGCTATCTGCAGACGTTCGCATTTCAAGAGCAGGGCTGCGAAAGGAGCCTGGCTGGGACACCAACTTTCCCAGGCTACGTTTCAAGTTTTAGTTGGCAAGACAAGCAAGGAGCCCCATTCTCTGTGCCTCTGTGTGAGCACTGCCATGGGCAGATGAGGCTGAGCACAGCTTTCCAGGATAGCCCCTTCTGGCTGCCAGCTATCTGCAGACGTTCGCACTTTCGGAGCAGGGCTGTGATAGGAGCCTGGCAGGGACACCACCATTCCCAGCATGCGTTTGAAGTTTCAAGTGGCAAGATAAGCAAGCAGCCCCAGTCTCTGAGCGAGCAATGCCATGGGCAGATGAGGCTGAGCAACAGCTTTCCAGGCTAGCCCCTTCTGGCTGCCAGCTATCTGCAGACGTTCGCACTTTCGGAGCAGGGCTGCGAAAGGAGCCTGGCTGGGACACCAACTTTCCCAGGCTACGTTTGAAGTTTGAGGTGGCAAGACAAGCAAGCAGCCCCATTCTCTGTGCCTCTATGCGAACAGTGCCATGGGCAGATGAGGCTGAGCAACAGCTTTCCAGGCTAGCACCTTCTGGCTGCCAGCTATCTGCAGACATTCGCACTTTTGGAGCAGGGCTGTGATAGGAGCCTGGCAGGGACACCACCATTCCCAGCATGCGTTTGAAGTTTGAGGTGGCAAGACAAGCAAGCAACCCCATTCTCTGTGCCTCTGTGCGAGCACTGCCGTGGGCAGATGAGGCTGAGCAACAGCTTTCCAGGCTAGCCCCTTCTGCCTGCCAGCTATCTGCAGACGTTCGCATTTCAAGAGCAGGGCTGCGAAAGGAGCCTAGCAGGTACACCATCTTTCCCAGGCTACGTTTGAAGTTTTAGTTGGCAAGACAAGCAAGGAGCCCCATTCTCTCTGCGAGCAATGCCATGGGCAGATGAGGCTGAGCAACAGCTTTCCAGGCTAGCCCCTTCTGGCTGCCAGCTATCTGCAGACGTTCGCATTTCAAGAGCAGGGCTGCGAAAGGAGCCTAGCAGGTACAGCATCTTTCCCAGGCTACGTTTGAAGTTTGAGGTGGCAAGATAAGCAAGCAGCCCCATTCTCTGTGCCTCTGTGCGAGCACTGCCATGGGCAGATGAGGCTGAGCAACAGCTTTCCAGGCTAGCCCCTTCTGGCTGCCAGCTATCTGCAGACGTTCGCATTTCAAGAGCAGGGCTGCGAAAGGAGCCTGGCTGGGACACCAACTTTCCCAGGCTACGTTTCAAGTTTTAGTTGGGAAGACAAGCAAGGAGCCCCATTCTCTGTGCCTCTGTGCGAGCACTGCCATGGGCAGATGAGGCTGAGCAACAGCTTTCCAGGCTAGCACCTTCTGGCTGCCAGCTATCTGCAGACGTTCACATTTCAAGAGCAGGGCTGCGAAAGGATCCTAGCAGGTACACCATCTTTCCCAGGATACGTTTGAAGTTTGATGTGGCAAGACAAGCAAGCAGCCCCATTCTCTGTGCCTCTATGCGAGCAATGCCATGGGCAGATGAGGCTGAGCAACAGCTTTCCAGGCTAGCCCCTTCTGGCTGCCAGCTATCTGCAGACGTTCGCATTTCAAGAGCAGGGCTGCGAAAGGAGCCTGGCTGGTACACCATCTTTCCCAGGCTACGTTTGAAGTTTGAGGTGGCAAGACAAGCAAGCAGCCCCATTCTCTGTGCCTCTGTGCGAGCACTGCCATGGGCAGATGAGGCTGAGCAACAGCTTTCCAGGATAGCCCCTTCTGGCTGCCAGCTATCTGCAGACGTTCGCACTTTCGGAGCAGGGCTGCGAAAGGAGCCTGGCTGGGACACCAACTTTCCCAGGCTACGTTTGAAGTTTGAGGTGGCAAGACAAGCAAGCAGCCCCATTCTCTGTGCCTCTGTGCGAGCACTGCCATGGGCAGATGAGGCCTAGCAACATCTTTCCAGGCTAGCACCTTCTGGCTGCCAGCTATCTGCAGACGTTCGCACTTTCGGAGCAGGGCTGTGATAGGAGCCTGGCAGGGACACCACCATTCCCAGCATGCGTTTGAAGCTTCAAGTGGCAAGACAAGCAAGCAGCCCCATTCTCTGTGCCTCTGTGCGAGGACTGCCATGGGCAGATGAGGCTGAGCCACAGCTTTCCAGGATAGCCCCTTCTGGCTGCCAGCTATCTGCAGACGTTCGCATTTCAAGAGCAGGGCTGCGAAAGGAGCCTGGCTGGGACACCATCTTTCCCAGGCTACGTTTGAAGTTTGAGGTGGCAAGACAAGCAAGCAGCCCCATTCTCTGTGCCTCTGTGCGAGCACTACCATGGGTAGATGAGGCTGAGCAACAGCTTTCCAGGATAGCCCCTTCTGCCTGCCAGCTATCTGCAGACATTCGCACTTTCGGAGCAGGGCTGTGGTAGGAGCCTGGCAGGGACACCACCATTCCCAGCATGCGTTTCAAGTTTGAGGTGGCAAGACAAGCAAGGGGCCCCATTCTCTGTGCCTCTATGCGAGCACTGCCATGGGCAGATGAGGCTGAGCAACAGCTTTCCAGGCTAGCCCCTTCTGGCTGCCAGCTATCTGCAGACGTTCGCATTTCAAGAGCAGGGCTGCGAAAGGAGCCTAGCAGGTACACCATCTTTCCCAGGCTACGTTTGAAGTTTGAGGTGGCAAGACAAGCAAGCAGCCCCATTCTCTGTGCGAGCAATGCCATGGGCAGATGAGGCTGAGCAACAGCTTTCCAGGCTAGCCCCTTCTGGCTGCCAGCTGTCTGCAGACGTTCACATTTCAAGAGCAGGGCTGCGAAAGGAGCCTAGCAGGTACACCATCTTTCCCAGGCTACGTTTGAAGTTTGAGGTGGCAAGACAAGCAAGCAGCCCCATTCTCTGTGCCTCTGTGCGAGCACTGCCATGGGCAGATGAGGCTGAGCAACAGCTTTCCAGGCTAGCCCCTTCTGCCTGCCAGCTATCTGCAGACGTTCGCATTTCAAGAGCAGGGCTGCGAAAGGAGCCTAGCAGGTACACCAACTTTCCCAGGCTACGTTTGAAGTTTTAGTTGGCAAGACAAGCAAGGAGCCCCATTCTCTGTGCGAGCACTGCCATGGGCAGATGAGGCTGAGCAACAGCTTTCCAGGCTAGCCCCTTCTGGCTGCCAGCTGTCTGCAGACGTTCACATTTCAAGAGCAGGGCTGCGAAAGGAGCCTAGCAGGTACACCATCTTTCCCAGGCTACGTTTGAAGTTTGAGGTGGCAAGATAAGCAAGCAGCCCCATTCTCTGTGCCTCTGTGCGAGCACTGCCGTGGGCAGATGAGGCTGAGCAACAGCTTTCCAGGCTAGCCCCTTCTGCCTGCCAGCTATCTGCAGACGTTCGCATTTCAAGAGCAGGGCTGCGAAAGGAGCCTAGCAGGTACACCATCTTTCCCAGGCTACGTTTGAAGTTTTAGTTGGCAAGACAAGCAAGGAGCCCCATTCTCTATGCGAACAGTGCCATGGGCAGATGAGGCTGAGCAACAGCTTTCCAGGCTAGCCCCTTCTGGCTGCCAGCTATCTGCAGACGTTCGCATTTCAAGAGCAGGGCTGCGAAAGGAGCCTAGCAGGTACAGCATCTTTCCCAGGCTACGTTTGAAGTTTGAGGTGGCAAGATAAGCAAGCAGCCCCATTCTCTGTGCCTCTGTGCGAGCACTGCCATGGGCAGATGAGGCTGAGCAACAGCTTTCCAGGCTAGCCCCTTCTGGCTGCCAGCTATCTGCAGACGTTCGCACTTTCGGAGCAGGGCTGTGATAGGAGCCTGGCAGGGACACCACCATTCCCAGCATGCGTTTGAAGTTTCAAGTGGCAAGATAAGCAAGCAGCCCCATTCTCTGTGCCTCTATGCGAACAGTGCCATGGGCAGATGAGGCTGAGCAACAGCTTTCCAGGCTAGCCCCTTCTGTCTGCCAGCTATCTGCAGACGTTCGCATTTCAAGAGCAGGGCTGCGAAAGGAGCCTGGCTGGGACACCAACTTTCCCAGGCTACGTTTCAAGTTTTAGTTGGCAAGACAAGCAAGGAGCCCCATTCTCTGTGCATCTGTGCGAGCAGTGCCATGGGCAGATGAGGCTGAGCATCAGCTTTCCAGGATAGACCCTTCTGCCTGCCAGCTATATGCAGACGTTCGCACTTTCGGAGCAGGGCTGCGAAAGGAGCCTGGCAGGGACACCACAATTCCCAGCATGCGTTTGAAGTTTCAAGTGGCAAGATAAGCAAGCAGCCCCATTCTCTGTGCCTCTATGCGAGCAATGCCATGGGCAGATGAGGCTGAGCAACAGCTTTCCAGGCTAGCCCCTTCTGGCTGCCAGCTATCTGCAGACGTTCGCATTTCAAGAGCAGGGCTGCGAAAGGAGCCTGGCTGGGACACCAACTTTCCCAGGCTACGTTTCAAGTTTTAGTTGGGAAGACAAGCAAGGAGCCCCATTCTCTGTGCCTCTGTGCGAGCACTGCCATGGGCAGATGAGGCTGAGCAACAGCTTTCCAGGCTAGCACCTTCTGGCTGCCAGCTATCTGCAGACGTTCACATTTCAAGAGCAGGGCTGCGAAAGGATCCTAGCAGGTACACCATCTTTCCCAGGATACGTTTGAAGTTTGAGGTGGCAAGACAAGCAAGCAGCCCCATTCTCTGTGCCTCTATGCGAGCAATGCCATGGGCAGATGAGGCTGAGCAACAGCTTTCCAGGCTAGCCCCTTCTGGCTGCCAGCTATCTGCAGACGTTTGCATTTCAAGAGCAGGGCTGCGAAAGGAGCCTGGCTGGTACACCATCTTTCCCAGGCTACGTTTGAAGTTTGAGGTGGCAAGACAAGCAAGCAGCCCCATTCTCTGTGCCTCTGTGCGAGCACTGCCATGGGCAGATGAGGCTGAGCAACAGCTTTCCAGGATAGCCCCTTCTGGCTGCCAGCTATCTGCAGACGTTCGCACTTTCGGAGCAGGGTTGCGAAAGGAGCCTGGCTGGGACACCATCTTTCCCAGGCTACGTTTGAAGTTTGAGGTGGCAAGACAAGCAAGCAGCCCCATTCTCTGTGCCTCTGTGCGAGCGCTGCCATGGGCAGATGAGGCCTAGCAACATCTTTCCAGGCTAGCACCTTCTGGCTGCCAGCTATCTGCAGACGTTCGCACTTTCGGAGCAGGGCTGTGATAGGAGCCTAGCAGGGACACCACCATTCCCAGCATGCGTTTGAAGCTTCAAGTGGCAAGACAAGCAAGCAGCCCCATTCTCTGTGCCTCTGTGCGAGGACTGCCATGGGCAGATGAGGCTGAGCCACAGCTTTCCAGGATAGCCCCTTCTGGCTGCCAGCTATCTGCAGACGTTCGCATTTCAAGAGCAGGGCTGCGAAAGGAGCCTGGCTGGGACACCATCTTTCCCAGGCTACGTTTGAAGTTTGAGGTGGCAAGACAAGCAAGCAGCCCCATTCTCTGTGCCTCTGTGCGAGCACTACCATGGGTAGATGAGGCTGAGCAACAGCTTTCCAGGATAGCCCCTTCTGCCTGCCAGCTATCTGCAGACATTCGCACTTTCGGAGCAGGGCTGTGGTAGGAGCCTGGCAGGGACACCACCATTGCCAGCATGCGTTTCAAGTTTGAGGTGGCAAGACAAGCAAGGGGCCCCATTCTCTGTGCCTCTATGCGAGCACTGCCATGGGCAGATGAGGCTGAGCAACAGCTTTCCAGGCTAGCCCCTTCTGGCTGCCAGCTATCTGCAGACGTTCGCATTTCAAGAGCAGGGCTGCGAAAGGAGCCTAGCAGGTACACCATCTTTCCCAGGCTACGTTTGAAGTTTGAGGTGGCAAGACAAGCAAGCAGCCCCATTCTCTGTGCGAGCAATGCCATGGGCAGATGAGGCTGAGCAACAGCTTTCCAGGCTAGCCCCTTCTGGCTGCCAGCTGTCTGCAGACGTTCACATTTCAAGAGCAGGGCTGCGAAAGGAGCCTAGCAGGTACAGCATCTTTCCCAGGCTACGTTTGAAGTTTGAGGTGGCAAGACAAGCAAGCAGTCCCATTCTCTGTGCCTCTATGCGAACAGTGCCATGGGCAGATGAGGCTGAGCAACAGCTTTCCAGGCTAGCCCCTTCTGGCTGCCAGCTAGCTGCAGAAGTTCGCACTTTCGGAGCAGGGCTGTGATAGGAGCCTGGCAGGGACACCACCATTCGCAGCATGCGTTTGAAGTTTCAAGTGGCAAGATAAGCAAGCAGCCCCATTCTCTGTGCCTCTATGCGAACAGTGCCATGGGCAGATTAGGCTGAGCAACAGCTTTCCAGGATAGCCCCTTCTGCCTGCCAGCTATCTGCAGACGTTCGCATTTCAAGAGCAGGGCTGCGAAAGGATCCTAGCAGGTACACCATCTTTCCCAGGCTACGTTTGAAGTTTTAGTTGGCAAGACAAGCAAGGAGCCCCATTCTCTGTGCGAGCAATGCCATGGGCAGATGAGGCTGAGCAACAGCTTTCCAGGCTAGCCCCTTCTGGCTGCCAGCTATCTGCAGACGTTCGCATTTCAAGAGCAGGGCTGCGAAAGGAGCCTAGCAGGTACAGCATCTTTCCCAGGCTACGTTTGAAGTTTGAGGTGGCAAGATAAGCAAGCAGCCCCATTCTCTGTGCCTCTGTGCGAACACTGCCATGGGCAGATGAGGCTGAGCAACAGCTTTCCAGGCTAGCCCCTTCTGGCTGCCAGCTATCTGCAGACGTTCGCACTTTCGGAGCAGGGCTGTGATAGGAGCCTGGCAGGGACACCACCATTCCCAGCATGCGTTTGAAGTTTCAAGTGCAAGATAAGCAAGCAGCCCCATTCTCTGTGCCTCTATGCGAACAGTGCCATGGGCAGATGAGGCTGAGCAACAGCTTTCCAGGCTAGCCCCTTCTGGCTGCCAGCTATCTGCAGACGTTCGCATTTCAAGAGCAGGGCTGCGAAAGGAGCCTGGCTGGTACACCATCTTTCCCAGGCTACGTTTGAAGTTTGAGGTGGCAAGACAAGCAAGCAGCCCCATTCTCTGTGCCTCTGTGCGAGCACTGCCATGGGCAGATGAGGCTGAGCAACAGCTTTCCAGGATAGCCCCTTCTGGCTGCCAGCTATCTGCAGACGTTCGCACTTTCGGAGCAGGGCTGCGAAAGGAGCCTGGCTGGGACACCAACTTTCCCAGGCTACGTTTGAAGTTTGAGGTGGCAAGACAAGCAAGCAGCCCCATTCTCTGTGCCTCTGTGCGAGCACTGCCATGGGCAGATGAGGCCTAGCAACATCTTTCCAGGCTAGCACCTTCTGGCTGCCAGCTATCTGCAGACGTTCGCACTTTCGGAGCAGGGCTGTGATAGGAGCCTGGCAGGGACACCACCATTCCCAGCATGCGTTTGAAGCTTCAAGTGGCAAGACAAGCAAGCAGCCCCATTCTCTGTGCCTCTGTGCGAGGACTGCCATGGGCAGATGAGGCTGAGCCACAGCTTTCCAGGATAGCCCCTTCTGGCTGCCAGCTATCTGCAGACGTTCGCATTTCAAGAGCAGGGCTGCGAAAGGAGCCTGGCTGGGACACCATCTTTCCCAGGCTACGTTTGAAGTTTGAGGTGGCAAGACAAGCAAGCAGCCCCATTCTCTGTGCCTCTGTGCGAGCACTACCATGGGTAGATGAGGCTGAGCAACAGCTTTCCAGGATAGCCCCTTCTGCCTGCCAGCTATCTGCAGACATTCGCACTTTCGGAGCAGGGCTGTGGTAGGAGCCTGGCAGGGACACCACCATTGCCAGCATGCGTTTCAAGTTTGAGGTGGCAAGACAAGCAAGGGGCCCCATTCTCTGTGCCTCTATGCGAGCACTGCCATGGGCAGATGAGGCTGAGCAACAGCTTTCCAGGCTAGCCCCTTCTGGCTGCCAGCTATCTGCAGACGTTCGCATTTCAAGAGCAGGTCTGCGAAAGGAGCCTAGCAGGTACACCATCTTTCCCAGGCTACGTTTGAAGTTTGAGGTGGCAAGACAAGCAAGCAGCCCCATTCTCTGTGCGAGCAATGCCATGGGCAGATGAGGCTGAGCAACAGCTTTCCAGGCTAGCCCCTTCTGGCTGCCAGCTGTCTGCAGACGTTCACATTTCAAGAGCAGGGCTGCGAAAGGAGCCTAGCAGGTACACCATCTTTCCCAGGCTACGTTTGAAGTTTGAGGTGGCAAGACAAGCAAGCAGCCCCATTCTCTGTGCCTCTGTGCGAGCAGTGCCATGGGCAGATGAGGCTGAGCAACAGCTTTCCAGGCTAGCCCCTTCTGCCTGCCAGCTATCTGCAGACGTTCGCATTTCAAGAGCAGGGCTGCGAAAGGAGCCTAGCAGGTACACCAACTTTCCCAGGCTACGTTTGAAGTTTTAGTTGGCAAGACAAGCAAGGAGCCCCATTCTCTGTGCGAGCACTGCCATGGGCAGATGAGGCTGAGCAACAGCTTTCCAGGCTAGCCCCTTCTGGCTGCCAGCTGTCTGCAGACGTTCACATTTCAAGAGCAGGGCTGCGAAAGGAGCCTAGCAGGTACACCATCTTTCCCAGGCTACGTTTGAAGTTTGAGGTGGCAAGATAAGCAAGCAGCCCCATTCTCTGTGCCTCTGTGCGAGCACTGCCGTGGGCAGATGAGGCTGAGCCACAGCTTTCCAGGCTAGCCCCTTCTGCCTGCCAGCTATCTGCAGACGTTCGCATTTCAAGAGCAGGGCTGCGAAAGGAGCCTAGCAGGTACACCATCTTTCCCAGGCTACGTTTGAAGTTTTAGTTGGCAAGACAAGCAAGGAGCCCCATTCTCTATGCGAACAGTGCCATGGGCAGATGAGGCTGAGCAACAGCTTTCCAGGCTAGCCCCTTCTGGCTGCCAGCTATCTGCAGACGTTCGCATTTCAAGAGCAGGGCTGCGAAAGGAGCCTGGCTGGGACACCAACTTTCCCAGGCTACGTTTCAAGTTTTAGTTGGCAAGACAAGCAAGGAGCCCCATTCTCTGTGCATCTGTGCGAGCAGTGCCATGGGCAGATGAGGCTGAGCATCAGCTTTCCTGGATAGACCCTTCTGCCTGCCAGCTATATGCAGACGTTCGCACTTTCGGAGCAGGGCTGCGAAAGGAGCCTGGCAGGGACACCACAATTCCCAGCATGCGTTTGAAGTTTCAAGTGGCAAGATAAGCAAGCAGCCCCATTCTCTGTGCCTCTATGCGAGCACTGCCATGGGCAGATGACGCTGAGCAACAGCTTTCCAGGCTAGCCCCTTCTGTCTGCCAGCTATCTGCAGACGTTCGCATTTCAAGAGCAGGGCTGCGAAAGGAGCCTGGCTGGGACACCAACTTTCCCAGGCTACGTTTCAAGTTTTAGTTGGGAAGACAAGCAAGGAGCCCCATTCTCTGTGCCTCTGTGCGAGCACTGCCATGGGCAGATGAGGCTGAGCAACAGCTTTCCAGGCTAGCACCTTCTGGCTGCCAGCTATCTGCAGACGTTCACATTTCAAGAGCAGGGCTGCGAAAGGATCCTAGCAGGTACACCATCTTTCCCAGGATACGTTTGAAGTTTGAGGTGGCAAGACAAGCAAGCAGCCCCATTCTCTGTGCCTCTATGCGAGCAATGCCATGGGCAGATGAGGCTGAGCAACAGCTTTCCAGGCTAGCCCCTTCTGGCTGCCAGCTATCTGCAGACGTTTGCATTTCAAGAGCAGGGCTGCGAAAGGAGCCTGGCTGGTACACCATCTTTCCCAGGCTACGTTTGAAGTTTGAGGTGGCAAGACAAGCAAGCAGCCCCATTCTCTGTGCCTCTGTGCGAGCACTGCCATGGGCAGATGAGGCTGAGCAACAGCTTTCCAGGATAGCCCCTTCTGGCTGCCAGCTATCTGCAGACGTTCGCACTTTCGGAGCAGGGTTGCGAAAGGAGCCTGGCTGGGACACCATCTTTCCCAGGCTACGTTTGAAGTTTGAGGTGGCAAGACAAGCAAGCAGCCCCATTCTCTGTGCCTCTGTGCGAGCGCTGCCATGGGCAGATGAGGCCTAGCAACATCTTTCCAGGCTAGCACCTTCTGGCTGCCAGCTATCTGCAGACGTTCGCACTTTCGGAGCAGGGCTGTGATAGGAGCCTAGCAGGGACACCACCATTCCCAGCATGCGTTTGAAGCTTCAAGTGGCAAGACAAGCAAGCAGCCCCATTCTCTGTGCCTCTGTGCGAGGACTGCCATGGGCAGATGAGGCTGAGCCACAGCTTTCCAGGATAGCCCCTTCTGGCTGCCAGCTATCTGCAGACGTTCGCATTTCAAGAGCAGGGCTGCGAAAGGAGCCTGGCTGGGACACCATCTTTCCCAGGCTACGTTTGAAGTTTGAGGTGGCAAGACAAGCAAGCAGCCCCATTCTCTGTGCCTCTGTGCGAGCACTACCATGGGTAGATGAGGCTGAGCAACAGCTTTCCAGGATAGCCCCTTCTGCCTGCCAGCTATCTGCAGACATTCGCACTTTCGGAGCAGGGCTGTGGTAGGAGCCTGGCAGGGACACCACCATTGCCAGCATGCGTTTCAAGTTTGAGGTGGCAAGACAAGCAAGGGGCCCCATTCTCTGTGCCTCTATGCGAGCACTGCCATGGGCAGATGAGGCTGAGCAACAGCTTTCCAGGCTAGCCCCTTCTGGCTGCCAGCTATCTGCAGACGTTCGCATTTCAAGAGCAGGGCTGCGAAAGGAGCCTAGCAGGTACACCATCTTTCCCAGGCTACGTTTGAAGTTTGAGGTGGCAAGACAAGCAAGCAGCCCCATTCTCTGTGCGAGCAATGCCATGGGCAGATGAGGCTGAGCAACAGCTTTCCAGGCTAGCCCCTTCTGGCTGCCAGCTGTCTGCAGACGTTCACATTTCAAGAGCAGGGCTGCGAAAGGAGCCTAGCAGGTACAGCATCTTTCCCAGGCTACGTTTGAAGTTTGAGGTGGCAAGACAAGCAAGCAGTCCCATTCTCTGTGCCTCTATGCGAACAGTGCCATGGGCAGATGAGGCTGAGCAACAGCTTTCCAGGCTAGCCCCTTCTGGCTGCCAGCTAGCTGCAGAAGTTCGCACTTTCGGAGCAGGGCTGTGATAGGAGCCTGGCAGGGACACCACCATTCGCAGCATGCGTTTGAAGTTTCAAGTGGCAAGATAAGCAAGCAGCCCCATTCTCTGTGCCTCTATGCGAACAGTGCCATGGGCAGATTAGGCTGAGCAACAGCTTTCCAGGATAGCCCCTTCTGCCTGCCAGCTATCTGCAGACGTTCGCATTTCAAGAGCAGGGCTGCGAAAGGATCCTAGCAGGTACACCATCTTTCCCAGGCTACGTTTGAAGTTTTAGTTGGCAAGACAAGCAAGGAGCCCCATTCTCTGTGCGAGCAATGCCATGGGCAGATGAGGCTGAGCAACAGCTTTCCAGGCTAGCCCCTTCTGGCTGCCAGCTATCTGCAGACGTTCGCATTTCAAGAGCAGGGCTGCGAAAGGAGCCTAGCAGGTACAGCATCTTTCCCAGGCTACGTTTGAAGTTTGAGGTGGCAAGATAAGCAAGCAGCCCCATTCTCTGTGCCTCTGTGCGAACACTGCCATGGGCAGATGAGGCTGAGCAACAGCTTTCCAGGCTAGCCCCTTCTGGCTGCCAGCTATCTGCAGACGTTCGCACTTTCGGAGCAGGGCTGTGATAGGAGCCTGGCAGGGACACCACCATTCCCAGCATGCGTTTGAAGTTTCAAGTGCAAGATAAGCAAGCAGCCCCATTCTCTGTGCCTCTATGCGAACAGTGCCATGGGCAGATGAGGCTGAGCAACAGCTTTCCAGGCTAGCCCCTTCTGGCTGCCAGCTATCTGCAGACTTTCGCATTTCAAGAGCAGGGCTGCGAAAGGAGCCTGGCTGGGACACCAACTTTCCCAGGCTACGTTTGAAGTTTGAGGTGGCAAGACAAGCAAGCAGCCCCATTCTCTGTGCCTCTATGCGAACAGTGCCATGGGCAGATGAGGCTGAGCAACAGCTTTCCAGGCTAGCACCTTCTGGCTGCCAGCTATCTGCAGACATTCGCACTTTTGGAGCAGGGCTGTGATAGGAGCCTGGCAGGGACACCACCATTCCCAGCATGCGTTTGAAGTTTGAGGTGGCAAGACAAGCAAGCAACCCCATTCTCTGTGCCTCTGTGCGAGCACTGCCGTGGGCAGATGAGGCTGAGCAACAGCTTTCCAGGATAGCCCCTTCTGGCTGCCAGCTATCAGCAGACGTTCGCACTTTCTGAGCAGGGTTGCGAAAGGAGCCTGGCTGGGACACCAACTTTCCCAGGCTACGTTTGAAGTTTGAGGTGGCAAGACAAGCAAGCAGCCCCATTCTCTGTGCCTCTGTGCGAGCACTGCCATGGGCAGATGAGGCCTAGCAACATCTTTCCAGGCTAGCACCTTCTGGCTGCCAGCTATCTGCAGACGTTCGCTCTTTCGGAGCAGGGCTGTGATAGGAGCCTGGCAGGGACACCACCATTCCCAGCATGCGTTTGAAGCTTCAAGTGGCAAGACAAGCAAGCAGCCCCATTCTCTGTGCCTCTGTGCGAGGACTGCCATGGGCAGATGAGGCTGAGCAACAGCTTTCCAGGATAGCCCCTTCTGGCTGCCAGCTATCTGCAGACGTTCGCATTTCAAGAGCAGGGCTGCGAAAGGAGCCTGGCTGGGACACCATCTTTCCCAGGCTACGTTTGAAGTTTGAGGTGGCAAGACAAGCAAGCAGCCCCATTCTCTGTGCCTCTGTGCGAGCACTACCATGGGTAGATGAGGCTGAGCAACAGCTTTCCAGGATAGCCCCTTCTGCCTGCCAGCTATCTGCAGACATTCGCACTTTCGGAGCAGGGCTGTGGTAGGAGCCTGGCAGGGACACCACCTTTCCCAGCATGCGTTTCAAGTTTGAGGTGGCAAGACAAGCAAGGGGCCCCATTCTCTGTGCCTCTATGCGAGCACTGCCATGGGCAGATGAGGCTGAGCAACAGCTTTCCAGGCTAGCCCCTTCTGGCTGCCAGCTATCTGCAGACGTTCGCATTTCAAGAGCAGGTCTGCGAAAGGAGCCTAGCAGGTACACCATCTTTCCCAGGCTACGTTTGAAGTTTGAGGTGGCAAGACAAGCAAGCAGCCCCATTCTCTGTGCGAGCAATGCCATGGGCAGATGAGGCTGAGCAACAGCTTTCCAGGCTAGCCCCTTCTGGCTGCCAGCTGTCTGCAGACGTTCACATTTCAAGAGCAGGGCTGCGAAAGGAGCCTAGCAGGTACACCATCTTTCCCAGGCTACGTTTGAAGTTTGAGGTGGCAAGACAAGCAAGCAGCCCCATTCTCTGTGCCTCTGTGCGAGCACTGCCATGGGCAGATGAGGCTGAGCAACAGCTTTCCAGGCTAGCCCCTTCTGCCTGCCAGCTATCTGCAGACGTTCGCATTTCAAGAGCAGGGCTGCGAAAGGAGCCTAGCAGGTACACCATCTTTCCCAGGCTACGTTTGAAGTTTCAAGTGGCAAGATAAGGAAGCAGCCCCATTCTCTGTGCCTCTATGCGAACAGTGCCATGGGCAGATGAGGCTGAGCAACAGCTTTCCAGGCTAGCCCCTTCTGGCTGCCAGCTATCTGCAGACTTTCGCATTTCAAGAGCAGGGCTGCGAAAGGAGCCTGGCTGGGACACCAACTTTCCCAGGCTACGTTTGAAGTTTGAGGTGGCAAGACAAGCAAGCAGCCCCATTCTCTGTGCCTCTATGCGAACAGTGCCATGGGCAGATGAGGCTGAGCAACAGCTTTCCAGGCTAGCACCTTCTGGCTGCCAGCTATCTGCAGACATTCGCACTTTTGGAGCAGGGCTGTGATAGGAGCCTGGCAGGGACACCACCATTCCCAGCATGCGTTTGAAGTTTGAGGTCGCAAGACAAGCAAGCAACCCCATTCTCTGTGCCTCTGTGCGAGCACTGCCGTGGGCAGATGAGGCTGAGCAACAGCTTTCCAGGATAGCCCCTTCTGGCTGCCAGCTATCAGCAGACGTTCGCACTTTCTGAGCAGGGTTGCGAAAGGAGCCTGGCTGGGACACCAACTTTCCCAGGCTACGTTTGAAGTTTGAGGTGGCAAGACAAGCAAGCAGCCCCATTCTCTGTGCCTCTGTGCGAGCACTGCCATGGGCAGATGAGGCCTAGCAACATCTTTCCAGGCTAGCACCTTCTGGCTGCCAGCTATCTGCAGACGTTCGCTCTTTCGGAGCAGGGCTGTGATAGGAGCCTGGCAGGGACACCACCATTCCCAGCATGCGTTTGAAGCTTCAAGTGGCAAGACAAGCAAGCAGCCCCATTCTCTGTGCCTCTGTGCGAGGACTGCCATGGGCAGATGAGGCTGAGCAACAGCTTTCCAGGATAGCCCCTTCTGGCTGCCAGCTATCTGCAGACGTTCGCATTTCAAGAGCAGGGCTGCGAAAGGAGCCTGGCTGGGACACCATCTTTCCCAGGCTACGTTTGAAGTTTGAGGTTGCAAGACAAGCAAGCAGCCCCATTCTCTGTGCCTCTGTGCGAGCACTACCATGGGTAGATGAGGCTGAGCAACAGCTTTCCAGGATAGCCCCTTCTGCCTGCCAGCTATCTGCAGACATTCGCACTTTCGGAGCAGGGCTGTGGTAGGAGCCTGGCAGGGACACCACCTTTCCCAGCATGCGTTTCAAGTTTGAGGTGGCAAGACAAGCAAGGGGCCCCATTCTCTGTGCCTCTATGCGAGCACTGCCATGGGCAGATGAGGCTGAGCAACAGCTTTCCAGGCTAGCCCCTTCTGGCTGCCAGCTATCTGCAGACGTTCGCATTTCAAGAGCAGGTCTGCGAAAGGAGCCTAGCAGGTACACCATCTTTCCCAGGCTACGTTTGAAGTTTGAGGTGGCAAGACAAGCAAGCAGCCCCATTCTCTGTGCGAGCAATGCCATGGGCAGATGAGGCTGAGCAACAGCTTTCCAGGCTAGCCCCTTCTGGCTGCCAGCTGTCTGCAGACGTTCACATTTCAAGAGCAGGGCTGCGAAAGGAGCCTAGCAGGTACACCATCTTTCCCAGGCTACGTTTGAAGTTTGAGGTGGCAAGACAAGCAAGCAGCCCCATTCTCTGTGCCTCTGTGCGAGCACTGCCATGGGCAGATGAGGCTGAGCAACAGCTTTCCAGGCTAGCCCCTTCTGCCTGCCAGCTATCTGCAGACGTTCGCATTTCAAGAGCAGGGCTGCGAAAGGAGCCTAGCAGGTACACCAACTTTCCCAGGCTACGTTTGAAGTTTTAGTTGGCAAGACAAGCAAGGAGCCCCATTCTCTGTGCGAGCACTGCCATGGGCAGATGAGGCTGAGCAACAGCTTTCCAGGCTAGCCCCTTCTGGCTGCCAGCTGTCTGCAGACGTTCACATTTCAAGAGCAGGGCTGCGAAAGGAGCCTAGCAGGTACACCATCTTTCCCAGGCTACGTTTGAAGTTTGAGGTGGCAAGACAAGCAAGCAGCCCCATTCTCTGTGCCTCTGTGCGAGCACTGCCGTGGGCAGATGAGGCTGAGCAACAGCTTTCCAGGCTAGCCCCTTCTGCCTGCCAGCTATCTGCAGACGTTCGCATTTCAAGAGCAGGGCTGCGAAAGGAGCCTAGCAGGTACACCATCTTTCCCAGGCTACGTTTGAAGTTTTAGTTGGCAAGACAAGCAAGGAGCCCCATTCTCTATGCGAACAGTGCCATGGGCAGATGAGGCTGAGCAACAGCTTTCCAGGCTAGCCCCTTCTGGCTGCCAGCTATCTGCAGACGTTCGCATTTCAAGAGCAGGGCTGCGAAAGGAGCCTAGCAGGTACAGCATCTTTCCCAGGCTACGTTTGAAGTTTGAGGTGGCAAGATAAGCAAGCAGCCCCATTCTCTGTGCCTCTGTGCGAGCACTGCCATGGGCAGATGAGGCTGAGCAACAGCTTTCCAGGCTAGCCCCTTCTGGCTGCCAGCTATCTGCAGACGTTCGCACTTTCGGAGCAGGGCTGTGATAGGAGCCTGGCAGGGACACCACCATTCCCAGCATGCGTTTGAAGTTTCAAGTGGCAAGATAAGCAAGCAGCCCCATTCTCTGTGCCTCTATGCGAACAGTGCCATGGGCAGATGAGGCTGAGCAACAGCTTTCCAGGCTAGCCCCTTCTGTCTGCCAGCTATCTGCAGACGTTCGCATTTCAAGAGCAGGGCTGCGAAAGGAGCCTGGCTGGGACACCAACTTTCCCAGGCTACGTTTCAAGTTTTAGTTGGCAAGACAAGCAAGGAGCCCCATTCTCTGTGCCTCTGTGCGAGCAGTGCCATGGGCAGATGAGGCTGAGCATCAGCTTTCCAGGATAGACCCTTCTGCCTGCCAGCTATATGCAGACGTTCGCACTTTCGGAGCAGGGCTGTGATAGGAGCCTGGCAGGGACAACACAATTCCCAGCATGCGTTTGAAGTTTCAAGTGGCAAGATAAGCAAGCAGCCCCATTCTCTGTGCCTCTATGCGAACAGTGCCATGGGCAGATGAGGCTGAGCAACAGCTTTCCAGGCTAGCCCCTTCTGGCTGCCAGCTATCTGCAGACGTTCACATTTCAAGAGCAGGGCTGCGAAAGGATCCTAGCAGGTACACCATCTTTCCCAGGATACGTTTGAAGTTTGAGGTGGCAAGACAAGCAAGCAGCCCCATTCTCTGTGCCTCTATGCGAGCAATGCCATGGGCAGATGAGGCTGAGCAACAGCTTTCCAGGCTAGCCCCTTCTGGCTGCCAGCTATCTGCAGACGTTCGCATTTCAAGAGCAGGGCTGCGAAAGGAGCCTGGCTGGGACACCATCTTTCCCAGGCTACGTTTGAAGTTTGAGGTGGCAAGACAAGCAAGCAGCCCCATTCTCTGTGCCTCTGTGCGAGCACTGCCATGGGCAGATGAGGCTGAGCAACAGCTTTCCAGGATAGCCCCTTCTGGCTGCCAGCTATCTGCAGACGTTCGCACTTTCGGAGCAGGGTTGCGAAAGGAGCCTGGCTGGGACACCATCTTTCCCAGGCTACGTTTGAAGTTTGAGGTGGCAAGACAAGCAAGCAGCCCCATTCTCTGTGCCTCTGTGCGAGCACTGCCATGGGCAGATGAGGCCTAGCAACATCTTTCCAGGCTAGCACCTTCTGGCTGCCAGCTATCTGCAGAAGTTCGAACTTTCGGAGCAGGGCTGTGATAGGAGCCTGGCAGGGACACCACCATTCCCAGCATGCGTTTGAAGTTTCAAGTGGCAAGATAAGCAAGCAGCCCCATTCTCTGTGCCTCTATGCGAACAGTGCAATGGGCAGATTAGGCTGAGCAACAGCTTTCCAGGATAGCCCCTTCTGCCTGCCAGCTATCTGCAGACGTTCGCATTTCAAGAGCAGGGCTGCGAAAGGAGCCTAGCAGGTACACCATCTTTCCCAGGCTACGTTTGAAGTTTTAGTTGGCAAGACAAGCAAGCAGCCCCATTCTCTGTGCGAGCAATGCCATGGGCAGATGAGGCTGAGCAACAGCTTTCCAGGCTAGCCCCTTCTGGCTGCCAGCTATCTGCAGACGTTCGCATTTCAAGAGCAGGGCTGCGAAAGGAGCCTAGCAGGTACACCATCTTTCCCAGGCTACGTTTGAAGTTTGAGGTGGCAAGATAAGCAAGCAGCCCCATTCTCTGTGCCTCTGTGCGAACACTGCCATGGGCAGATGAGGCTGAGCAACAGCTTTCCAGGCTAGCCCCTTCTGGCTGCCAGCTATCTGCAGACGTTCGCACTTTCGGAGCAGGGCTGTGATAGGAGCCTGGCAGGTACACCACCATTCCCAGCATGCGTTTGAAGTTTCAAGTGGCAAGATAAGCAAGCAGCCCCATTCTCTGTGCCTCTATGCGAACAGTGCCATGGGCAGATGAGGCTGAGCAACAGCTTTCCAGGCTAGCCCCTTCTGCCTGCCAGCTATCTGCAGACGTTCGCATTTCAAGAGCAGGGCTGCGAAAGGAGCCTGGCTGGGACACCAACTTTCCCAGGCTACGTTTCAAGTTTTAGTTGGCAAGACAAGCAAGGAGCCCCATTCTCTGTGCCTCTGTGCGAGCACTGCCATGGGCAGATGAGGCTGAGCAACAGCTTTCCAGGCTAGCCCCTTCTGGCTGCCAGCTATCTGCAGACGTTCGCATTTCAAGAGCAGGGCTGCGAAAGGAGCCTAGCAGGTACACCATCTTTCCCAGGCTACGTTTGAAGTTTGAGGTGGCAAGACAAGCAAGCAGCCCCATTCTCTGTGCGAGCAATGCCATGGGCAGATGAGGCTGAGCAACAGCTTTCCAGGCTAGCCCCTTCTGGCTGCCACCTATCTGCAGACGTTCGCATTTCAAGAGCAGGGCTGCGAAAGGAGCCTAGCAGGTACACCATCTTTCCCAGGCTACGTTTGAAGTTTGAGGTGGCAAGACAAGCAAGCAGCCCCATTCTCTGTGCGAGCAATGCCATGGGCAGATGAGGCTGAGCAACAGCTTTCCAGGCTAGCCCCTTCTGGCTGCCAGCTATCTGCAGACGTTCGCACTTTCGGAGCAGGGCTGTGATAGGAGCCTGGCAGGGACACCACCATTCCCAGCATGCGTTTGAAGTTTGAGGTGGCAAGACAAGCAAGCAGCCCCATTCTCTGTGCCTCTGTGCGAGCACTGCCATGGGCAGATGAGGCTGAGCAACAGCTTTCCAGGATAGCCCCTTCTGCCTGCCAGCTATCTGCAGACGTTCGCATTTCAAGAGCAGGGCTGCGAAAGGAGCCTAGCAGGTACACCATCTTTCCCAGGCTACGTTTGAAGTTTGAGGTGGCAAGACAAGCAAGCAGCCCCATTCTCTGTGCCTCTATGCGAACAGTGCCATGGGCAGATGAGGCTGAGCAACAGCTTTCCAGGCTAGCCCCTTCTGGCTGCCAGCTATCTGCAGACGTTCGCATTTCAAGAGCAGGGCTGCGAAAGGAGCCTGGCTGGGACACCAACTTTCCCAGGCTACGTTTGAAGTTTGAGGTGGCAAGACAAGCAAGCAGCCCCATTCTCTGTGCCTCTGTGCGAGCACTGCCATGGGCAGATGAGGCTGAGCAAGAGCTTTCCAGGATAGCCCCTTCTGGCTGCCAGCTATCTGCAGACGTTCGCACTTTCGGAGCAGGGCTGTGATAGGAGCCTGGCAGGGACACCACCATTCCCAGCATGCGTTTGAAGTTTCAAGTGGCAAGATAAGCAAGCAGCCCCATTCTCTGTGCCTCTATGCGAACAGTGCCATGGGCAGACGAGGTTGAGCAACATCTTTCCAGGCTAGCCCCTTCTGGCTGCCAGCTATCTGCAGACGTTCGCATTTCAAGAGCAGGGCTGCGAAAGGAGCCTGGCTGGGACACCAACTTTCCCAGGCTACGTTTGAAGTTTTAGTTGGCAAGACAAGCAAGGAGCCCCATTCTCTGTGCCTCTGTGTGAGCACTGCCATGGGCAGATGAGGCTGAGCACAGCTTTCCAGGATAGCCCCTTCTGGCTGCCAGCTATCTGCAGACGTTCGCACTTTCGGAGCAGGGCTGTGATAGGAGCCTGGTAGGGACACCACCATTCCCAGCATGCGTTTGAAGTTTCAAGTGGCAAGATAAGCAAGCAGCCCCAGTCTCTGTGCGAGCAATGCCATGGGCAGATGAGGCTGAGCAACAGCTTTCCAGGCTAGCCCCTTCTGGCTGCCAGCTATCTGCAGACGTTCGCACTTTCGGAGCAGGGCTGCGAAAGGAGCCTGGCTGGGACACCAACTTTCCCAGGCTACGTTTGAAGTTTGAGGTAGCAAGACAAGCAAGCAGCCCCATTCTCTGTGCCTCTATGCGAACAGTGCCATGGGCAGATGAGGCTGAGCAACAGCTTTCCAGGATAGCACCTTCTGGCTGCCAGCTATCTGCAGACATTCGCACTTTCGGAGCAGGGCTGTGGTAGGAGCCTGGCAGGGACACCACCATTCCCAGCATGCGTTTGAAGTTTGAGGTGGCAAGACAAGCAAGCAACCCCATTCTCTGTGCCTCTGTGCGAGCACTGCCGTGGGCAGATGAGGCTGAGCAACAGCTTTCCAGGCTAGCCCCTTCTGCCTGCCAGCTATCTGCAGACGTTCGCATTTCAAGAGCAGGGCTGCGAAAGGAGCCTAGCAGGTACACCATCTTTCCCAGGCTACGTTTGAAGTTTTAGTTGGCAAGACAAGCAAGGAGCCCCATTCTCTCTGCGAGCAATGCCATGGGCAGATGAGGCTGAGCAACAGCTTTCCAGGCTAGCCCCTTCTGGCTGCCAGCTATCTGCAGACATTCGCATTTCAAGAGCAGGGCTGCGAAAGGAGCCTAGCAGGTACAGCATCTTTCCCAGGCTACGTTTGAAGTTTGAGGTGGCAAGATAAGCAAGCAGCCCCATTCTCTGTGCCTCTGTGCGAGCACTGCCATGGGCAGATGAGGCTGAGCAACAGCTTTCCAGGCTAGCCCCTTCTGGCTGCCAGCTATCTGCAGACGTTCGCACTTTCGGAGCAGGGCTGTGATAGGAGCCTGGCAGGGACACCACCATTCCCAGCATGCGTTTGAAGTTTCAAGTGGCAAGATAAGCAAGCAGCCCCATTCTCTGTGCCTCTATGCGAACAGTGCCATGGGCAGATGAGGCTGAGCAACAGCTTTCCAGGCTAGCCCATTCTGGCTGCCAGCTATCTGCAGACGTTCGCATTTCAAGAGCAGGGCTGCGAAAGGAGCCTGGCTGGGACACCAACTTTCCCAGGCTACGTTTCAAGTTTTAGTTGGCAAGACAAGCAAGGAGCCCCATTCTCTGTGCCTCTGTGCGAGCACTGCCATGGGCAGATGAGGCTGAGCAACAGCTTTCCAGGCTAGCCCCTTCTGGCTGCCAGCTATCTGCAGACGTTCGCATTTCAAGAGCAGGGCTGCGAAAGGATTCTAGCAGGTACACCATCTTTCCCAGGCTACGTTTGAAGTTTTAGCTGGCAAGACAAGCAAGCAGCCCCATTCTCTGTGCCTCTATGCGAGCACTGCCATGGGCAGATGAGGCTGAGCAACAGCTTTCCAGGCTAGCCCCTTCTGCCTGCCAGCTATCTGCAGACGTTCGCATTTCAAGAGCAGGGCTGCGAAAGGAGCCTGGCTGGTACACCATCTTTCCCAGGCTACGTTTGAAGTTTGAGGTGGCAAGACAAGCAAGCAGCCCCATTCTCTGTGCCTCTGTGCGAGCACTGACATGGGCAGATGAGGCTGAGCAACAGCTTTCCAGGCTAGCCCCTTCTGGCTGCCAGCTATCTGCAGACGTTCGCACTTTCGGAGCAGGGTTGCGAAAGGAGCCTGGCTGGGACACCAACTTTCCCAGTCTACGTTTGAAGTTTGAGGTGACAAGACAAGCAAGGAGCCCCATTCTCTGTGCCTCTGTGGGAGCACTGCCATGGGCAGATGAGGCTGAGCAACAGCTTTCCAGGCTAGCCCCTTCTGCCTGCCAGCTATCTGCAGACGTTCGCATTTCAAGAGCAGGGCTGCGAAAGGAGCCTAGCAGGTACACCATCTTTCCCAGGCTACGTTTGAAGTTTGAGGTGGCAAGACAAGCAAGCAGCCCCATTCTCTGTGCGAGCAATGCCATGGGCAGATGAGGCTGAGCAACAGCTTTCCAGGCTAGCCCCTTCTGGCTGCCACCTATCTGCAGACGTTCGCATTTCAAGAGCAGGGCTGCGAAAGGAGCCTAGCAGGTACAGCATCTTTCCCAGGCTACGTTTGAAGTTTGAGGTGGCAAGAGAAGCAAGCAGCCCCATTCTCTGTGCCTCTGTGCGAGCACTGCCACGGGCAGATGAGGCTGAGCAACAGCTTTCCAGGCTAGCCCCTTCTGGCTGCCAGCTATCTGCAGACGTTCGCACTTTCGGAGCAGGGCTGCGAAAGGAGCCTGGCTGGGACACCAACTTTCGCAGGCTACGTTTGAAGTTTGAGGTGGCAAGACAAGCAAGCAGCCCCATTCTCTGTGCATCTGTGCGAGCAGTGCCATGGGCAGATGAGACTGAGCATCAGCTTTCCAGGATAGACCCTTCTGCCTGCCAGCTATATGCAGACGTTCGCACTTTCGGAGCAGGGCTGTGATAGGAGCCTGGCAGGGACACCACAATTCCCAGCATGCGTTTGAAGTTTCAAGTGGCAAGACAAGCAAGCAGCCCCATTCTCTGTGCCTCTGTGCGAGGACTGCCATGGGCAGATGAGGCTGAGCAACAGCTTTCCAGGCTAGCCCCTTCTGGCTGCCAGCTATCTGCAGACGTTCGCATTTCAAGAGCAGGGCTGCGAAAGGAGCCTAGCAGGTACAGCATCTTTCCCAGGCTACGTTTGAAGTTTGAGGTGGCAAGATAAGCAAGCAGCCCCATTCTCTGTGCCTCTGTGCGAGCACTGCCATGGGCAGATGAGGCTGAGCAACAGCTTTCCAGGCTAGCCCCTTCTGGCTGCCAGCTATCTGCAGACGTTCGCACTTTCGGAGCAGGGCTGTGATAGGAGCCTGGCAGGGACACCACCATTCCCAGCATGCGTTTGAAGTTTCAAGTGGCAAGATAAGCAAGCAGCCCCATTCTCTGTGCCTCTATGCGAACAGTGCCATGGGCAGATGAGGCTGAGCAACAGCTTTCCAGGCTAGCCCCTTCTGGCTGCCAGCTATCTGCAGACGTTCGCATTTCAAGAGCAGGGCTGCGAAAGGAGCCTGGCTGGTACACCATCTTTCCCAGGCTACGTTTGAAGTTTGAGGTGGCAAGACAAGCAAGCAGCCCCATTCTCTGTGCGAGCAATGCCATGGGCAGATGAGGCTGAGCAACAGCTTTCCAGGCTAGCCCCTTCTGGCTGCCAGCTATCTGCAGACGTTCGCATTTCAAGAGCAGGGCTGCGAAAGGAGCCTAGCAGGTACAGCATCTTTCCCAGGCTACGTTTGAAGTTTGAGGTGGCAAGAGAAGCAAGCAGCCCCATTCTCTGTGCCTCTGTGCGAGCACTGCCACGGGCAGATGAGGCTGAGCAACAGCTTTCCAGGCTAGCCCCTTCTGGCTGCCAGCTATCTGCAGACGTTCGCACTTTCGGAGCAGGGCTGCGAAAGGAGCCTGGCTGGGACACCAACTTTCCCAGGCTACGTTTCAAGTTTGAGGTGGCAAGACAAGCAAGCAGCCCCATTCTCTGTGCCTCTGTGCGAGCACTGCCATGGGCAGATGAGGCTGGGCAAAATCTTTCCAGGCTAGCACCTTCTGGCTGCCAGCTATCTGCAGACGTTCGCACTTTCGGAGCAGTTCTGTGATAGGAGCCTGGCAGGGACACCACCATTCCCAGCATGCGTTTGAAGTTTCAAGTGGCAAGACAAGCAAGCAGCCCCATTCTCTGTGCCTCTATGCGAACAGTGCCATGGGCAGATGAGGCTGAGCAACAGCTTTCCTGGCTAGCCCCTTCTGGCTGCCAGCTATCTGCAGACGTTCGCACTTTCGCAGCAAGGCTGCGAAAGGAGCCTGGCTGGGACACCAACTTTCCCAGGCTACGTTTGAAGTTTGAGGTGGCAAGACAAGCAAGCAGCCCCATTCTCTGTGCCTCTGTGCGAGCACTGCCATGGGCAGATGAGGCTGAGCAACATCTTTCCAGGCTAGCACCTTCTGGCTGCCAGCTATCTGCAGACGTTCGCACTTTCGGAGCAGGGCTGTGATAGGAGCCTGGCAGGGACACCACCATTCCCAGCATGCGTTTGAAGTTTCAAGTGGCAAGATAAGGAAGCAGCCCCATTCTCTGTGCCTCTATGCGAACAGTGCCATGGGCAGATGAGGCTGAGCAACAGCTTTCCAGGCTAGCCCCTTCTGGCTGCCAGCTATCTGCAGACTTTCGCATTTCAAGAGCAGGGCTGCGAAAGGAGCCTGGCTGGGACACCAACTTTCCCAGGCTACGTTTGAAGTTTTAGTTGGCAAGACAAGCAAGGAGCCCCATTCTCTGTGCCTCTGTGTGAGCACTGCCATGGGCAGATGAGGCTGAGCACAGCTTTCCAGGATAGCCCCTTCTGGCTGCCAGCTATCTGCAGACGTTCGCACTTTCGGAGCAGGGCTGTGATAGGAGCCTGGCAGGGACACCACCATTCCCAGCATGCGTTTGAAGTTTCAAGTGGCAAGATAAGCAAGCAGCCCCAGTCTCTGTGCGAGCAATGCCATGGGCAGATGAGGCTGAGCAACAGCTTTCCAGGCTAGCCCCTTCTGGCTGCCAGCTATCTGCAGACGTTCGCACTTTCGGAGCAGGGCTGCGAAAGGAGCCTGGCTGGGACACCAACTTTCCCAGGCTACGTTTGAAGTTTGAGGCGGCAAGACAAGCAAGCAGCCCCATTCTCTGTGCCTCTATGCGAACAGTGCCATGGGCAGATGAGGCTGAGCAACAGCTTTCCAGGCTAGCCCCTTCTGGCTGCCAGCTATCTGCAGACATTCGCACTTTTGGAGCAGGGCTGTGATAGGAGCCTGGCAGGGACACCACCATTCCCAGCATGCGTTTGAAGTTTGAGGTGGCAAGACAAGCAAGCAACCCCATTCTCTGTGCCTCTGTGCGAGCACTGCCGTGGGCAGATGAGGCTGAGCAACAGCTTTCCAGGCTAGCCCCTTCTGGCTGCCAGCTATCTGCAGACGTTCGCATTTCAAGAGCAGGGCTGCGAAAGGAGCCTAGCAGGTACACCATCTTTCCCAGGCTACGTTTGAAGTTTTAGTTGGCAAGACAAGCAAGGAGCCCCATTCTCTCTGCGAGCAATGCCATGGGCAGATGAGGCTGAGCAACAGCTTTCCAGGCTAGCCCCTTCTGGCTGCCAGCTATCTGCAGACGTTCGCATTTCAAGAGCAGGGCTGCGAAAGGAGCCTAGCAGGTACAGCATCTTTCCCAGGCTACGTTTGAAGTTTGAGGTGGCAAGATAAGCAAGCAGCCCCATTCTCTGTGCCTCTGTGCGAGCACTGCCATGGGCAGATGAGGCTGAGCAACAGCTTTCCAGGCTAGCCCCTTCTGGCTGCCAGCTATCTGCAGACGTTCGCATTTCAAGAGCAGGGCTGCGAAAGGAGCCTGGCTGGGACACCAACTTTCCCAGGCTACGTTTCAAGTTTTAGTTGGGAAGACAAGCAAGGAGCCCCATTCTCTGTGCCTCTGTGCGAGCACTGCCATGGGCAGATGAGGCTGAGCAACAGCTTTCCAGGCTAGCACCTTCTGGCTGCCAGCTATCTGCAGACGTTCACATTTCAAGAGCAGGGCTGCGAAAGGATCCTAGCAGGTACACCATCTTTCCCAGGATACGTTTGAAGTTTGAGGTGGCAAGACAAGCAAGCAGCCCCATTCTCTGTGCCTCTATGCGAGCAATGCCATGGGCAGATGAGGCTGAGCAACAGCTTTCCAGGCTAGCCCCTTCTGGCTGCCAGCTATCTGCAGACGTTCGCATTTCAAGAGCAGGGCTGCGAAAGGAGCCTGGCTGGTACACCATCTTTCCCAGGCTACGTTTGAAGTTTGAGGTGGCAAGACAAGCAAGCAGCCCCATTCTCTGTGCCTCTGTGCGAGCACTGCCATGGGCAGATGAGGCTGAGCAACAGCTTTCCAGGATAGCCCCTTCTGGCTGCCAGCTATCTGCAGACGTTCGCACTTTCTGAGCAGGGTTGCGAAAGGAGCCTGGCTGGGACACCAACTTTCCCAGGCTACGTTTGAAGTTTGAGGTGGCAAGACAAGCAAGCAGCCCCATTCTCTGTGCCTCTGTGCGAGCACTGCCATGGGCAGATGAGGCCTAGCAACATCTTTCCAGGCTAGCACCTTCTGGCTGCCAGCTATCTGCAGACGTTCGCACTTTCGGAGCAGGGCTGTGATATTAGCCTGGCAGGGCCACCACCATTCCCAGCATGCGTTTGAAGCTTCAAGTGGCAAGACAAGCAAGCAGCCCCATTCTCTGTGCCTCTGTGCGAGGACTGCCATGGGCAGATGAGGCTGAGCCACAGCTTTCCAGGATAGCCCCTTCTGGCTGCCAGCTATCTGCAGACGTTCGCATTTCAAGAGCAGGGCTGCGAAAGGAGCCTGGCTGGGACACCATCTTTCCCAGGCTACGTTTGAAGTTTGAGGTGGCAAGACAAGCAAGCAGCCCCATTCTCTGTGCCTCTGTGCGAGCACTACCATGGGTAGATGAGGCTGAGCAACAGCTTTCCAGGATAGCCCCTTCTGCCTGCCAGCTATCTGCAGACATTCGCACTTTCGGAGCAGGGCTGTGGTAGGAGCCTGGCAGGGACACCACCATTCCCAGCATGCGTTTCAAGTTTGAGGTGGCAAGACAAGCAAGGGGCCCCATTCTCTGTGCCTCTATGCGAGCACTGCCATGGGCAGATGAGGCTGAGCAACAGCTTTCCAGGCTAGCCCCTTCTGGCTGCCAGCTATCTGCAGACGTTCGCATTTCAAGAGCAGGGCTGCGAAAGGAGCCTAGCAGGTACACCATCTTTCCCAGGCTACGTTTGAAGTTTGAGGTGGCAAGACAAGCAAGCAGCCCCATTCTCTGTGCGAGCAATGCCATGGGCAGATGAGGCTGAGCAACAGCTTTCCAGGCTAGCCCCTTCTGGCTGCCAGCTGTCTGCAGACGTTCACATTTCAAGAGCAGGGCTGCGAAAGGAGCCTAGCAGGTACACCATCTTTCCCAGGCTACGTTTGAAGTTTGAGGTGGCAAGACAAGCAAGCAGCCCCATTCTCTGTGCCTCTGTGCGAGCACTGCCATGGGCAGATGAGGCTGAGCAACAGCTTTCCAGGCTAGCCCCTTCTGCCTGCCAGCTATCTGCAGACGTTCGCATTTCAAGAGCAGGGCTGCGAAAGGAGCCTAGCAGGTACACCAACTTTCCCAGGCTACGTTTGAAGTTTTAGTTGGCAAGACAAGCAAGGAGCCCCATTCTCTGTGCGAGCACTGCCATGGGCAGATGAGGCTGAGCAACAGCTTTCCAGGCTAGCCCCTTCTGGCTGCCAGCTGTCTGCAGACGTTCACATTTCAAGAGCAGGGCTGCGAAAGGAGCCTAGCAGGTACACCATCTTTCCCAGGCTACGTTTGAAGTTTGAGGTGGCAAGACAAGCAAGCAGCCCCATTCTCTGTGCCTCTGTGCGAGCACTGCCGTGGGCAGATGAGGCTGAGCAACAGCTTTCCAGGATAGCCCCTTCTGCCTGCCAGCTATCTGCAGACGTTCGCATTTCAAGAGCAGGGCTGCGAAAGGAGCCTAGCAGGTACACCATCTTTCCCAGGCTACGTTTGAAGTTTTAGTTGGCAAGACAAGCAAGCAGCCCCATTCTCTATGCGAACAGTGCCATGGGCAGATGAGGCTGAGCAACAGCTTTCCAGGCTAGCCCCTTCTGGCTGCCAGCTATCTGCAGACGTTCGCATTTCAAGAGCAGGGCTGCGAAAGGAGCCTAGCAGGTACAGCATCTTTCCCAGGCTACGTTTGAAGTTTGAGGTGGCAAGATAAGCAAGCAGCCCCATTCTCTGTGCCTCTGTGCGAGCACTGCCATGGGCAGATGAGGCTGAGCAACAGCTTTCCAGGCTAGCCCCTTCTGGCTGCCAGTTATCTGCAGACGTTCGCACTTTCGGAGCAGGGCTGTGATAGGAGCCTGGCAGGGACACCACCATTCCCAGCATGCGTTTGAAGTTTCAAGTGGCAAGATAAGCAAGCAGCCCCATTCTCTGTGCCTCTATGCGAACAGTGCCATGGGCAGATGAGGCTGAGCAACAGCTTTCCAGGCTAGCCCCTTCTGGCTGCCAGCTATCTGCAGACGTTCGCATTTCAAGAGCAGGGCTGCGAAAGGAGCCTGGCTGGTACACCATCTTTCCCAGGCTACGTTTGAAGTTTGAGGTGGCAAGACAAGCAAGCAGCCCCATTCTCTGTGCGAGCAATGCCATGGGCAGATGAGGCTGAGCAACAGCTTTCCAGGCTAGCCCCTTCTGGCTGCCAGCTATCTGCAGACGTTCGCATTTCAACAGCAGGGCTGCGAAAGGAGCCTAGCAGGTACAGCATCTTTCCCAGGCTACGTTTGAAGTTTGAGGTGGCAAGAGAAGCAAGCAGCCCCATTCTCTGTGCCTCTGTGCGAGCACTGCCACGGGCAGATGAGGCTGAGCAACAGCTTTCCAGGCTAGCCCCTTCTGGCTGCCAGCTATCTGCAGACGTTCGCACTTTCGGAGCAGGGCTGCGAAAGGAGCCTGGCTGGGACACCAACTTTCCCAGGCTACGTTTGAAGTTTGAGGTGGCAAGACAAGCAAGCAGCCCCATTCTCTGTGCCTCTGTGCGAGCACTGCCATGGGCAGATGAGGCTGGGCAAAATCTTTCCAGGCTAGCACCTTCTGGCTGCCAGCTATATGCAGACGTTCGCACTTTCGGAGCAGGGCTGTGATAGGAGCCTGGCAGGGACACCACCATTCCCAGCATGCGTTTGAAGTTTCAAGTGGCAAGACAAGCAAGCAGCCCCATTCTCTGTGCCTCTATGCGAACAGTGCCATGGGCAGATGAGGCTGAGCAACAGCTTTCCTGGCTAGCCCCTTCTGGCTGTCAGCTATCTGCAGACGTTCGCACTTTCGCAGCAAGGCTGCGAAAGGAGCCTGGCTGGGACACCAACTTTCCCAGGCTACGTTTGAAGTTTGAGGTGGCAAGACAAGCAAGCAGCCCCATTCTCTGTGCCTCTGTGCGAGCACTGCCATGGGCAGATGAGGCTGAGCAACATCTTTCCAGGCTAGCACCTTCTGGCTGCCAGCTATCTGCAGACGTTCGCACTTTCGGAGCAGGGCTGTGATAGGAGCCTGGCAGGGACACCACCATTCCCAGCATGCGTTTGAAGTTTCAAGTGGCAAGATAAGGAAGCAGCCCCATTCTCTGTGCCTCTATGCGAACAGTGCCATGGGCAGATGAGGCTGAGCAACAGCTTTCCAGGCTAGCCCCTTCTGGCTGCCAGCTATCTGCAGACTTTCGCATTTCAAGAGCAGGGCTGCGAAAGGAGCCTGGCTGGGACACCAACTTTCCCAGGCTACGTTTGAAGTTTGAGGTGACAAGACAAGCAAGCAGCCCCATTCTCTGTGCCTCTGTGTGAGCACTGCCATGGGCAGATGAGGCTGAGCACAGCTTTCCAGGATAGCCCCTTCTGGCTGCCAGCTATCTGCAGACGTTCGCACTTTCGGAGCAGGGCTGTGATAGGAGCCTGGCAGGGACACCACCATTCCCAGCATGCGTTTGAAGTTTCAAGTGGCAAGATAAGCAAGCAGCCCCAGTCTCTGTGCGAGCAATGCCATGGGCAGATGAGGCTGAGCAACAGCTTTCCAGGCTAGCCCCTTCTGGCTGCCAGCTATCTGCAGACGTTCGCACTTTCGGAGCAGGGCTGCGAAAGGAGCCTGGCTGGGACACCAACTTTCCCAGGCTACGTTTGAAGTTTGAGGCGGCAAGACAAGCAAGCAGCCCCATTCTCTGTGCCTCTATGCGAACAGTGCCATGGGCAGATGAGGCTGAGCAACAGCTTTCCAGGCTAGCACCTTCTGGCTGCCAGCTATCTGCAGACATTCGCACTTTTGGAGCAGGGCTGTGATAGGAGCCTGGCAGGGACACCACCATTCCCAGCATGCGTTTGAAGTTTGAGGTGGCAAGACAAGCAAGCAACCCCATTCTCTGTGCCTCTGTGCGAGCACTGCCGTGGGCAGATGAGGCTGAGCAACAGCTTTCCAGGCTAGCCCCTTCTGCCTGCCAGCTATCTGCAGACGTTCGCATTTCAAGAGCAGGGCTGCGAAAGGAGCCTAGCAGGTACACCATCTTTCCCAGGCTACGTTTGAAGTTTTAGTTGGCAAGACAAGCAAGGAGCCCCATTCTCTCTGCGAGCAATGCCATGGGCAGATGAGGCTGAGCAACAGCTTTCCAGGCTAGCCCCTTCTGGCTGCCAGCTATCTGCAGACGTTCGCATTTCAAGAGCAGGGCTGCGAAAGGAGCCTAGCAGGTACAGCATCTTTCCCAGGCTACGTTTGAAGTTTGAGGTGGCAAGATAAGCAAGCAGCCCCATTCTCTGTGCCTCTGTGCGAGCACTGCCATGGGCAGATGAGGCTGAGCAACAGCTTTCCAGGCTAGCCCCTTCTGGCTGCCAGCTATCTGCAGACGTTCGCATTTCAAGAGCAGGGCTGCGAAAGGAGCCTGGCTGGGACACCAACTTTCCCAGGCTACGTTTCAAGTTTTAGTTGGGAAGACAAGCAAGGAGCCCCATTCTCTGTGCCTCTGTGCGAGCACTGCCATGGGCAGATGAGGCTGAGCAACAGCTTTCCAGGCTAGCACCTTCTGGCTGCCAGCTATCTGCAGACGTTCACATTTCAAGAGCAGGGCTGCGAAAGGATCCTAGCAGGTACACCATCTTTCCCAGGATACGTTTGAAGTTTGAGGTGGCAAGACAAGCAAGCAGCCCCATTCTCTGTGCCTCTGTGCGAGCACTGCCATGGGCAGATGAGGCTGAGCAACAGCTTTCCAGGATAGCCCCTTCTGGCTGCCAGCTATCTGCAGACGTTCGCACTTTCTGAGCAGGGTTGCGAAAGGAGCCTGGCGGGGACACCAACTTTCCCAGGCTACGTTTGAAGTTTGAGGTGGCAAGACAAGCAAGCAGCCCCATTCTCTGTGCCTCTGTGCGAGCACTGCCATGGGCAGATGAGGCCTAGCAACATCTTTCCAGGCTAGCACCTTCTGGCTGCCAGCTATCTGCAGACGTTCGCACTTTCGGAGCAGGGCTGTGATAGGAGCCTAGCAGGGACACCACCATTCCCAGCATGCGTTTGAAGCTTCAAGTGCCAAGACAAGCAAGCAGCCCCATTCTCTGTGCCTCTGTGCGAGGACTGCCATGGGCAGATGAGGCTGAGCCACAGCTTTCCAGGATAGCCCCTTCTGCCTGCCAGCTATCTGCAGACGTTCGCATTTCAAGAGCAGGGCTGCGAAAGGAGCCTGGCTGGGACACCATCTTTCCCAGGCTACGTTTGAAGTTTGAGGTGGCAAGACAAGCAAGCAGCCCCATTCTCTGTGCCTCTGTGCGAGCACTACCATGGGTAGATGAGGCTGAGCAACAGCTTTCCAGGATAGCCCCTTCTGCCTGCCAGCTATCTGCAGACATTCGCACTTTCGGAGCAGGGCTGTGGTAGGAGCCTGGCAGGGACACCACCATTCCCAGCATGCGTTTCAAGTTTGAGGTGGCAAGATAAGCAAGCAGCCCCATTCTCTGTGCCTCTATGCGAGCACTGCCATGGGCAGATGAGGCTGAGCAACAGCTTTCCAGGCTAGCCCCTTCTGGCTGCCAGCTATCTGCAGACGTTCGCATTTCAAGAGCAGGGCTGCGAAAGGAGCCTAGCAGGTACACCATCTTTCCCAGGCTACGTTTGAAGTTTGAGGTGGCAAGACAAGCAAGCAGCCCCATTCTCTGTGCGAGCAATGCCATGGGCAGATGAGGCTGAGCAACAGCTTTCCAGGCTAGCCCCTTCTGGCTGCCAGCTGTCTGCAGACGTTCACATTTCAAGAGCAGGGCTGCGAAAGGAGCCTAGCAGGTACACCATCTTTCCCAGGCTACGTTTGAAGTTTGAGGTGGCAAGACAAGCAAGCAGCCCCATTCTCTGTGCCTCTGTGCGAGCACTGCCATGGGCAGATGAGGCTGAGCAACAGCTTTCCAGGCTAGCCCCTTCTGCCTGCCAGCTATCTGCAGACGTTCGCATTTCAAGAGCAGGGCTGCGAAAGGAGCCTAGCAGGTACACCAACTTTCCCAGGCTACGTTTGAAGTTTTAGTTGGCAAGACAAGCAAGGAGCCCCATTCTCTGTGCGAGCACTGCCATGGGCAGATGAGGCTGAGCAACAGCTTTCCAGGCTAGCCCCTTCTGGCTGCCAGCTGTCTGCAGACGTTCACATTTCAAGAGCAGGGCTGCGAAAGGAGCCTAGCAGGTACACCATCTTTCCCAGGCTACGTTTGAAGTTTGAGGTGGCAAGACAAGCAAGCAGCCCCATTCTCTGTGCCTCTGTGCGAGCACTGCCGTGGGCAGATGAGGCTGAGCAACAGCTTTCCAGGCTAGCCCCTTCTGCCTGCCAGCTATCTGCAGACGTTCGCATTTCAACAGCAGGGCTGCGAAAGGAGCCTAGCAGGTACACCATCTTTCCCAGGCTACGTTTGAAGTTTTAGTTGGCAAGACAAGCAAGCAGCCCCATTCTCTATGCGAACAGTGCCATGGGCAGATGAGGCTGAGCAACAGCTTTCCAGGCTAGCCCCTTCTGGCTGCCAGCTATCTGCAGACGTTCGCATTTCAAGAGCAGGGCTGCGAAAGGAGCCTAGCAGGTACAGCATCTTTCCCAGGCTACGTTTGAAGTTTGAGGTGGCAAGATAAGCAAGCAGCCCCATTCTCTGTGCCTCTGTGCGAGCACTGCCATGGGCAGATGAGGCTGAGCAACAGCTTTCCAGGCTAGCCCCTTCTGGCTGCCAGCTATCTGCAGACGTTCGCACTTTCGGAGCAGGGCTGTGATAGGAGCCTGGCAGGGACACCACCATTCCCAGCATGCGTTTGAAGTTTCAAGTGGCAAGATAAGCAAGCAGCCCCATTCTCTGTGCCTCTATGCGAACAGTGCCATGGGCAGATGAGGCTGAGCAACAGCTTTCCAGGCTAGCCCCTTCTGTCTGCCAGCTATCTGCAGACGTTCGCATTTCAAGAGCAGGGCTGCGAAAGGAGCCTGGCTGGGACACCAACTTTCCCAGGCTACGTTTCAAGTTTTAGTTGGCAAGACAAGCAAGGAGCCCCATTCTCTGTGCATCTGTGCGAGCAGTGCCATGGGCAGATGAGGCTGAGCATCAGCTTTCCAGGATAGACCCTTCTGCCTGCCAGCTATATGCAGACGTTCGCACTTTCGGAGCAGGGCTGTGATAGGAGCCTGGCAGGGACACCACAATTCCCAGCATGCGTTTGAAGTTTCAAGTGGCAAGATAAGCAAGCAGCCCCATTCTCTGTGCCTCTATGCGAGCAATGCCATGGGCAGATGAGGCTGAGCAACAGCTTTCCAGGCTAGCCCCTTCTGGCTGCCAGCTATCTGCAGACGTTCGCATTTCAAGAGCAGGGCTGCGAAAGGAGCCTAGCAGGTACAGCATCTTTCCCAGGCTACGTTTGAAGTTTGAGGTGGCAAGAGAAGCAAGCAGCCCCATTCTCTGTGCCTCTGTGCGAGCACTGCCACGGGCAGATGAGGCTGAGCAACAGCTTTCCAGGCTAGCCCCTTCTGGCTGCCAGCTATCTGCAGACGTTCGCACTTTCGGAGCAGGGCTGCGAAAGGAGCCTGGCTGGGACACCAACTTTCCCAGGCTACGTTTGAAGTTTGAGGTGGCAAGACAAGCAAGCAGCCCCATTCTCTGTGCCTCTGTGCGAGCACTGCCATGGGCAGATGAGGCTGGGCAACATCTTTCCAGGCTAGCACCTTCTGGCTGCCAGCTATCTGCAGACGTTCGCACTTTCGGAGCAGGGCTGTGATAGGAGCCTGGCAGGGCCACCACCATTCCCAGCATGCGTTTGAAGTTTCAAGTGGCAAGACAAGCAAGCAGCCCCATTCTCTGTGCCTCTGTGCGAGGACTGCCATGGGCAGATGAGGCTGAGCAACAGCTTTCCTGGCTAGCCCCTTCTGGCTGCCAGCTATCTGCAGACGTTCGCACTTTCGCAGCAAGGCTGCGAAAGGAGCCTGGCTGGGACACCAACTTTCCCAGGCTACGTTTGAAGTTTGAGGTGGCAAGACAAGCAAGCAGCCCCATTCTCTGTGCCTCTGTGCGAGCACTGCCATGGGCAGATGAGGCTGAGCAACATCTTTCCAGGCTAGCACCTTCTGGCTGCCAGCTATCTGCAGACGTTCACACTTTCGGAGCAGGGCTGTGATAGGAGCCTGGCAGGGACACCACCATTCCCAGCATGCGTTTGAAGTTTCAACTGGCAAGATAAGGAAGCAGCCCCATTCTCTGTGCCTCTATGCGAACAGTGCCATGGGCAGATGAGGCTGAGCAACAGCTTTCCAGGCTAGCCCCTTCTGGCTGCCAGCTATCTGCAGACTTTCGCATTTCAAGAGCAGGGCTGCGAAAGGAGCCTGGCTGGGACACCAACTTTCCCAGGCTACGTTTGAAGTTTTAGTTGGCAAGACAAGCAAGGAGCCCCATTCTCTGTGCCTCTGTGTGAGCACTGCCATGGGCAGATGAGGCTGAGCACAGCTTTCCAGGATAGCCCCTTCTGGCTGCCAGCTATCTGCAGACGTTCGCACTTTCGGAGCAGGGCTGTGATAGGAGCCTGGCAGGGACACCACCATTCCCAGCATGCGTTTGAAGTTTCAAGTGGCAAGATAAGCAAGCAGCCCCAGTCTCTGTGCGAGCAATGCCATGGGCAGATGAGGCTGAGCAACAGCTTTCCAGGCTAGCCCCTTCTGGCTGCCAGCTATCTGCAGACGTTCGCACTTTCGGAGCAGGGCTGCGAAAGGAGCCTGGCTGGGACACCAACTTTCCCAGGCTACGTTTGAAGTTTGAGGCGGCAAGACAAGCAAGCAACCCCATTCTCTGTGCCTCTGTGCGAGCACTGCCGTGGGCAGATGAGGCTGAGCAACAGCTTTCCAGGCTAGCCCCTTCTGCCTGCCAGCTATCTGCAGACGTTCGCATTTCAAGAGCAGGGCTGCGAAAGGAGCCTAGCAGGTACACCATCTTTCCCAGGCTACGTTTGAAGTTTTAGTTGGCAAGACAAGCAAGGAGCCCCATTCTCTCTGCGAGCAATGCCATGGGCACATGAGGCTGAGCAACAGCTTTCCAGGCTAGCCCCTTCTGGCTGCCAGCTATCTGCAGACGTTCGCATTTCAAGAGCAGGGCTGCGAAAGGAGCCTAGCAGGTACAGCATCTTTCCCAGGCTACGTTTGAAGTTTGAGGTGGCAAGATAAGCAAGCAGCCCCATTCTCTGTGCCTCTGTGCGAGCACTGCCATGGGCAGATGAGGCTGAGCAACAGCTTTCCAGGCTAGCCCCTTCTGGCTGCCAGCTATCTGCAGACGTTCGCATTTCAAGAGCAGGGCTGCGAAAGGAGCCTGGCTGGGACACCAACTTTCCCAGGCTACGTTTCAAGTTTTAGCTGGGAAGACAAGCAAGGAGCCCCATTCTCTGTGCCTCTGTGCGAGCACTGCCATGGGCAGATGAGGCTGAGCAACAGCTTTCCAGGCTAGCACCTTCTGGCTGCCAGCTATCTGCAGACGTTCACATTTCAAGAGCAGGGCTGCGAAAGGATCCTAGCAGGTACACCATCTTTCCCAGGATACGTTTGAAGTTTGAGGTGGCAAGACAAGCAAGCAGCCCCATTCTCTGTGCCTCTATGCGAGCAATGCCATGGGCAGATGAGGCTGAGCAACAGCTTTCCAGGCTAGCCCCTTCTGGCTGCCAGCTATCTGCAGACGTTCGCATTTCAAGAGCAGGGCTGCGAAAGGAGCCTGGCTGGTACACCATCTTTCCCAGGCTACGTTTGAAGTTTGAGGTGGCAAGACAAGCAAGCAGCCCCATTCTCTGTGCCTCTGTGCGAGCACTGCCATGGGCAGATGAGGCCTAGCAACATCTTTCCAGGCTAGCACCTTCTGGCTGCCAGCTATCTGCAGACATTCGCACTTTCGGAGCAGGACTGTGATAGGAGCCTGGCAGGGCCACCACCATTCCCAGCATGCGTTTGAAGCTTCAAGTGGCAAGACAAGCAAGCAGCCCCATTCTCTGTGCCTCTGTGCGAGGACTGCCATGGGCAGATGAGGCTGAGCCACAGCTTTCCAGGATAGCCCCTTCTGGCTGCCAGCTATCTGCAGACGTTCGCATTTCAAGAGCAGGGCTGCGAAAGGAGCCTGGCTGGGACACCAACTTTCCCAGGCTACGTTTCAAGTTTTAGTTGGCAAGACAAGCAAGGAGCCCCATTCTCTGTGCATCTGTGCGAGCAGTGCCATGGGCAGATGAGGCTGAGCATCAGCTTTCCAGGATAGACCCTTCTGCCTGCCAGCTATATGCAGACGTTCGCACTTTCGGAGCAGGGCTGTGATAGGAGCCTGGCAGGGACACCACAATTCCCAGCATGCGTTTGAAGTTTCAAGTGGCAAGATAAGCAAGCAGCCCCATTCTCTGTGCCTCTATGCGAGCAATGCCATGGGCAGATGAGGCTGAGCAACAGCTTTCCAGGCTAGCCCCTTCTGGCTGCCAGCTATCTGCAGACGTTCGCATTTCAAGAGCAGGGCTGCGAAAGGAGCCTAGCAGGTACAGCATCTTTCCCAGGCTACGTTTGAAGTTTGAGGTGGCAAGAGAAGCAAGCAGCCCCATTCTCTGTGCCTCTGTGCGAGCACTGCCACGGGCAGATGAGGCTGAGCAACAGCTTTCCAGGCTAGCCCCTTCTGGCTGCCAGCTATCTGCAGACGTTCGCACTTTCGGAGCAGGGCTGCGAAAGGAGCCTGGCTGGGACACCAACTTTCCCAGGCTACGTTTGAAGTTTGAGGTGGCAAGACAAGCAAGCAGCCCCATTCTCTGTGCCTCTGTGCGAGCACTGCCATGGGCAGATGAGGCTGGGCAACATCTTTCCAGGCTAGCACCTTCTGGCTGCCAGCTATCTGCAGACGTTCGCACTTTCGGAGCAGGGCTGTGATAGGAGCCTGGCAGGGACACCACCATTCCCAGCATGCGTTTGAAGTTTCAAGTGGCAAGACAAGCAAGCAGCCCCATTCTCTGTGCCTCTATGCGAACAGTGCCATGGGCAGATGAGGCTGAGCAACAGCTTTCCTGGCTAGCCCCTTCTGGCTGCCAGCTATCTGCAGACGTTCGCACTTTCGCAGCAAGGCTGCGAAAGGAGCCTGGCTGGGACACCAACTTTCCCAGGCTACGTTTGAAGTTTGAGGTGGCAAGACAAGCAAGCAGCCCCATTCTCTGTGCCTCTGTGCGAGCACTGCCATGGGCAGATGAGGCTGAGCAACATCTTTCCAGGCTAGCACCTTCTGGCTGCCAGCTATCTGCAGACGTTCACACTTTCGGAGCAGGGCTGTGATAGGAGCCTGGCAGGGACACCACCATTCGCAGCATGCGTTTGAAGTTTCAAGTGGCAAGATAAGGAAGCAGCCCCATTCTCTGTGCCTCTATGCGAACAGTGCCATGGGCAGATGAGGCTGAGCAACAGCTTTCCAGGCTAGCCCCTTCTGGCTGCCAGCTATCTGCAGACTTTCGCATTTCAAGAGCAGGGCTGCGAAAGGAGCCTGGCTGGGACACCAACTTTCCCAGGCTACGTTTGAAGTTTTAGTTGGCAAGACAAGCAAGGAGCCCCATTCTCTGTGCCTCTGTGTGAGCACTGCCATGGGCAGATGAGGCTGAGCACAGCTTTCCAGGATAGCCCCTTCTGGCTGCCAGCTATCTGCAGACGTTCGCACTTTCGGAGCAGGGCTGTGATAGGAGCCTGGCAGGGACACCACCATTCCCAGCATGCGTTTGAAGTTTCAAGTGGCAAGATAAGCAAGCAGCCCCAGTCTCTGTGCGAGCAATGCCATGGGCAGATGAGGCTGAGCAACAGCTTTCCAGGCTAGCCCCTTCTGGCTGCCAGCTATCTGCAGACGTTCGCACTTTCGGAGCAGGGCTGCGAAAGGAGCCTGGCTGGGACACCAACTTTCCCAGGCTACGTTTGAAGTTTGAGGCGGCAAGACAAGCAAGCAACCCCATTCTCTGTGCCTCTGTGCGAGCACTGCCGTGGGCAGATGAGGCTGAGCAACAGCTTTCCAGGCTAGCCCCTTCTGCCTGCCAGCTATCTGCAGACGTTCGCATTTCAAGAGCAGGGCTGCGAAAGGAGCCTAGCAGGTACACCATCTTTCCCAGGCTACGTTTGAAGTTTTAGTTGGCAAGACAAGCAAGGAGCCCCATTCTCTCTGCGAGCAATGCCATGGGCACATGAGGCTGAGCAACAGCTTTCCAGGCTAGCCCCTTCTGGCTGCCAGCTATCTGCAGACGTTCGCATTTCAAGAGCAGGGCTGCGAAAGGAGCCTAGCAGGTACAGCATCTTTCCCAGGCTACGTTTGAAGTTTGAGGTGGCAAGATAAGCAAGCAGCCCCATTCTCTGTGCCTCTGTGCGAGCACTGCCATGGGCAGATGAGGCTGAGCAACAGCTTTCCAGGCTAGCCCCTTCTGGCTGCCAGCTATCTGCAGACGTTCGCATTTCAAGAGCAGGGCTGCGAAAGGAGCCTGGCTGGGACACCAACTTTCCCAGGCTACGTTTCAAGTTTTAGTTGGGAAGACAAGCAAGGAGCCCCATTCTCTGTGCCTCTGTGCGAGCACTGCCATGGGCAGATGAGGCTGAGCAACAGCTTTCCAGGCTAGCACCTTCTGGCTGCCAGCTATCTGCAGACGTTCACATTTCAAGAGCAGGGCTGCGAAAGGATCCTAGCAGGTACACCATCTTTCCCAGGATACGTTTGAAGTTTGAGGTGGCAAGACAAGCAAGCAGCCCCATTCTCTGTGCCTCTATGCGAGCAATGCCATGGGCAGATGAGGCTGAGCAACAGCTTTCCAGGCTAGCCCCTTCTGGCTGCCAGCTATCTGCAGACGTTCGCATTTCAAGAGCAGGGCTGCGAAAGGAGCCTGGCTGGTACACCATCTTTCCCAGGCTACGTTTGAAGTTTGAGGTGGCAAGACAAGCAAGCAGCCCCATTCTCTGTGCCTCTGTGCGAGCACTGCCATGGGCAGATGAGGCCTAGCAACATCTTTCCAGGCTAGCACCTTCTGGCTGCCAGCTATCTGCAGACATTCGCACTTTCGGAGCAGGGCTGTGATAGGAGCCTGGCAGGGCCACCACCATTCCCAGCATGCGTTTGAAGCTTCAAGTGGCAAGACAAGCAAGCAGCCCCATTCTCTGTGCCTCTGTGCGAGGACTGCCATGGGCAGATGAGGCTGAGCCACAGCTTTCCAGGATAGCCCCTTCTGGCTGCCAGCTATCTGCAGACGTTCGCATTTCAAGAGCAGGGCTGCGAAAGGAGCCTGGCTGGGACACCATCTTTCCCAGGCTACGTTTGAAGTTTGAGGTGGCAAGACAAGCAAGCAGCCCCATTCTCTGTGCCTCTGTGCGAGCACTACCATGGGTAGATGAGGCTGAGCAACAGCTTTCCAGGATAGCCCCTTCTGCCTGCCAGCTATCTGCAGACATTCGCACTTTCGGAGCAGGGCTGTGGTAGGAGCCTGGCAGGGACACCACCATTCCCAGCATGCGTTTCAAGTTTGAGGTGGCAAGACAAGCAAGGGGCCCCATTCTCTGTGCCTCTATGCGAGCACTGCCATGGGCAGATGAGGCTGAGCAACAGCTTTCCAGGCTAGCCCCTTCTGGCTGCCAGCTATCTGCAGACGTTCGCATTTCAAGAGCAGGGCTGCGAAAGGAGCCTAGCAGGTACACCATCTTTCCCAGGCTACGTTTGAAGTTTGAGGTGGCAAGACAAGCAAGCAGCCCCATTCTCTGTGCGAGCAATGCCATGGGCAGATGAGGCTGAGCAACAGCTTTCCAGGCTAGCCCCTTCTGGCTGCCAGCTGTCTGCAGACGTTCACATTTCAAGAGCAGGGCTGCGAAAGGAGCCTAGCAGGTACACCATCTTTCCCAGGCTACGTTTGAAGTTTGAGGTGGCAAGACAAGCAAGCAGCCCCATTCTCTGTGCCTCTGTGCGAGCACTGCCATGGGCAGATGAGGCTGAGCAACAGCTTTCCAGGCTAGCCCCTTCTGCCTGCCAGCTATCTGCAGACGTTCGCATTTCAAGAGCAGGGCTGCGAAAGGAGCCTAGCAGGTACACCAACTTTCCCAGGCTACGTTTGAAGTTTTAGTTGGCAAGACAAGCAAGGAGCCCCATTCTCTGTGCGAGCACTGCCATGGGCAGATGAGGCTGAGCAACAGCTTTCCAGGCTAGCCCCTTCTGGCTGCCAGCTGTCTGCAGACGTTCACATTTCAACAGCAGGGCTGCGAAAGGAGCCTAGCAGGTACACCATCTTTCCCAGGCTACGTTTGAAGTTTGAGGTGGCAAGACAAGCAAGCAGCCCCATTCTCTGTGCCTCTGTGCGAGCACTGCCGTGGGCAGATGAGGCTGAGCAACAGCTTTCCAGGCTAGCCCCTTCTGCCTGCCAGCTATCTGCAGACGTTCGCATTTCAACAGCAGGGCTGCGAAAGGAGCCTAGCAGGTACACCATCTTTCCCAGGCTACGTTTGAAGTTTTAGTTGGCAAGACAAGCAAGCAGCCCCATTCTCTATGCGAACAGTGCCATGGGCAGATGAGGCTGAGCAACAGCTTTCCAGGCTAGCCCCTTCTGGCTGCCAGCTATCTGCAGACGTTCGCATTTCAAGAGCAGGGCTGCGAAAGGAGCCTAGCAGGTACAGCATCTTTCCCAGGCTACGTTTGAAGTTTGAGGTGGCAAGATAAGCAAGCAGCCCCATTCTCTGTGCCTCTGTGCGAGCACTGCCATGGGCAGATGAGGCTGAGCAACAGCTTTCCAGGCTAGCCCCTTCTGGCTGCCAGCTATCTGCAGACGTTCGCACTTTCGGAGCAGGGCTGTGATAGGAGCCTGGCAGGGACACCACCATTCCCAGCATGCGTTTGAAGTTTCAAGTGGCAAGATAAGCAAGCAGCCCCATTCTCTGTGCCTCTATGCGAACAGTGCCATGGGCAGATGAGGCTGAGCAACAGCTTTCCAGGCTAGCCCCTTCTGGCTGCCAGCTATCTGCAGACGTTCGCATTTCAAGAGCAGGGCTGCGAAAGGAGCCTGGCTGGGACACCAACTTTCCCAGGCTACGTTTCAAGTTTTAGTTGGCAAGACAAGCAAGGAGCCCCATTCTCTGTGCATCTGTGCGAGCAGTGCCATGGGCAGATGAGGCTGAGCATCAGCTTTCCAGGATAGACCCTTCTGCCTGCCAGCTATATGCAGACGTTCGCACTTTCGGAGCAGGGCTGTGATAGGAGCCTGGCAGGGACACCACAATTCCCAGCATGCGTTTGAAGTTTCAAGTGGCAAGATAAGCAAGCAGCCCCATTCTCTGTGCCTCTATGCGAGCAATGCCATGGGCAGATGAGGCTGAGCAACAGCTTTCCAGGCTAGCCCCTTCTGGCTGCCAGCTATCTGCAGACGTTCGCATTTCAAGAGCAGGGCTGCGAAAGGAGCCTAGCAGGTACAGCATCTTTCCCAGGCTACGTTTGAAGTTTGAGGTGGCAAGAGAAGCAAGCAGCCCCATTCTCTGTGCCTCTGTGCGAGCACTGCCATGGGCAGATGAGGCTGAGCAACAGCTTTCCAGGCTAGCCCCTTCTGGCTGCCAGCTATCTGCAGACGTTCGCACTTTCGGAGCAGGGCTGCGAAAGGAGCCTGGCTGGGACACCAACTTTCCCAGGCTACGTTTGAAGTTTGAGGTGGCAAGACAAGCAAGCAGCCCCATTCTCTGTGCCTCTGTGCGAGCACTGCCATGGGCAGATGAGGCTGGGCAACATCTTTCCAGGCTAGCACCTTCTGGCTGCCAGCTATCTGCAGACGTTCGCACTTTCGGAGCAGGGCTGTGATAGGAGCCTGGCAGGGACACCACCATTCCCAGCATGCGTTTGAAGTTTCAAGTGGCAAGACAAGCAAGCAGCCCCATTCTCTGTGCCTCTATGCGAACAGTGCCATGGGCAGATGAGGCTGAGCAACAGCTTTCCTGGCTAGCCCCTTCTGGCTGCCAGCTATCTGCAGACGTTCGCACTTTCGCAGCAAGGCTGCGAAAGGAGCCTGGCTGGGACACCAACTTTCCCAGGCTACGTTTGAAGTTTGAGGTGGCAAGACAAGCAAGCAGCCCCATTCTCTGTGCCTCTGTGCGAGCACTGCCATGGGCAGATGAGGCTGAGCAACATCTTTCCAGGCTAGCACCTTCTGGCTGCCAGCTATCTGCAGACGTTCACACTTTCGGAGCAGGGCTGTGATAGGAGCCTGGCAGGGACACCACCATTCCCAGCATGCGTTTGAAGTTTCAAGTGGAAAGATAAGGAAGCAGCCCCATTCTCTGTGCCTCTATGCGAACAGTGCCATGGGCAGATGAGGCTGAGCAACAGCTTTCCAGGCTAGCCCCTTCTGGCTGCCAGCTATCTGCAGACTTTCGCATTTCAAGAGCAGGGCTGCGAAAGGAGCCTGGCTGGGACACCAACTTTCCCAGGCTACGTTTGAAGTTTTAGTTGGCAAGACAAGCAAGGAGCCCCATTCTCTGTGCCTCTGTGTGAGCACTGCCATGGGCAGATGAGGCTGAGCACAGCTTTCCAGGATAGCCCCTTCTGGCTGCCAGCTATCTGCAGACGTTCGCACTTTCGGAGCAGGGCTGTGATAGGAGCCTGGCAGGGACACCACCATTCCCAGCATGCGTTTGAAGTTTCAAGTGGCAAGATAAGCAAGCAGCCCCAGTCTCTGTGCGAGCAATGCCATGGGCAGATGAGGCTGAGCAACAGCTTTCCAGGCTAGCCCCTTCTGGCTGCCAGCTATCTGCAGACGTTCGCACTTTCGGAGCAGGGCTGCGAAAGGAGCCTGGCTGGGACACCAACTTTCCCAGGCTACGTTTGAAGTTTGAGGCGGCAAGACAAGCAAGCAACCCCATTCTCTGTGCCTCTGTGCGAGCACTGCCGTGGGCAGATGAGGCTGAGCAACAGCTTTCCAGGCTAGCCCCTTCTGCCTGCCAGCTATCTGCAGACGTTCGCATTTCAAGAGCAGGGCTGCGAAAGGAGCCTAGCAGGTACACCATCTTTCCCAGGCTACGTTTGAAGTTTTAGTTGGCAAGACAAGCAAGGAGCCCCATTCTCTCTGCGAGCAATGCCATGGGCACATGAGGCTGAGCAACAGCTTTCCAGGCTAGCCCCTTCTGGCTGCCAGCTATCTGCAGACGTTCGCATTTCAAGAGCAGGGCTGCGAAAGGAGCCTAGCAGGTACAGCATCTTTCCCAGGCTACGTTTGAAGTTTGAGGTGGCAAGATAAGCAAGCAGCCCCATTCTCTGTGCCTCTGTGCGAGCACTGCCATGGGCAGATGAGGCTGAGCAACAGCTTTCCAGGCTAGCCCCTTCTGGCTGCCAGCTATCTGCAGACGTTCGCATTTCAAGAGCAGGGCTGCGAAAGGAGCCTGGCTGGGACACCAACTTTCCCAGGCTACGTTTCAAGTTTTAGTTGGGAAGACAAGCAAGGAGCCCCATTCTCTGTGCCTCTGTGCGAGCACTGCCATGGGCAGATGAGGCTGAGCAACAGCTTTCCAGGCTAGCACCTTCTGGCTGCCAGCTATCTGCAGACGTTCACATTTCAAGAGCAGGGCTGCGAAAGGATCCTAGCAGGTACACCATCTTTCCCAGGATACGTTTGAAGTTTGAGGTGGCAAGACAAGCAAGCAGCCCCATTCTCTGTGCCTCTATGCGAGCAATGCCATGGGCAGATGAGGCTGAGCAACAGCTTTCCAGGCTAGCCCCTTCTGGCTGCCAGCTATCTGCAGACGTTCGCATTTCAAGAACAGGGCTGCGAAAGGAGCCTGGCTGGTACACCATCTTTCCCAGGCTACGTTTGAAGTTTGAGGTGGCAAGACAAGCAAGCAGCCCCATTCTCTGTGCCTCTGTGCGAGCACTGCCATGGGCAGATGAGGCTGAGCAACAGGTTTCCAGGATAGCCCCTTCTGGCTGCCAGCTATCTGCAGACGTTCGCACTTTCTGAGCAGGGTTGCGAAAGGAGCCTGGCTGGGACACCAACTTTCCCAGGCTACGTTTGAAGTTTGAGGTGGCAAGACAAGCAAGCAGCCCCATTCTCTGTGCCTCTGTGCGAGCACTGCCATGGGCAGATGAGGCCTAGCAACATCTTTCCAGGCTAGCACCTTCTGGCTGCCAGCTATCTGCAGACGTTCGCACTTTCGGAGCAGGGCTGTGATAGGAGCCTGGCAGGGCCACCACCATTCCCAGCATGCGTTTGAAGCTTCAAGTGGCAAGACAAGCAAGCAGCCCCATTCTCTGTGCCTCTGTGCGAGGACTGCCATGGGCAGATGAGGCTGAGCCACAGCTTTCCAGGATAGCCCCTTCTGGCTGCCAGCTATCTGCAGACGTTCGCATTTCAAGAGCAGGGCTGCGAAAGGAGCCTGGCTGGGACACCAACTTTCCCAGGCTACGTTTCAAGTTTTAGTTGGCAAGACAAGCAAGGAGCCCCATTCTCTGTGCCTCTGTGCGAGCACTGCCATGGGCAGATGAGGCTGAGCAACAGCTTTCCAGGCTAGCCCCTTCTGGCTGCCAGCTATCTGCAGACATTCGCACTTTCGGAGCAGGGCTGTGGTAGGAGCCTGGCAGGGACACCACCATTCCCAGCATGCGTTTCAAGTTTGAGGTGGCAAGACAAGCAAGGGGCCCCATTCTCTGTGCCTCTATGCGAGCAGTGCCATGGGCAGATGAGGCTGAGCAACAGCTTTCCAGGCTAGCCCCTTCTGGCTGCCAGCTATCTGCAGACGTTCGCATTTCAAGAGCAGGTCTGCGAAAGGAGCCTAGCAGGTACACCATCTTTCCCAGGCTACGTTTGAAGTTTGAGGTGGCAAGACAAGCAAGCAGCCCCATTCTCTGTGCGAGCAATGCCATGGGCAGATGAGGCTGAGCAACAGCTTTCCAGGCTAGCCCCTTCTGGCTGCCAGCTGTCTGCAGACGTTCACATTTCAAGAGCAGGGCTGCGAAAGGAGCCTAGCAGGTACACCATCTTTCCCAGGCTACGTTTGAAGTTTGAGGTGGCAAGACAAGCAAGCAGCCCCATTCTCTGTGCCTCTGTGCGAGCACTGCCATGGGCAGATGAGGCTGAGCAACAGCTTTCCAGGCTAGCCCCTTCTGCCTGCCAGCTATCTGCAGACGTTCGCATTTCAAGAGCAGGGCTGCGAAAGGAGCCTAGCAGGTACACCAACTTTCCCAGGCTACGTTTGAAGTTTTAGTTGGCAAGACAAGCAAGGAGCCCCATTCTCTGTGCGAGCACTGCCATGGGCAGATGAGGCTGAGCAACAGCTTTCCAGGCTAGCCCCTTCTGGCTGCCAGCTGTCTGCAGACGTTCACATTTCAAGAGCAGGGCTGCGAAAGGAGCCTAGCAGGTACACCATCTTTCCCAGGCTACGTTTGAAGTTTGAGGTGGCAAGACAAGCAAGCAGCCCCATTCTCTGTGCCTCTGTGCGAGCACTGCCGTGGGCAGATGAGGCTGAGCAACAGCTTTCCAGGATAGCCCCTTCTGCCTGCCAGCTATCTGCAGACGTTCGCATTTCAAGAGCAGGGCTGCGAAAGGAGCCTAGCAGGTACACCATCTTTCCCAGGCTACGTTTGAAGTTTTAGTTGGCAAGACAAGCAAGCAGCCCCATTCTCTATGCGAACAGTGCCATGGGCAGATGAGGCTGAGCAACAGCTTTCCAGGCTAGCCCCTTCTGGCTGCCAGCTATCTGCAGACGTTCGCATTTCAAGAGCAGGGCTGCGAAAGGAGCCTAGCAGGTACAGCATCTTTCCCAGGCTACGTTTGAAGTTTGAGGTGGCAAGATAAGCAAGCAGCCCCATTCTCTGTGCCTCTGTGCGAGCACTGCCATGGGCAGATGAGGCTGAGCAACAGCTTTCCAGGCTAGCCCCTTCTGGCTGCCAGCTATCTGCAGACGTTCGCACTTTCGGAGCAGGGCTGTGATAGGAGCCTGGCAGGGACACCACCATTCCCAGCATGCGTTTGAAGTTTCAAGTGGCAAGATAAGCAAGCAGCCCCATTCTCTGTGCCTCTATGCGAACAGTGCCATGGGCAGATGAGGCTGAGCAACAGCTTTCCAGGCTAGCCCCTTCTGGCTGCCAGCTATCTGCAGACGTTCGCATTTCAAGAGCAGGGCTGCGAAAGGAGCCTGGCTGGGACACCAACTTTCCCAGGCTACGTTTCAAGTTTTAGTTGGCAAGACAAGCAAGGAGCCCCATTCTCTGTGCATCTGTGCTAGCAGTGCCATGGGCAGATGAGGCTGAGCATCAGCTTTCCAGGATAGACCCTTCTGCCTGCCAGCTATATGCAGACGTTCGCACTTTCGGAGCAGGGCTGTGATAGGAGCCTGGCAGGGACACCACAATTCCCAGCATGCGTTTGAAGTTTCAAGTGGCAAGATAAGCAAGCAGCCCCATTCTCTGTGCCTCTATGCGAACAGTGCCATGGGCAGATGAGGCTGAGCAACAGCTTTCCAGGCTAGCCCCTTCTGTCTGCCAGCTATCTGCAGACGTTCGCATTTCAAGAGCAGGGCTGCGAAAGGAGCCTGGCTGGGACACCAACTTTCCCAGGCTACGTTTCAAGTTTTAGTTGGGAAGACAAGCAAGGAGCCCCATTCTCTGTGCCTCTGTGCGAGCACTGCCATGGGCAGATGAGGCTGAGCAACAGCTTTCCAGGCTAGCACCTTCTGGCTGCCAGCTATCTGCAGACGTTCACATTTCAAGAGCAGGGCTGCGAAAGGATCCTAGCAGGTACACCATCTTTCCCAGGATACGTTTGAAGTTTGAGGTGGCAAGACAAGCAAGCAGCCCCATTCTCTGTGCCTCTATGCGAGCAATGCCATGGGCAGATGAGGCTGAGCAACAGCTTTCCAGGCTAGCCCCTTCTGGCTGCCAGCTATCTGCAGACGTTCGCATTTCAAGAGCAGGGCTGCGAAAGGAGCCTGGCTGGTACACCATCTTTCCCAGGCTACGTTTGAAGTTTGAGGTGGCAAGACAAGCAAGCAGCCCCATTCTCTGTGCCTCTGTGCGAGCACTGCCATGGGCAGATGAGGCTGAGCAACAGCTTTCCAGGATAGCCCCTTCTGGCTGCCAGCTATCTGCAGACGTTCGCACTTTCTGAGCAGGGTTGCGAAAGGAGCCTGGCTGGGACACCAACTTTCCCAGGCTACGTTTGAAGTTTGAGGTGGCAAGACAAGCAAGCAGCCCCATTCTCTGTGCCTCTGTGCGAGCACTGCCATGGGCAGATGAGGCCTAGCAACATCTTTCCAGGCTAGCACCTTCTGGCTGCCAGCTATCTGCAGACGTTCGCACTTTCGGAGCAGGGCTGTGATATTAGCCTGGCAGGGCCACCACCATTCCCAGCATGCGTTTGAAGCTTCAAGTGGCAAGACAAGCAAGCAGCCCCATTCTCTGTGCCTCTGTGCGAGGACTGCCATGGGCAGATGAGGCTGAGCCACAGCTTTCCAGGATAGCCCCTTCTGGCTGCCAGCTATCTGCAGACGTTCGCATTTCAAGAGCAGGGCTGCGAAAGGAGCCTGGCTGGGACACCATCTTTCCCAGGCTACGTTTGAAGTTTGAGGTGGCAAGACAAGCAAGCAGCCCCATTCTCTGTGCCTCTGTGCGAGCACTACCATGGGTAGATGAGGCTGAGCAACAGCTTTCCAGGATAGCCCCTTCTGCCTGCCAGCTATCTGCAGACATTCGCACTTTCGGAGCAGGGCTGTGGTAGGAGCCTGGCAGGGACACCACCATTCCCAGCATGCGTTTCAAGTTTGAGGTGGCAAGACAAGCAAGCAGCCCCATTCTCTGTGCGAGCAATGCCATGGGCAGATGAGGCTGAGCAACAGCTTTCCAGGCTAGCCCCTTCTGGCTGCCAGCTGTCTGCAGACGTTCACATTTCAACAGCAGGGCTGCGAAAGGAGCCTAGCAGGTACACCATCTTTCCCAGGCTACGTTTGAAGTTTGAGGTGGCAAGACAAGCAAGCAGCCCCATTCTCTGTGCCTCTGTGCGAGCACTGCCATGGGCAGATGAGGCTGAGCAACAGCTTTCCAGGCTAGCCCCTTCTGCCTGCCAGCTATCTGCAGACGTTCGCATTTCAAGAGCAGGGCTGCGAAAGGAGCCTAGCAGGTACACCAACTTTCCCAGGCTACGTTTGAAGTTTTAGTTGGCAAGACAAGCAAGGAGCCCCATTCTCTGTGCGAGCACTGCCATGGGCAGATGAGGCTGAGCAACAGCTTTCCAGGCTAGCCCCTTCTGGCTGCCAGCTGTCTGCAGACGTTCACATTTCAAGAGCAGGGCTGCGAAAGGAGCCTAGCAGGTACACCATCTTTCCCAGGCTACGTTTGAAGTTTGAGGTGGCAAGACAAGCAAGCAGCCCCATTCTCTGTGCCTCTGTGCGAGCACTGCCGTGGGCAGATGAGGCTGAGCAACAGCTTTCCAGGATAGCCCCTTCTGCCTGCCAGCTATCTGCAGACGTTCGCATTTCAAGAGCAGGGCTGCGAAAGGAGCCTAGCAGGTACACCATCTATCCCAGGCTACGTTTGAAGTTTTAGTTGGCAAGACAAGCAAGCAGCCCCATTCTCTATGCGAACAGTGCCATGGGCAGATGAGGCTGAGCAACAGCTTTCCAGGCTAGCCCCTTCTGGCTGCCAGCTATCTGCAGACGTTCGCATTTCAAGAGCAGGGCTGCGAAAGGAGCCTAGCAGGTACAGCATCTTTCCCAGGCTACGTTTGAAGTTTGAGGTGGCAAGATAAGCAAGCAGCCCCATTCTCTGTGCCTCTGTGCGAGCACTGCCATGGGCAGATGAGGCTGAGCAACAGCTTTCCAGGCTAGCCCCTTCTGGCTGCCAGCTATCTGCAGACGTTCGCACTTTCGGAGCAGGGCTGTGATAGGAGCCTGGCAGGGACACCACCATTCCCAGCATGCGTTTGAAGTTTCAAGTGGCAAGATAAGCAAGCAGCCCCATTCTCTGTGCCTCTATGCGAACAGTGCCATGGGCAGATGAGGCTGAGCAACAGCTTTCCAGGCTAGCCCCTTCTGGCTGCCAGCTATCTGCAGACGTTCGCATTTCAAGAGCAGGGCTGCGAAAGGAGCCTGGCTGGGACACCAACTTTCCCAGGCTACGTTTCAAGTTTTAGTTGGCAAGACAAGCAAGGAGCCCCATTCTCTGTGCATCTGTGCGAGCAGTGCCATGGGCAGATGAGGCTGAGCATCAGCTTTCCAGGATAGACCCTTCTGCCTGCCAGCTATATGCAGACGTTCGCACTTTCGGAGCAGGGCTGTGATAGGAGCCTGGCAGGGACACCACAATTCCCAGCATGCGTTTGAAGTTTCAAGTGGCAAGATAAGCAAGCAGCCCCATTCTCTGTGCCTCTATGCGAACAGTGCCATGGGCAGATGAGGCTGAGCAACAGCTTTCCAGGCTAGCCCCTTCTGTCTGCCAGCTATCTGCAGACGTTCGCATTTCAAGAGCAGGGCTGCGAAAGGAGCCTGGCTGGGACACCAACTTTCCCAGGCTACGTTTCAAGTTTTAGTTGGGAAGACAAGCAAGGAGCCCCATTCTCTGTGCCTCTGTGCGAGCACTGCCATGGGCAGATGAGGCTGAGCAACAGCTTTCCAGGCTAGCACCTTCTGGCTGCCAGCTATCTGCAGAAGTTCGCACTTTCGGAGCAGGGCTGTGATAGGAGCCTGGCAAGGACACCACCATTCGCAGCATGCGTTTGAAGTTTCAAGTGGCAAGATAAGCAAGCAGCCCCTTTCTCTGTGCCTCTATGCGAACAGTGCAATGGGCAGATTAGGCTGAGCAACAGCTTTCCAGGATAGCCCCTTCTGCCTGCCAGCTATCTGCAGACGTTCGCATTTCAAGAGCAGGGCTGCGAAAGGAGCCTAGCAGGTACACCATCTTTCCCAGGCTACGTTTGAAGTTTTAGTTGGCAAGACAAGCAAGCAGCCCCATTCTCTGTGCGAGCAATGCCATGGGCAGATGAGGCTGAGCAACAGCTTTCCAGGCTAGCCCCTTCTGGCTGCCACCTATCTGCAGACGTTCGCATTTCAAGAGCAGGGCTGCGAAAGGAGCCTAGCAGGTACAGCATCTTTCCCAGGCTACGTTTGAAGTTTGAGGTGGCAAGATAAGCAAGCAGCCCCATTCTCTGTGCCTCTGTGCGAACACTGCCATGGGCAGATGAGGCTGAGCAACAGCTTTCCAGGCTAGCCCCTTCTGGCTGCCAGCTATCTGCAGACGTTCGCACTTTCGGAGCAGGGCTGTGATAGGAGCCTGGCAGGGACACCACCATTCCCAGCATGCGTTTGAAGTTTCAAGTGGCAAGATAAGCAAGCAGCCCCATTCTCTGTGCCTCTATGCGAACAGTGCCATGGGCAGATGAGGCTGAGCAACAGCTTTCCAGGCTAGCCCCTTCTGGCTGCCACCTATCTGCAGACGTTCGCATTTCAAGAGCAGGGCTGCGAAAGGAGCCTGGCTGGGACAGCAACTTTCCCAGGCTACGTTTCAAGTTTTAGTTGGCAAGACAAGCAAGGAGCCCCATTCTCTGTGCCTCTGTGCGAGCACTGCCATGGGCAGATGAGGCTGAGCAACAGCTTTCCAGGCTAGCCCCTTCTGGCTGCCAGCTATCTGCAGACGTTCGCATTTCAAGAGCAGGGCTGCGAAAGGAGCCTAGCAGGTACACCATCTTTCCCAGGCTACGTTTGAAGTTTGAGGTGGCAAGACAAGCAAGCAGCCCCATTCTCTGTGCGAGCAATGCCATGGGCAGATGAGGCTGAGCAACAGCTTTCCAGGCTAGCCCCTTCTGGCTGCCACCTATCTGCAGACGTTCGCATTTCAAGAGCAGGGCTGCGAAAGGAGCCTAGCAGGTACAGCATCTTTCCCAGGCTACGTTTGAAGTTTGAGGTGGCAAGACAAGCAAGCAGCCCCATTCTCTGTGCCTCTGTGCGAGCACTGCCACGGGCAGATGAGGCTGAGCAACAGCTTTCCAGGCTAGCCCCTTCTGGCTGCCAGCTATCTGCAGACGTTCGCACTTTCGGAGCAGGGCTGTGATAGGAGCCTGGCAGGGACACCACCATTCCCAGCATGCGTTTGAAGTTTGAGGTGGCAAGACAAGCAAGCAGCCCCATTCTCTGTGCCTCTGTGCGAGCACTGCCATGGGCAGATGAGGCTGAGCAACAGCTTTCCAGGATAGCCCCTTCTGCCTGCCAGCTATCTGCAGACGTTCGCACTTTCGGAGCAGGGCTGTGATAGGAGCCTGGCAGGGACACCACCATTCCCAGCATGCGTTTGAAGTTTCAAGTGGCAAGATAAGCAAGCAGCCCCATTCTCTGTGTCTCTATGCGAACAGTGCCATGGGCAGACGAGGCTGAGCAACAGCTTTCCAGGCTAGCCCCTTCTGGCTGCCAGCTATCTGCAGACGTTCGCATTTCAAGAGCAGGGCTGAGAAAGGAGCCTGGCTGGGACACCAACTTTCCCAGGCTACGTTTGAAGTTTTAGTTGGCAAGACAAGCAAGGAGCCCCATTCTCTGTGCCTCTGTGTGAGCACTGCCATGGGCAGATGAGGCTGAGCACAGCTTTCCAGGATAGCCCCTTCTGGCTGCCAGCTATCTGCAGACGTTCGCATTTTCGGAGCAGGGCTGTGATAGGAGCCTGGTAGGGACACCACCATTCCCAGCATGCGTTTGAAGTTTCAAGTGGCAAGATAAGCAAGCAGCCCCAGTCTCTGTGCGAGCAATGCCATGGGCAGATGAGGCTGAGCAACAGCTTTCCAGGCTGGCCCCTTCTGGCTGCCAGCTATCTGCAGACGTTCGCACTTTCGGAGCAGGGCTGTGATAGGAGCTTGGCAGGGACACCACCATTCCCAGCATGCGTTTGAAGTTTCAAGTGGCAAGATAAGCAAGCAGCCCCATTCTCTGTGCCTCTATGCGAACAGTGCCATGGGCAGATGAGGCTGAGCAACAGCTTTCCAGGCTAGCCCCTTCTGGCTGCCAGCTATCTGCAGACGTTCGCATTTCAAGAGCAGGTCTGCGAAAGGAGCCTAGCAGGTACACCATCTTTCCCAGGCTACGTTTGAAGTTTGAGGTGGCAAGACAAGCAAGCAGCCCCATTCTCTGTGCGAGCAATGCCATGGGCAGATGAGGCTGAGCAACAGCTTTCCAGGCTAGCCCCTTCTGGCTGCCAGCTGTCTGCAGACGTTCACATTTCAAGAGCAGGGCTGCGAAAGGAGCCTAGCAGGTACACCATCTTTCCCAGGCTACGTTTGAAGTTTGAGGTGGCAAGACAAGCAAGCAGCCCCATTCTCTGTGCCTCTGTGCGAGCACTGCCATGGGCAGATGAGGCTGAGCAACAGCTTTCCAGGCTAGCCCCTTCTGCCTGCCAGCTATCTGCAGACGTTCGCATTTCAAGAGCAGGGCTGCGAAAGGAGCCTAGCAGGTACACCAACTTTCCCAGGCTACGTTTGAAGTTTTAGTTGGCAAGACAAGCAAGCAGCCCCATTCTCTGTGCCTCTGTGCGAGCACTGCCATGGGCAGATGAGGCTGAGCAACAGCTTTCCAGGATAGCCCCTTCTGGCTGCCAGCTATCTGCAGACGTTCGCACTTTCTGAGCAGGGTTGCGAAAGGAGCCTGGCTGGGACACCAAATTTCCCAGGCTACGTTTGAAGTTTGAGGTGGCAAGACAAGCAAGCAGCCCCATTCTCTGTGCCTCTGTGCGAGCACTGCCATGGGCAGATGAGGCCTAGCAACATCTTTCCAGGCTAGCACCTTCTGGCTGCCAGCTATCTGCAGACGTTCGCACTTTCGGAGCAGGGCTGTGATAGGAGCCTGGCAGGGACACCACCATTCCCAGCATGCGTTTGAAGCTTCAAGTGGCAAGACAAGCAAGCAGCCCCATTCTCTGTGCCTCTGTGCGAGGACTGCCATGGGCAGATGAGGCTGAGCCACAGCTTTCCAGGATAGCCCCTTCTGGCTGCCAGCTATCTGCAGACGTTCGCATTTCAAGAGCAGGGCTGCGAAAGGAGCCTGGCTGGGACACCATCTTTCCCAGGCTACGTTTGAAGTTTGAGGTGGCAAGACAAGCAAGCAGCCCCATTCTCTGTGCCTCTGTGCGAGCACTACCATGGGTAGATGAGGCTGAGCAACAGCTTTCCAGGATAGCCCCTTCTGCCTGCCAGCTATCTGCAGACATTCGCACTTTCGGAGCAGGGCTGTGGTAGGAGCCTGGCAGGGACACCACCATTCCCAGCATGCGTTTCAAGTTTGAGGTGGCAAGACCAGCAAGGGGCCCCATTCTCTGTGCCTCTATGCGATCACTGCCATGGGCAGATGAGGCTGAGCAACAGCTTTCCAGGCTAGCCCCTTCTGGCTGCCAGCTATCTGCAGACGTTCGCATTTCAAGAGCAGGGCTGCGAAAGGAGCCTAGCAGGTACACCATCTTTCCCAGGCTACGTTTGAAGTTTGAGGTGGCAAGACAAGCAAGCAGCCCCATTCTCTGTGCGAGCAATGCCATGGGCAGATGAGGCTGAGCAACAGCTTTCCAGGCTAGCCCCTTCTGGCTGCCAGCTATCTGCAGACGTTCGCATTTCAAGAGCAGGGCTGCGAAAGGAGCCTAGCAGGTACACCATCTTTCCCAGGCTACGTTTGAAGTTTGAGGTGGCAAGACAAGCAAGCAGCCCCATTCTCTGTGCCTCTGTGCGAGCACTGCCATGGGCAGATGAGGCTGAGCAACAGCTTTCCAGGCTAGCCCCTTCTGGCTGCCAGCTATCTGCAGACGTTCGCACTTTCGGAGCAGGGCTGTGATAGGAGCCTGGCAGGGACACCACCATTCCCAGCATGCGTTTGAAGTTTCAAGTGGCAAGATAAGCAAGCAGCCCCATTCTCTGTGCCTCTATGCGAACAGTGCCATGGGCAGATGAGGCTGAGCAACAGCTTTCCAGGCTAGCCCCTTCTGTCTGCCAGCTATCTGCAGACGTTCGCATTTCAAGAGCAGGGCTGCGAAAGGAGCCTGGCTGGGACACCAACTTTCCCAGGCTACGTTTCAAGTTTTAGTTGGCAAGACAAGCAAGGAGCCCCATTCTCTGTGCATCTGTGCGAGCAGTGCCATGGGCAGATGAGGCTGAGCATCAGCTTTCCAGGATAGACCCTTCTGCCTGCCAGCTATATGCAGACGTTCGCACTTTCGGAGCAGGGCTGTGATAGGAGCCTGGCAGGGACACCAACATTCCCAGCATGCGTTTGAAGTTTGAGGTGGCAAGACAAGCAAGCAGCCCCATTCTCTGTGCCTCTATGCGAGCACTGCCATGGGCAGATGAGGCTGAGCAACAGCTTTCCAGGCTAGCCCCTTCTGTCTGCCAGCTATCTGCAGACGTTCGCATTTCAAGAGCAGGGCTGCGAAAGGAGCCTGGCTGGGACACCAACTTTCCCAGGCTACGTTTCAAGTTTTAGTTGGGAAGACAAGCAAGGAGCCCCATTCTCTGTGCCTCTGTGCGAGCACTGCCATGGGCAGATGAGGCTGAGCAACAGCTTTCCAGGCTAGCACCTTCTGGCTGCCAGCTATCTGCAGACGTTCACATTTCAAGAGCAGGGCTGCGAAAGGATCCTAGCAGGTACACCATCTTTCCCAGGATACGTTTGAAGTTTGAGGTGGCAAGACAAGCAAGCAGCCCCATTCTCTGTGCCTCTATGCGAGCAATGCCATGGGCAGATGAGGCTGAGCAACAGCTTTCCAGGCTAGCCCCTTCTGGCTGCCACCTATCTGCAGACGTTCGCATTTCAAGAGCAGGGCTGCGAAAGGAGCCTGGCTGGGACACCATCTTTCCCAGGCTACGTTTGAAGTTTGAGGTGGCAAGACAAGCAAGCAGCCCCATTCTCTGTGCCTCTGTGCGAGCACTGCCATGGGCAGATGAGGCTGAGCAACAGCTTTCCAGGATAGCCCCTTCTGGCTGCCAGCTATCTGCAGACGTTAGCAATTTCGGAGCAGGGTTGCGAAAGGAGCCTGGCTGGGACACCATCTTTCCCAGGCTACGTTTGAAGTTTGAGGTGGCAAGACAAGCAAGCAGCCCCATTCTCTGTGCCTCTGTGCGAGCACTGCCATGGGCAGATGAGGCCTAGCAACATCTTTCCAGGCTAGCACCTTCTGGCTGCCAGCTATCTGCAGAAGTTCGCACTTTCGGAGCAGGGCTGTGATAGGAGCCTGGCAGGGACACCACCATTCGCAGCATGCGTTTGAAGTTTCAAGTGGCAGGATAAGCAAGCAGCCCCATTCTCTGTGCCTCTATGCGAACAGTGCAATGGGCAGATTAGGCTGAGCAACAGCTTTCCAGGATAGCCCCTTCTGCCTGCCAGCTATCTGCAGACGTTCGCATTTCAAGAGCAGGTCTGCGAAAGGAGCCTAGCAGGTACACCATCTTTCCCAGGCTACGTTTGAAGTTTTAGTTGGCAAGACAAGCAAGCAGCCCCATTCTCTGTGCGAGCAATGCCATGGGCAGATGAGGCTGAGCAACAGCTTTCCAGGCTAGCCCCTTCTGGCTGCCAGCTATCTGCAGACGTTCGCATTTCAAGAGCAGGGCTGCGAAAGGAGCCTAGCAGGTACAGCATCTTTCCCAGGCTACGTTTGAAGTTTGAGGTGGCAAGATAAGCAAGCAGCCCCATTCTCTGTGCCTCTGTGCGAACACTGCCATGGGCAGATGAGGCTGAGCAACAGCTTTCCAGGCTAGCCCCTTCTGGCTGCCAGCTATCTGCAGACGTTCGCACTTTCGGAGCAGGGCTGTGATAGGAGCCTGGCAGGGACACCACCATTCCCAGCATGCGTTTGAAGTTTGAGGTGGCAAGACAAGCAAGCAGCCCCATTCTCTGTGCCTCTGTGCGAGCACTGCCATGGGCAGATGAGGCTGAGCAACAGCTTTCCAGGATAGCCCCTTCTGGCTGCCAGCTATCTGCAGACGTTCGCATTTCAAGAGCAGGTCTGCGAAAGGAGCCTAGCAGGTACACCATCTTTCCCAGGCTACGTTTGAAGTTTGAGGTGGCAAGACAAGCAAGCAGCCCCATTCTCTGTGCCTCTATGCGAACAGTGCCATGGGCAGATGAGGCTGAGCAACAGCTTTCCAGGCTAGCCCCTTCTGGCTGCCAGCTATCTGCAGACGTTCGCATTTCAAGAGCCGGGCTGCGAAAGGAGCCTGGCTGGGACACCAACTTTCCCAGGCTACGTTTGAAGTTTGAGGTGGCAAGACAAGCAAGCAGCCCCATTCTCTGTGCCTCTGTGCGAGCACTGCCATGGGCAGATGAGGCTGAGCAACAGCTTTCCAGGATAGCCCCTTCTGGCTGCCAGCTATCTGCAGACGTTCGCACTTTCGGAGCAGGGCTGTGATAGGAGCCTGGCAGGGACACCACCATTCCCAGCATGCGTTTGAAGTTTCAAGTGGCAAGATAAGCAAGCAGCCCCATTCTCTGTGCCTCTATGCGAACAGTGCCATGGGCAGACGAGGCTGAGCAACAGCTTTCCAGGCTAGCCCCTTCTGGCTGCCACCTATCTGCAGACGTTCGCATTTCAAGAGCAGGGCTGCGAAAGGAGCCTAGCAGGTACAGCATCTTTCCCAGGCTACGTTTGAAGTTTGAGGTGGCAAGACAAGCAAGCAGCCCCATTCTCTGTGCCTCTGTGCGAGCACTGCCACGGGCAGATGAGGCTGAGCAACAGCTTTCCAGGCTAGCCCCTTCTGGCTGCCAGCTATCTGCAGACGTTCGCACTTTCGGAGCAGGGCTGTGATAGGAGCCTGGCAGGGACACCACCATTCCCAGCATGCGTTTGAAGTTTGAGGTGGCAAGACAAGCAAGCAGCCCCATTCTCTGTGCCTCTGTGCGAGCACTGCCATGGGCAGATGAGGCTGAGCAACAGCTTTCCAGGATAGCCCCTTCTGCCTGCCAGCTATCTGCAGACGTTCGCACTTTCGGAGCAGGGCTGTGATAGGAGCCTGGCAGGGACACCACCATTCCCAGCATGCGTTTGAAGTTTCAAGTGGCAAGATAAGCAAGCAGCCCCATTCTCTGTGTCTCTATGCGAACAGTGCCATGGGCAGACGAGGCTGAGCAACAGCTTTCCAGGCTAGCCCCTTCTGGCTGCCAGCTATCTGCAGACGTTCGCATTTCAAGAGCAGGGCTGAGAAAGGAGCCTGGCTGGGACACCAACTTTCCCAGGCTACGTTTGAAGTTTTAGTTGGCAAGACAAGCAAGGAGCCCCATTCTCTGTGCCTCTGTGTGAGCACTGCCATGGGCAGATGAGGCTGAGCACAGCTTTCCAGGATAGCCCCTTCTGGCTGCCAGCTATCTGCAGACGTTCGCATTTTCGGAGCAGGGCTGTGATAGGAGCCTGGTAGGGACACCACCATTCCCAGCATGCGTTTGAAGTTTCAAGTGGCAAGATAAGCAAGCAGCCCCAGTCTCTGTGCGAGCAATGCCATGGGCAGATGAGGCTGAGCAACAGCTTTCCAGGCTGGCCCCTTCTGGCTGCCAGCTATCTGCAGACGTTCGCACTTTCGGAGCAGGGCTGTGATAGGAGCTTGGCAGGGACACCACCATTCCCAGCATGCGTTTGAAGTTTCAAGTGGCAAGATAAGCAAGCAGCCCCATTCTCTGTGCCTCTATGCGAACAGTGCCATGGGCAGATGAGGCTGAGCAACAGCTTTCCAGGCTAGCCCCTTCTGGCTGCCAGCTATCTGCAGACGTTCGCATTTCAAGAGCAGGTCTGCGAAAGGAGCCTAGCAGGTACACCATCTTTCCCAGGCTACGTTTGAAGTTTGAGGTGGCAAGACAAGCAAGCAGCCCCATTCTCTGTGCGAGCAATGCCATGGGCAGATGAGGCTGAGCAACAGCTTTCCAGGCTAGCCCCTTCTGGCTGCCAGCTGTCTGCAGACGTTCACATTTCAAGAGCAGGGCTGCGAAAGGAGCCTAGCAGGTACACCATCTTTCCCAGGCTACGTTTGAAGTTTGAGGTGGCAAGACAAGCAAGCAGCCCCATTCTCTGTGCCTCTGTGCGAGCACTGCCATGGGCAGATGAGGCTGAGCAACAGCTTTCCAGGCTAGCCCCTTCTGCCTGCCAGCTATCTGCAGACGTTCGCATTTCAAGAGCAGGGCTGCGAAAGGAGCCTAGCAGGTACACCAACTTTCCCAGGCTACGTTTGAAGTTTTAGTTGGCAAGACAAGCAAGCAGCCCCATTCTCTGTGCCTCTGTGCGAGCACTGCCATGGGCAGATGAGGCTGAGCAACAGCTTTCCAGGATAGCCCCTTCTGGCTGCCAGCTATCTGCAGACGTTCGCACTTTCTGAGCAGGGTTGCGAAAGGAGCCTGGCTGGGACACCAAATTTCCCAGGCTACGTTTGAAGTTTGAGGTGGCAAGACAAGCAAGCAGCCCCATTCTCTGTGCCTCTGTGCGAGCACTGCCATGGGCAGATGAGGCCTAGCAACATCTTTCCAGGCTAGCACCTTCTGGCTGCCAGCTATCTGCAGACGTTCGCACTTTCGGAGCAGGGCTGTGATAGGAGCCTGGCAGGGACACCACCATTCCCAGCATGCGTTTGAAGCTTCAAGTGGCAAGACAAGCAAGCAGCCCCATTCTCTGTGCCTCTGTGCGAGGACTGCCATGGGCAGATGAGGCTGAGCCACAGCTTTCCAGGATAGCCCCTTCTGGCTGCCAGCTATCTGCAGACGTTCGCATTTCAAGAGCAGGGCTGCGAAAGGAGCCTGGCTGGGACACCATCTTTCCCAGGCTACGTTTGAAGTTTGAGGTGGCAAGACAAGCAAGCAGCCCCATTCTCTGTGCCTCTGTGCGAGCACTACCATGGGTAGATGAGGCTGAGCAACAGCTTTCCAGGATAGCCCCTTCTGCCTGCCAGCTATCTGCAGACATTCGCACTTTCGGAGCAGGGCTGTGGTAGGAGCCTGGCAGGGACACCACCATTCCCAGCATGCGTTTCAAGTTTGAGGTGGCAAGACCAGCAAGGGGCCCCATTCTCTGTGCCTCTATGCGATCACTGCCATGGGCAGATGAGGCTGAGCAACAGCTTTCCAGGCTAGCCCCTTCTGGCTGCCAGCTATCTGCAGACGTTCGCATTTCAAGAGCAGGGCTGCGAAAGGAGCCTAGCAGGTACACCATCTTTCCCAGGCTACGTTTGAAGTTTGAGGTGGCAAGACAAGCAAGCAGCCCCATTCTCTGTGCGAGCAATGCCATGGGCAGATGAGGCTGAGCAACAGCTTTCCAGGCTAGCCCCTTCTGGCTGCCAGCTATCTGCAGACGTTCGCATTTCAAGAGCAGGGCTGCGAAAGGAGCCTAGCAGGTACACCATCTTTCCCAGGCTACGTTTGAAGTTTGAGGTGGCAAGACAAGCAAGCAGCCCCATTCTCTGTGCCTCTGTGCGAGCACTGCCATGGGCAGATGAGGCTGAGCAACAGCTTTCCAGGCTAGCCCCTTCTGGCTGCCAGCTATCTGCAGACGTTCGCACTTTCGGAGCAGGGCTGTGATAGGAGCCTGGCAGGGACACCACCATTCCCAGCATGCGTTTGAAGTTTCAAGTGGCAAGATAAGCAAGCAGCCCCATTCTCTGTGCCTCTATGCGAACAGTGCCATGGGCAGATGAGGCTGAGCAACAGCTTTCCAGGCTAGCCCCTTCTGTCTGCCAGCTATCTGCAGACGTTCGCATTTCAAGAGCAGGGCTGCGAAAGGAGCCTGGCTGGGACACCAACTTTCCCAGGCTACGTTTCAAGTTTTAGTTGGCAAGACAAGCAAGGAGCCCCATTCTCTGTGCATCTGTGCGAGCAGTGCCATGGGCAGATGAGGCTGAGCATCAGCTTTCCAGGATAGACCCTTCTGCCTGCCAGCTATATGCAGACGTTCGCACTTTCGGAGCAGGGCTGTGATAGGAGCTTGGCAGGGACACCACCATTCCCAGCATGCGTTTGAAGTTTCAAGTGGCAAGATAAGCAAGCAGCCCCATTCTCTGTGCCTCTATGCGAACAGTGCCATGGGCAGATGAGGCTGAGCAACAGCTTTCCAGGCTAGCCCCTTCTGGCTGCCAGCTATCTGCAGACGTTCGCATTTCAAGAGCAGGTCTGCGAAAGGAGCCTAGCAGGTACACCATCTTTCCCAGGCTACGTTTGAAGTTTGAGGTGGCAAGACAAGCAAGCAGCCCCATTCTCTGTGCGAGCAATGCCATGGGCAGATGAGGCTGAGCAACAGCTTTCCAGGCTAGCCCCTTCTGGCTGCCAGCTGTCTGCAGATGTTCACATTTCAAGAGCAGGGCTGCGAAAGGAGCCTAGCAGGTACACCATCTTTCCCAGGCTACGTTTGAAGTTTGAGGTGGCAAGACAAGCAAGCAGCCCCATTCTCTGTGCCTCTGTGCGAGCACTGCCATGGGCAGATGAGGCTGAGCAACAGCTTTCCAGGCTAGCCCCTTCTGCCTGCCAGCTATCTGCAGACGTTCGCATTTCAAGAGCAGGGCTGCGAAAGGAGCCTAGCAGGTACACCAACTTTCCCAGGCTACGTTTGAAGTTTTAGTTGGCAAGACAAGCAAGCAGCCCCATTCTCTGTGCCTCTGTGCGAGCACTGCCATGGGCAGATGAGGCTGAGCAACAGCTTTCCAGGATAGCCCCTTCTGGCTGCCAGCTATCTGCAGACGTTCGCACTTTCTGAGCAGGGTTGCGAAAGGAGCCTGGCTGGGACACCAAATTTCCCAGGCTACGTTTGAAGTTTGAGGTGGCAAGACAAGCAAGCAGCCCCATTCTCTGTGCCTCTGTGCGAGCACTGCCATGGGCAGATGAGGCCTAGCAACATCTTTCCAGGCTAGCACCTTCTGGCTGCCAGCTATCTGCAGACGTTCGCACTTTCGGAGCAGGGCTGTGATAGGAGCCTGGCAGGGACACCACCATTCCCAGCATGCGTTTGAAGCTTCAAGTGGCAAGACAAGCAAGCAGCCCCATTCTCTGTGCCTCTGTGCGAGGACTGCCATGGGCAGATGAGGCTGAGCCACAGCTTTCCAGGATAGCCCCTTCTGGCTGCCAGCTATCTGCAGACGTTCGCATTTCAAGAGCAGGGCTGCGAAAGGAGCCTGGCTGGGACACCATCTTTCCCAGGCTACGTTTGAAGTTTGAGGTGGCAAGACAAGCAAGCAGCCCCATTCTCTGTGCCTCTGTGCGAGCACTACCATGGGTAGATGAGGCTGAGCAACAGCTTTCCAGGATAGCCCCTTCTGCCTGCCAGCTATCTGCAGACATTCGCACTTTCGGAGCAGGGCTGTGGTAGGAGCCTGGCAGGGACACCACCATTCCCAGCATGCGTTTCAAGTTTGAGGTGGCAAGACCAGCAAGGGGCCCCATTCTCTGTGCCTCTATGCGATCACTGCCATGGGCAGATGAGGCTGAGCAACAGCTTTCCAGGCTAGCCCCTTCTGGCTGCCAGCTATCTGCAGACGTTCGCATTTCAAGAGCAGGGCTGCGAAAGGAGCCTAGCAGGTACACCATCTTTCCCAGGCTACGTTTGAAGTTTGAGGTGGCAAGACAAGCAAGCAGCCCCATTCTCTGTGCGAGCAATGCCATGGGCAGATGAGGCTGAGCAACAGCTTTCCAGGCTAGCCCCTTCTGGCTGCCAGCTATCTGCAGACGTTCGCATTTCAAGAGCAGGGCTGCGAAAGGAGCCTAGCAGGTACACCATCTTTCCCAGGCTACGTTTGAAGTTTGAGGTGGCAAGACAAGCAAGCAGCCCCATTCTCTGTGCCTCTGTGCGAGCACTGCCATGGGCAGATGAGGCTGAGCAACAGCTTTCCAGGCTAGCCCCTTCTGGCTGCCAGCTATCTGCAGACGTTCGCACTTTCGGAGCAGGGCTGTGATAGGAGCCTGGCAGGGACACCACCATTCCCAGCATGCGTTTGAAGTTTCAAGTGGCAAGATAAGCAAGCAGCCCCATTCTCTGTGCCTCTATGCGAACAGTGCCATGGGCAGATGAGGCTGAGCAACAGCTTTCCAGGCTAGCCCCTTCTGTCTGCCAGCTATCTGCAGACGTTCGCATTTCAAGAGCAGGGCTGCGAAAGGAGCCTGGCTGGGACACCAACTTTCCCAGGCTACGTTTCAAGTTTTAGTTGGCAAGACAAGCAAGGAGCCCCATTCTCTGTGCATCTGTGCGAGCAGTGCCATGGGCAGATGAGGCTGAGCATCAGCTTTCCAGGATAGACCCTTCTGCCTGCCAGCTATATGCAGACGTTCGCACTTTCGGAGCAGGGCTGTGATAGGAGCCTGGCAGGGACACCAACATTCCCAGCATGCGTTTGAAGTTTGAGGTGGCAAGACAAGCAAGCAGCCCCATTCTCTGTGCCTCTATGCGAGCACTGCCATGGGCAGATGAGGCTGAGCAACAGCTTTCCAGGCTAGCCCCTTCTGTCTGCCAGCTATCTGCAGACGTTCGCATTTCAAGAGCAGGGCTGCGAAAGGAGCCTGGCTGGGACACCAACTTTCCCAGGCTACGTTTCAAGTTTTAGTTGGGAAGACAAGCAAGGAGCCCCATTCTCTGTGCCTCTGTGCGAGCACTGCCATGGGCAGATGAGGCTGAGCAACAGCTTTCCAGGCTAGCACCTTCTGGCTGCCAGCTATCTGCAGACGTTCACATTTCAAGAGCAGGGCTGCGAAAGGATCCTAGCAGGTACACCATCTTTCCCAGGATACGTTTGAAGTTTGAGGTGGCAAGACAAGCAAGCAGCCCCATTCTCTGTGCCTCTATGCGAGCAATGCCATGGGCAGATGAGGCTGAGCAACAGCTTTCCAGGCTAGCCCCTTCTGGCTGCCACCTATCTGCAGACGTTCGCATTTCAAGAGCAGGGCTGCGAAAGGAGCCTGGCTGGGACACCATCTTTCCCAGGCTACGTTTGAAGTTTGAGGTGGCAAGACAAGCAAGCAGCCCCATTCTCTGTGCCTCTGTGCGAGCACTGCCATGGGCAGATGAGGCTGAGCAACAGCTTTCCAGGATAGCCCCTTCTGGCTGCCAGCTATCTGCAGACGTTAGCAATTTCGGAGCAGGGTTGCGAAAGGAGCCTGGCTGGGACACCATCTTTCCCAGGCTACGTTTGAAGTTTGAGGTGGCAAGACAAGCAAGCAGCCCCATTCTCTGTGCCTCTGTGCGAGCACTGCCATGGGCAGATGAGGCCTAGCAACATCTTTCCAGGCTAGCACCTTCTGGCTGCCAGCTATCTGCAGAAGTTCGCACTTTCGGAGCAGGGCTGTGATAGGAGCCTGGCAGGGACACCACCATTCGCAGCATGCGTTTGAAGTTTCAAGTGGCAAGATAAGCAAGCAGCCCCATTCTCTGTGCCTCTATGCGAACAGTGCAATGGGCAGATTAGGCTGAGCAACAGCTTTCCAGGATAGCCCCTTCTGCCTGCCAGCTATCTGCAGACGTTCGCATTTCAAGAGCAGGGCTGCGAAAGGAGCCTAGCAGGTACACCATCTTTCCCAGGCTACGTTTGAAGTTTTAGTTGGCAAGACAAGCAAGCAGCCCCATTCTCTGTGCGAGCAATGCCATGGGCAGATGAGGCTGAGCAACAGCTTTCCAGGCTAGCCCCTTCTGGCTGCCAGCTATCTGCAGACGTTCGCATTTCAAGAGCAGGGCTGCGAAAGGAGCCTAGCAGGTACAGCATCTTTCCCAGGCTACGTTTGAAGTTTGAGGTGGCAAGATAAGCAAGCAGCCCCATTCTCTGTGCCTCTGTGCGAACACTGCCATGGGCAGATGAGGCTGAGCAACAGCTTTCCAGGCTAGCCCCTTCTGGCTGCCAGCTATCTGCAGACGTTCGCACTTTCGGAGCAGGGCTGTGATAGGAGCCTGGCAGGGACACCACCATTCCCAGCATGCGTTTGAAGTTTGAGGTGGCAAGACAAGCAAGCAGCCCCATTCTCTGTGCCTCTGTGCGAGCACTGCCATGGGCAGATGAGGCTGAGCAACAGCTTTCCAGGATAGCACCTTCTGCCTGCCAGCTATCTGCAGACGTTCGCATTTCAAGAGCAGGGCTGCGAAAGGAGCCTAGCAGGTACACCATCTTTCCCAGGCTACGTTTGAAGTTTGAGGTGGCAAGACAAGCAAGCAGCCCCATTCTCTGTGCCTCTATGCGAACAGTGCCATGGGCAGATGAGGCTGAGCAACAGCTTTCCAGGCTAGCCCCTTCTGGCTGCCAGCTATCTGCAGACGTTCGCATTTCAAGAGCCGGGCTGCGAAAGGAGCCTGGCTGGGACACCAACTTTCCCAGGCTACGTTTGAAGTTTGAGGTGGCAAGACAAGCAAGCAGCCCCATTCTCTGTGCCTCTGTGCGAGCACTGCCATGGGCAGATGAGGCTGAGCAACAGCTTTCCAGGATAGCCCCTTCTGGCTGCCAGCTATCTGCAGACGTTCGCACTTTCGGAGCAGGGCTGTGATAGGAGCCTGGCAGGGACACCACCATTCCCAGCATGCGTTTGAAGTTTCAAGTGGCAAGATAAGCAAGCAGCCCCATTCTCTGTGCCTCTATGCGAACAGTGCCATGGGCAGACGAGGCTGAGCAACAGCTTTCCAGGCTAGCCCCTTCTGGCTGCCAGCTATCTGCAGACGTTCGCATTTCAAGAGCAGGGCTGCGAAAGGAGCCTGGCTGGGACACCAACTTTCCCAGGCTACGTTTCAAGTTTTAGTTGGGAAGACAAGCAAGGAGCCCCATTCTCTGTGCCTCTGTGCGAGCACTGCCATGGGCAGATGAGGCTGAGCAACAGCTTTCCAGGCTAGCACCTTCTGGCTGCCAGCTATCTGCAGACGTTCACATTTCAAGAGCAGGGCTGCGAAAGGATCCTAGCAGGTACACCATCTTTCCCAGGATACGTTTGAAGTTTGAGGTGGCAAGACAAGCAAGCAGCCCCATTCTCTGTGCCTCTATGCGAGCAATGCCATGGGCAGATGAGGCTGAGCAACAGCTTTCCAGGCTAGCCCCTTCTGGCTGCCACCTATCTGCAGACGTTCGCATTTCAAGAGCAGGGCTGCGAAAGGAGCCTGGCTGGGACACCATCTTTCCCAGGCTACGTTTGAAGTTTGAGGTGGCAAGACAAGCAAGCAGCCCCATTCTCTGTGCCTCTGTGCGAGCACTGCCATGGGCAGATGAGGCTGAGCAACAGCTTTCCAGGATAGCCCCTTCTGGCTGCCAGCTATCTGCAGACGTTAGCAATTTCGGAGCAGGGTTGCGAAAGGAGCCTGGCTGGGACACCATCTTTCCCAGGCTACGTTTGAAGTTTGAGGTGGCAAGACAAGCAAGCAGCCCCATTCTCTGTGCCTCTGTGCGAGCACTGCCATGGGCAGATGAGGCCTAGCAACATCTTTCCAGGCTAGCACCTTCTGGCTGCCAGCTATCTGCAGAAGTTCGCACTTTCGGAGCAGGGCTGTGATAGGAGCCTGGCAGGGACACCACCATTCGCAGCATGCGTTTGAAGTTTCAAGTGGCAAGATAAGCAAGCAGCCCCATTCTCTGTGCCTCTATGCGAACAGTGCAATGGGCAGATTAGGCTGAGCAACAGCTTTCCAGGATAGCCCCTTCTGCCTGCCAGCTATCTGCAGACGTTCGCATTTCAAGAGCAGGGCTGCGAAAGGAGCCTAGCAGGTACACCATCTTTCCCAGGCTACGTTTGAAGTTTTAGTTGGCAAGACAAGCAAGCAGCCCCATTCTCTGTGCGAGCAATGCCATGGGCAGATGAGGCTGAGCAACAGCTTTCCAGGCTAGCCCCTTCTGGCTGCCAGCTATCTGCAGACGTTCGCATTTCAAGAGCAGGGCTGCGAAAGGAGCCTAGCAGGTACAGCATCTTTCCCAGGCTACGTTTGAAGTTTGAGGTGGCAAGATAAGCAAGCAGCCCCATTCTCTGTGCCTCTGTGCGAACACTGCCATGGGCAGATGAGGCTGAGCAACAGCTTTCCAGGCTAGCCCCTTCTGGCTGCCAGCTATCTGCAGACGTTCGCACTTTCGGAGCAGGGCTGTGATAGGAGCCTGGCAGGGACACCACCATTCCCAGCATGCGTTTGAAGTTTGAGGTGGCAAGACAAGCAAGCAGCCCCATTCTCTGTGCCTCTGTGCGAGCACTGCCATGGGCAGATGAGGCTGAGCAACAGCTTTCCAGGATAGCACCTTCTGCCTGCCAGCTATCTGCAGACGTTCGCATTTCAAGAGCAGGGCTGCGAAAGGAGCCTAGCAGGTACACCATCTTTCCCAGGCTACGTTTGAAGTTTGAGGTGGCAAGACAAGCAAGCAGCCCCATTCTCTGTGCCTCTATGCGAACAGTGCCATGGGCAGATGAGGCTGAGCAACAGCTTTCCAGGCTAGCCCCTTCTGGCTGCCAGCTATCTGCAGACGTTCGCATTTCAAGAGCCGGGCTGCGAAAGGAGCCTGGCTGGGACACCAACTTTCCCAGGCTACGTTTGAAGTTTGAGGTGGCAAGACAAGCAAGCAGCCCCATTCTCTGTGCCTCTGTGCGAGCACTGCCATGGGCAGATGAGGCTGAGCAACAGCTTTCCAGGATAGCCCCTTCTGGCTGCCAGCTATCTGCAGACGTTCGCACTTTCGGAGCAGGGCTGTGATAGGAGCCTGGCAGGGACACCACCATTCCCAGCATGCGTTTGAAGTTTCAAGTGGCAAGATAAGCAAGCAGCCCCATTCTCTGTGCCTCTATGCGAACAGTGCCATGGGCAGACGAGGCTGAGCAACAGCTTTCCAGGCTAGCCCCTTCTGGCTGCCAGCTATCTGCAGACGTTCGCATTTCAAGAGCAGGGCTGCGAAAGGAGCCTGGCTGGGACACCAACTTTCCCAGGCTACGTTTGAAGTTTTAGTTGGCAAGACAAGCAAGGAGCCCCATTCTCTGTGCCTCTGTGTGAGCACTGCCATGGGCAGATGAGGCTGAGCACAGCTTTCCAGGATAGCCCCTTCTGGCTGCCAGCTATCTGCAGACGTTCGCACTTTCGGAGCAGGGCTGTGATAGGAGCCTGGTAGGGACACCACCATTCCCAGCATGCGTTTGAAGTTTCAAGTGGCAAGATAAGCAAGCAGCCCCAGTCTCTGTGCGAGCAATGCCATGGGCAGATGAGGCTGAGCAACAGCTTTCCAGGCTGGCCCCTTCTGGCTGCCAGCTATCTGCAGACGTTCGCACTTTCGGAGCAGGGCTGTGATAGGAGCTTGGCAGGGACACCACCATTCCCAGCATGCGTTTGAAGTTTCAAGTGGCAAGATAAGCAAGCAGCCCCATTCTCTGTGCCTCTATGCGAACAGTGCCATGGGCAGATGAGGCTGAGCAACAGCTTTCCAGGCTAGCCCCTTCTGGCTGCCAGCTATCTGCAGACGTTCGCATTTCAAGAGCAGGTCTGCGAAAGGAGCCTAGCAGGTACACCATCTTTCCCAGGCTACGTTTGAAGTTTGAGGTGGCAAGACAAGCAAGCAGCCCCATTCTCTGTGCGAGCAATGCCATGGGCAGATGAGGCTGAGCAACAGCTTTCCAGGCTAGCCCCTTCTGGCTGCCAGCTGTCTGCAGACGTTCACATTTCAAGAGCAGGGCTGCGAAAGGAGCCTAGCAGGTACACCATCTTTCCCAGGCTACGTTTGAAGTTTGAGGTGGCAAGACAAGCAAGCAGCCCCATTCTCTGTGCCTCTGTGCGAGCACTGCCATGGGCAGATGAGGCTGAGCAACAGCTTTCCAGGCTAGCCCCTTCTGCCTGCCAGCTATCTGCAGACGTTCGCATTTCAAGAGCAGGGCTGCGAAAGGAGCCTAGCAGGTACACCAACTTTCCCAGGCTACGTTTGAAGTTTTAGTTGGCAAGACAAGCAAGGAGCCCCATTCTCTGTGCGAGCACTGCCATGGGCAGATGAGGCTGAGCAACAGCTTTCCAGGCTAGCCCCTTCTGGCTGCCAGCTGTCTGCAGACGTTCACATTTCAACAGCAGGGCTGCGAAAGGAGCCTAGCAGGTACACCATCTTTCCCAGGCTACGTTTGAAGTTTGAGGTGGCAAGACAAGCAAGCAGCCCCATTCTCTGTGCCTCTGTGCGAGCACTGCCGTGGGCAGATGAGACTGAGCAACAGCTTTCCAGGCTAGCCCCTTCTGCCTGCCAGCTATCTGCAGACGTTCGCATTTCAAGAGCAGGGCTGCGAAAGGAGCCTAGCAGGTACACCATCTTTCCCAGGCTACGTTTGAAGTTTTAGTTGGCAAGACAAGCAAGGAGCCCCATTCTCTATGCGAACAGTGCCATGGGCAGATGAGGCTGAGCAACAGCTTTCCAGGCTAGCCCCTTCTGGCTGCCAGCTATCTGCAGACGTTCGCATTTCAAGAGCAGGGCTGCGAAAGGAGCCTAGCAGGTACAGCATCTTTCCCAGGCTACGTTTGAAGTTTGAGGTGGCAAGATAAGCAAGCAGCCCCATTCTCTGTGCCTCTGTGCGAGCACTGCCATGGGCAGATGAGGCTGAGCAACAGCTTTCCAGGCTAGCCCCTTCTGGCTGCCAGCTATCTGCAGACGTTCACATTTCAAGAGCAGGGCTGCGAAAGGATCCTAACAGGTACACCATCTTTCCCAGGATACGTTTGAAGTTTGAGGTGGCAAGACAAGCAAGCAGCCCCATTCTCTGTGCCTCTATGCGAGCAATGCCATGGGCAGATGAGGCTGAGCAACAGCTTTCCAGGCTAGCCCCTTCTGGCTGCCAGCTATCTGCAGACGTTCGCATTTCAAGAGCAGGGCTGCGAAAGGAGCCTGGCTGGGACACCATCTTTCCCAGGCTACGTTTGAAGTTTGAGGTGGCAAGACAAGCAAGCAGCCCCATTCTCTGTGCCTCTGTGCGAGCACTGCCATGGGCAGATGAGGCTGAGCAACAGCTTTCCAGGATAGCCCCTTCTGGCTGCCAGCTATCTGCAGACGTTCGCACATTCGGAGCAGGGTTGCGAAAGGAGCCTGGCTGGGACACCATCTTTCCCAGGCTACGTTTGAAGTTTGAGGTGGCAAGACAAGCAAGCAGCCCCATTCTCTGTGCCTCTGTGCGAGCACTGCCATGGGCAGATGAGGCCTAGCAACATCTTTCCAGGCTAGCACCTTCTGGCTGCCAGCTATCTGCAGAAGTTCGCACTTTCGGAGCAGGGCTGTGATAGGAGCCTGGCAGGGACACCACCATTCGCAGCATGCGTTTGAAGTTTCAAGTGGCAAGATAAGCAAGCAGCCCCATTCTCTGTGCCTCTATGCGAACAGTGCAATGGGCAGATTAGGCTGAGCAACAGCTTTCCAGGATAGCCCCTTCTGCCTGCCAGCTATCTGCAGACGTTCGCATTTCAAGAGCAGGGCTGCGAAAGGAGCCTAGCAGGTACACCATCTTTCCCAGGCTACGTTTGAAGTTTTAGTTGGCAAGACAAGCAAGCAGCCCCATTCTCTGTGCGAGCAATGCCATGGGCAGATGAGGCTGAGCAACAGCTTTCCAGGCTAGCCCCTTCTGCCTGCCAGCTATCTGCGGACGTTCACATTTCAAGAGCAGGGCTGCGAAAGGAGCCTAGCAGGTACAGCATCTTTCCCAGGCTACGTTTGAAGTTTGAGGTGGCAAGATAAGCAAGCAGCCCCATTCTCTGTGCCTCTGTGCGAACACTGCCATGGGCAGATGAGGCTGAGCAACAGCTTTCCAGGCTAGCCCCTTCTGGCTGCCAGCTATCTGCAGACGTTCGCACTTTCGGAGCAGGGCTGTGATAGGAGCCTGGCAGGGACACCACCATTCCCAGCATGCGTTTGAAGTTTCAAGTGGCAAGATAAGCAAGCAGCCCCATTCTCTGTGCCTCTATGCGAACAGTGCCATGGGCAGATGAGGCTGAGCAACAGCTTTCCAGGCTAGCCCCTTCTGGCTGCCAGCTATCTGCAGACGTTCGCATTTCAAGAGCAGGGCTGCGAAAGGAGCCTGGCTGGGACACCAACTTTCCCAGGCTACGTTTCAAGTTTTAGTTGGCAAGACAAGCAAGGAGCCCCATTCTCTGTGCCTCTGTGCGAGCACTGCCATGGGCAGATGAGGCTGAGCAACAGCTTTCCAGGCTAGCCCCTTCTGGCTGCCAGCTATCTGCAGACGTTCGCATTTCAAGAGCAGGGCTGCGAAAGGAGCCTAGCAGGTACACCATCTTTCCCAGGCTACGTTTGAAGTTTGAGGTGGCAAGACAAGCAAGCAGCCACATTCTCTGTGCGAGCAATGCCATGGGCAGATGAGGCTGAGCAACAGCTTTCCAGGCTAGCCCCTTCTGGCTGCCAGCTATCTGCAGACGTTCGCATTTCAAGAGCAGGGCTGCGAAAGGAGCCTAGCAGGTACAGCATCTTTCCCAGGCTACGTTTGAAGTTTGAGGTGGCAAGACAAGCAAGCAGCCCCATTCTCTGTGCCTCTGTGCGAGCACTGCCATGGGCAGATGAGGCTGAGCAACAGCTTTCCAGGCTAGCCCCTTCTGGCTGCCAGCTATCTGCAGACGTTCGCATTTCAAGAGCAGGGCTGCGAAAGGAGCCTAGCAGGTACAGCATCTTTCCCAGGCTACGTTTGAAGTTTGAGGTGGCAAGATAAGCAAGCAGCCCCATTCTCTGTGCCTCTGTGCGAGCACTGCCATGGGCAGATGAGGCTGAGCAACAGCTTTCCAGGCTAGCCCCTTCTGGCTGCCAGCTATCTGCAGACGTTCGCACTTTCGGAGCAGGGCTGTGATAGGAGCCTGGCAGGGACACCACCATTCCCAGCATGCGTTTGAAGTTTGAGGTGGCAAGACAAGCAAGCAGCCCCATTCTCTGTGCCTCTGTGCGAGCACTGCCATGGGCAGATGAGGCTGAGCAACAGCTTTCCAGGATAGCACCTTCTGCCTGCCAGCTATCTGCAGACGTTCGCATTTCAAGAGCAGGGCTGCGAAAGGAGCCTAGCAGGTACACCATCTTTCCCAGGCTACGTTTGAAGTTTGAGGTGGCAAGACAAGCAAGCAGCCCCATTCTCTGTGCCTCTATGCGAACAGTGCCATGGGCAGATGAGGCTGAGCAACAGCTTTCCAGGCTAGCCCCTTCTGGCTGCCAGCTATCTGCAGACGTTCGCATTTCAAGAGCCGGGCTGCGAAAGGAGCCTGGCTGGGACACCAACTTTCCCAGGCTACGTTTGAAGTTTGAGGTGGCAAGACAAGCAAGCAGCCCCATTCTCTGTGCCTCTGTGCGAGCACTGCCATGGGCAGATGAGGCTGAGCAACAGCTTTCCAGGATAGCCCCTTCTGGCTGCCAGCTATCTGCAGACGTTCGCACTTTCGGAGCAGGGCTGTGATAGGAGCCTGGCAGGGACACCACCATTCCCAGCATGCGTTTGAAGTTTCAAGTGGCAAGATAAGCAAGCAGCCCCATTCTCTGTGCCTCTATGCGAACAGTGCCATGGGCAGACGAGGCTGAGCAACAGCTTTCCAGGCTAGCCCCTTCTGGCTGCCAGCTATCTGCAGACGTTCGCATTTCAAGAGCAGGGCTGCGAAAGGAGCCTGGCTGGGACACCAACTTTCCCAGGCTACGTTTGAAGTTTTAGTTGGCAAGACAAGCAAGGAGCCCCATTCTCTGTGCCTCTGTGTGAGCACTGCCATGGGCAGATGAGGCTGAGCACAGCTTTCCAGGATAGCCCCTTCTGGCTGCCAGCTATCTGCAGACGTTCGCACTTTCGGAGCAGGGCTGTGATAGGAGCCTGGTAGGGACACCACCATTCCCAGCATGCGTTTGAAGTTTCAAGTGGCAAGATAAGCAAGCAGCCCCAGTCTCTGTGCGAGCAATGCCATGGGCAGATGAGGCTGAGCAACAGCTTTCCAGGCTGGCCCCTTCTGGCTGCCAGCTATCTGCAGACGTTCGCACTTTCGGAGCAGGGCTGTGATAGGAGCTTGGCAGGGACACCACCATTCCCAGCATGCGTTTGAAGTTTCAAGTGGCAAGATAAGCAAGCAGCCCCATTCTCTGTGCCTCTATGCGAACAGTGCCATGGGCAGATGAGGCTGAGCAACAGCTTTCCAGGCTAGCCCCTTCTGCCTGCCAGCTATCTGCAGACGTTCGCATTTCAAGAGCAGGGCTGCGAAAGGAGCCTAGCAGGTACACCAACTTTCCCAGGCTACGTTTGAAGTTTTAGTTGGCAAGACAAGCAAGGAGCCCCATTCTCTGTGCGAGCACTGCCATGGGCAGATGAGGCTGAGCAACAGCTTTCCAGGCTAGCCCCTTCTGGCTGCCAGCTGTCTGCAGACGTTCACATTTCAAGAGCAGGGCTGCGAAAGGAGCCTAGCAGGTACACCATCTTTCCCAGGCTACGTTTGAAGTTTGAGGTGGCAAGACAAGCAAGCAGCCCCATTCTCTGTGCCTCTGTGCGAGCACTGCCGTGGGCAGATGAGGCTGAGCATCAGCCTTCCAGGCTAGCCCCTTCTGCCTGCCAGCTATCTGCAGACGTTCGCATTTCAAGAGCAGGGCTGCGAAAGGAGCCTAGCAGGTACACCATCTTTCCCAGGCTACGTTTGAAGTTTTAGTTGGCAAGACAAGCAAGGAGCCCCATTCTCTATGCGAACAGTGCCATGGGCAGATGAGGCTGAGCAACAGCTTTCCAGGCTAGCCCCTTCTGGCTGCCAGCTATCTGCAGACGTTCGCATTTCAAGAGCAGGGCTGCGAAAGGAGCCTAGCAGGTACAGCATCTTTCCCAGGCTACGTTTGAAGTTTGAGGTGGCAAGATAAGCAAGCAGCCCCATTCTCTGTGCCTCTGTGCGAGCACTGCCATGGGCAGATGAGGCTGAGCAACAGCTTTCCAGGCTAGCCCCTTCTGGCTGCCAGCTATCTGCAGACGTTCGCACTTTCGGAGCAGGGCTGTGATAGGAGCCTGGCAGGGACACCACCATTCCCAGCATGCGTTTGAAGTTTCAAGTGGCAAGATAAGCAAGCAGCCCCATTCTCTGTGCCTCTATGCGAACAGTGCCATGGGCAGATGAGGCTGAGCAACAGCTTTCCAGGCTAGCCCCTTCTGGCTGCCAGCTATCTGCAGACGTTCGCATTTCAAGAGCAGGGCTGCGAAAGGAGCCTGGCTGGTACACCATCTTTCCCAGGCTTCGTTTGAAGTTTGAGGTGGCAAGACAAGCAAGCAGCCCCATTCTCTGTGCCTCTGTGCGAGCACTGCCATGGGCAGATGAGGCTGAGCAACAGCTTTCCAGGATAGCCCCTTCTGGCTGCCAGCTATCTGCAGACGTTCGCACTTTCGGAGCAGGGTTGCGAAAGGAGCCTGGCTGGGACACCATCTTTCCCAGGCTACGTTTGAAGTTTGAGGTGGCAAGACAAGCAAGCAGCCCCATTCTCTGTGCCTCTGTGCGAGCACTGCCATGGGCAGATGAGGCCTAGCAACATCTTTCCAGGCTAGCACCTTCTGGCTGCCAGCTATCTGCAGAAGTTCGCACTTTCGGAGCAGGGCTGTGATAGGAGCCTGGCAGGGACACCACCATTCGCAGCATGCGTTTGAAGTTTCAAGTGGCAAGATAAGCAAGCAGCCCCATTCTCTGTGCCTCTATGCGAACAGTGCAATTGGCAGATTAGGCTGAGCAACAGCTTTCCAGGCTAGCCCCTTCTGCCTGCCAGCTATCTGCAGACGTTCGCATTTCAAGAGCAGGGCTGCGAAAGGAGCCTAGCAGGTACAGCATCTTTCCCAGGCTACGTTTGAAGTTTTAGTTGGCAAGACAAGCAAGCAGCCCCATTCTCTGTGCGAGCAATGCCATGGGCAGATGAGGCTGAGCAACAGCTTTCCAGGCTAGCCCCTTCTGGCTGCCAGCTATCTGCAGACGTTCGCATTTCAAGAGCAGGGCTGCGAAAGGAGCCTAGCAGGTACACCATCTTTCCCAGGCTACGTTTGAAGTTTGAGGTGGCAAGAGAAGCAAGCAGCCCCATTCTCTGTGCCTCTGTGCGAGGACTGCCATGGGCAGATGAGGCTGAGCAACAGCTTTCCAGGCTAGCCCCTTCTGGCTGCCAGCTATCTGCAGACGTTCGCATTTCAAGAGCAGGGCTGCGAAAGGAGCCTAGCAGGTACACCATCTTTCCCAGGCTACGTTTGAAGTTTGAGGTGGCAAGAGAAGCAAGCAGCCCCATTCTCTGTGCCTCTGTGCAAACACTGCCATGGGCAGATGAGGCTGAGCAACAGCTTTCCAGGCTAGCCCCTTCTGTCTGCCAGCTATCTGCAGACGTTCGCATTTCAAGAGCAGGGCTGCGAAAGGAGCCTAGCAGGTACAGCATCTTTCCCAGGCTACGTTTGAAGTTTGAGGTGGCAAGACAAGCAAGCAGCCCCATTCTCTGTGCCTCTGTGCGAGCACTGCCATGGGCAGATGAGGCTGAGCAACAGCTTTCCAGGCTAGCCCCTTCTGGCTGCCAGCTATCTGCAGACGTTCGCAGTTTCGGAGCAGGGCTGTGATAGGAGCCTGGCAGGGACACCACCATTCCCAGCATGCGTTTGAAGTTTGAGGTGGCAAGACAAGCAAGCAGCCCCATTCTCTGTGCCTCTGTGCGAGCACTGCCATGGGCAGATGAGGCTGAGCAACAGCTTTCCAGGATAGCCCCTTCTGCCTGCCAGCTATCTGCAGACGTTCGCATTTCAAGAGCAGGGCTGCGAAAGGAGCCTAGCAGGTACACCATCTTTCCCAGGCTACGTTTGAAGTTTGAGGTGGCAAGACAAGCAAGCAGCCCCATTCTCTGTGCCTCTATGCGAACAGCGCCATGGGCAGATGAGGCTGAGCAACAGCTTTCCAGGCTAGCCCCTTCTGGCTGCCAGCTATCTGCAGACGTTCGCATTTCAAGAGCCGGGCTGCGTAAGGAGCCTGGCTGGGACACCAACTTTCCCAGGCTACGTTTGAAGTTTGAGGTGGCAAGACAAGCAAGCAGCCCCATTCTCTGTGCCTCTGTGCGAGCACTGCCATGGGCAGATGAGGCTGAGCAACAGCTTTCCAGGCTAGCCCCTTCTGTCTGCCAGCTATCTGCAGACGTTCGCATTTCAAGAGCAGGGCTGCGAAAGGAGCCTAGCAGGTACAGCATCTTTCCCAGGCTACGTTTGAAGTTTGAGGTGGCAAGACAAGCAAGCAGCCCCATTCTCTGTGCGAGCAATGCCATGGGCAGATGAGGCTGAGCAACAGCTTTCCAGGCTAGCCCCTTCTGGCTGCCACCTATCTGCAGACGTTCGCATCTCAAGAGCAGGGCTGCGAAAGGAGCCTAGCAGGTACACCATCTTTCCCAGGCTACGTTTGAAGTTTGAGGTGGCAAGACAAGCAAGCAGCCCCATTCTCTGTGCCTCTGTGCGAGCACTGCCACGGGCAGATGAGGCTGAGCAACAGCTTTCCAGGCTAGCACCTTCTGGCTGCCAGCTATCTGCAGACGTTCGCATTTCAAGAGCAGGGCTGCGAAAGGAGCCTAGCAGGTACAGCATCTTTCCCAGGCTACGTTTGAAGTTTGAGGTGGCAAGATAAGCAAGCAGCCCCATTCTCTGTGCCTCTGTGCGAGCACTGCCATGGGCAGATGAGGCTGAGCAACAGCTTTCCAGGCTAGCCCCTTCTGGCTGCCAGCTATCTGCAGACGTTCGCAGTTTCGGAGCAGGGCTGTGATAGGAGCCTGGCAGGGACACCACCATTCCCAGCATGCGTTTGAAGTTTGAGGTGGCAAGACAAGCAAGCAGCCCCATTCTCTGTGCCTCTGTGCGAGCACTGCCATGGGCAGATGAGGCTGAGCAACAGCTTTCCAGGATAGCCCCTTCTGCCTGCCAGCTATCTGCAGACGTTCGCATTTCAAGAGCAGGGCTGCGAAAGGAGCCTAGCAGGTACACCATCTTTCCCAGGCTACGTTTGAAGTTTGAGGTGGCAAGACAAGCAAGCAGCCCCATTCTCTGTGCCTCTATGCGAACAGCGCCATGGGCAGATGAGGCTGAGCAACAGCTTTCCAGGCTAGCCCCTTCTGGCTGCCAGCTATCTGCAGACGTTCGCATTTCAAGAGCCGGGCTGCGAAAGGAGCCTGGCTGGGACACCAACTTTCCCAGGCTACGTTTGAAGTTTGAGGTGGCAAGACAAGCAAGCAGCCCCATTCTCTGTGCCTCTGTGCGAGCACTGCCATGGGCAGATGAGGCTGAGCAACAGCTTTCCAGGATAGCCCCTTCTGGCTGCCAGCTATCTGCAGACGTTCGCACTTTCGGAGCAGGGCTGTGATAGGAGCCTGGCAGGGACACCAACATTCCCAGCATGCGTTTGAAGTTTCAAGTGGCAAGATAAGCAAGCAGCCCCATTCTCTGTGCCTCTATGCGAACAGTGCCATGGGCAGACGAGGCTGAGCAACAGCTTTCCAGGCTAGCCCCTTCTGGCTGCCAGCTATCTGCAGACGTTCGCATTTCAAGAGCAGGGCTGCGAAAGGAGCCTGGCTGGGACACCAACTTTCCCAGTCTACGTTTGAAGTTTTAGTTGGCAAGACAAGCAAGGAGCCCCATTCTCTGTGCCTCTGTGTGAGCACTGCCATGGGCAGATGAGGCTGAGCACAGCTTTCCAGGATAGCCCCTTCTGGCTGCCAGCTATCTGCAGACGTTCGCACTTTCGGAGCAGGGCTGTGATAGGAGCCTGGTAGGGACACCACCATTCCCAGCATGCGTTTGAAGTTTCAAGTGGCAAGATAAGCAGCAGCCCCAGTCTCTGTGCGAGCACTGCCATGGGCAGATGAGGCTGAGCAACAGCTTTCCAGGCTAGCCCCTTCTGGCTGCCAGCTGTCTGCAGACGTTCACATTTCAACAGCAGGGCTGCGAAAGGAGCCTAGCAGGTACACCATCTTTCCCAGGCTACGTTTGAAGTTTGAGGTGGCAAGACAAGCAAGCAGCCCCATTCTCTGTGCCTCTGTGCGAGCACTGCCGTGGGCAGATGAGACTGAGCAACAGCTTTCCAGGCTAGCCCCTTCTGCCTGCCAGCTATCTGCAGACGTTCGCATTTCAAGAGCAGGGCTGCGAAAGGAGCCTAGCAGGTACACCATCTTTCCCAGGCTACGTTTGAAGTTTTAGTTGGCAAGACAAGCAAGGAGCCCCATTCTCTATGCGAACAGTGCCATGGGCAGATGAGGCTGAGCAACAGCTTTCCAGGCTAGCCCCTTCTGGCTGCCAGCTATCTGCAGACGTTCGCATTTCAAGAGCAGGGCTGCGAAAGGAGCCTAGCAGGTACAGCATCTTTCCCAGGCTACGTTTGAAGTTTGAGGTGGCAAGATAAGCAAGCAGCCCCATTCTCTGTGCCTCTGTGCGAGCACTGCCATGGGCAGATGAGGCTGAGCAACAGCTTTCCAGGCTAGCCCCTTCTGGCTGCCAGCTATCTGCAGACGTTCACATTTCAAGAGCAGGGCTGCGAAAGGATCCTAACAGGTACACCATCTTTCCCAGGATACGTTTGAAGTTTGAGGTGGCAAGACAAGCAAGCAGCCCCATTCTCTGTGCCTCTATGCGAGCAATGCCATGGGCAGATGAGGCTGAGCAACAGCTTTCCAGGCTAGCCCCTTCTGGCTGCCAGCTATCTGCAGACGTTCGCATTTCAAGAGCAGGGCTGCGAAAGGAGCCTGGCTGGGACACCATCTTTCCCAGGCTACGTTTGAAGTTTGAGGTGGCAAGACAAGCAAGCAGCCCCATTCTCTGTGCCTCTGTGCGAGCACTGCCATGGGCAGATGAGGCTGAGCAACAGCTTTCCAGGATAGCCCCTTCTGGCTGCCAGCTATCTGCAGACGTTCGCACATTCGGAGCAGGGTTGCGAAAGGAGCCTGGCTGGGACACCATCTTTCCCAGGCTACGTTTGAAGTTTGAGGTGGCAAGACAAGCAAGCAGCCCCATTCTCTGTGCCTCTGTGCGAGCACTGCCATGGGCAGATGAGGCCTAGCAACATCTTTCCAGGCTAGCACATTCTGGCTGCCAGCTATCTGCAGAAGTTCGCACTTTCGGAGCAGGGCTGTGATAGGAGCCTGGCAGGGACACCACCATTCGCAGCATGCGTTTGAAGTTTCAAGTGGCAAGATAAGCAAGCAGCCCCATTCTCTGTGCCTCTATGCGAACAGTGCAATGGGCAGATTAGGCTGAGCAACAGCTTTCCAGGATAGCCCCTTCTGCCTGCCAGCTATCTGCAGACGTTCGCATTTCAAGAGCAGGGCTGCGAAAGGAGCCTAGCAGGTACACCATCTTTCCCAGGCTACGTTTGAAGTTTTAGTTGGCAAGACAAGCAAGCAGCCCCATTCTCTGTGCGAGCAATGCCATGGGCAGATGAGGCTGAGCAACAGCTTTCCAGGCTAGCCCCTTCTGCCTGCCAGCTATCTGCGGACGTTCACATTTCAAGAGCAGGGCTGCGAAAGGAGCCTAGCAGGTACAGCATCTTTCCCAGGCTACGTTTGAAGTTTGAGGTGGCAAGATAAGCAAGCAGCCCCATTCTCTGTGCCTCTGTGCGAACACTGCCATGGGCAGATGAGGCTGAGCAACAGCTTTCCAGGCTAGCCCCTTCTGGCTGCCAGCTATCTGCAGACGTTCGCACTTTCGGAGCAGGGCTGTGATAGGAGCCTGGCAGGGACACCACCATTCCCAGCATGCGTTTGAAGTTTCAAGTGGCAAGATAAGCAAGCAGCCCCATTCTCTGTGCCTCTATGCGAACAGTGCCATGGGCAGATGAGGCTGAGCAACAGCTTTCCAGGCTAGCCCCTTCTGGCTGCCAGCTATCTGCAGACGTTCGCATTTCAAGAGCAGGGCTGCGAAAGGAGCCTGGCTGGGACACCAACTTTCCCAGGCTACGTTTCAAGTTTTAGTTGGCAAGACAAGCAAGGAGCCCCATTCTCTGTGCCTCTGTGCGAGCACTGCCATGGGCAGATGAGGCTGAGCAACAGCTTTCCAGGCTAGCCCCTTCTGGCTGCCAGCTATCTGCAGACGTTCGCATTTCAAGAGCAGGGCTGCGAAAGGAGCCTAGCAGGTACACCATCTTTCCCAGGCTACGTTTGAAGTTTGAGGTGGCAAGACAAGCAAGCAGCCACATTCTCTGTGCGAGCAATGCCATGGGCAGATGAGGCTGAGCAACAGCTTTCCAGGCTAGCCCTTCTGGCTGCCAGCCTATCTGCAGACGTTCGCATTTCAAGAGCAGGGCTGCGAAAGGAGCCTAGCAGGTACAGCATCTTTCCCAGGCTACGTTTGAAGTTTGAGGTGGCAAGACAAGCAAGCAGCCCCATTCTCTGTGCCCTCTGTGCGAGCACTGCCATGGGCAGATGAGGCTGAGCAACAGCTTTCCAGGCTAGCCCCTTCTGGCTGCAGCTATCTGCAGACGTTCGCATTTCAAGAGCAGGGCTGCGAAAGGAGCCTAGCAGGTACAGCATCTTCCAGGCTACGTTTGAAGTTTGAGGTGGCAAGATAAGCAAGCAGCCCCATTCTCTGTGCCTCTGTGCGAGCACTGCCATGGGCAGATGAGGCTGAGCAACAGCTTTCCAGGCTAGCCCTTCTGGCTGCCAGCTATCTGCAGACGTTCGCACTTTCGGAGCAGGGCTGTGATAGGAGCCTGGCAGGGACACCACCATTCCCAGCATGCGTTTGAAGTTTGAGGTGGCAAGACAAGCAAGCAGCCCATTCTCTGTGCCTCTGTGCGAGCACTGCCATGGGCAGATGAGGCTGAGCAACAGATTTCAGGATAGCACCTTCTGCCTGCCAGCTATCTGCAGACGTTCGCATTTCAAGAGCAGGGCTGCGAAAGGAGCCTAGCAGGTACACCATCTTTCCCAGGCTACGTTTGAAGTTTGAGGTGGCAAGACAAGCAAGCAGCCCCATTCTCTGTGCCTCTATGCGAACAGTGCCATGGGCAGATGAGGCTGAGCAACAGCTTTCCAGGCTAGCCCCTTCTGGCTGCCAGCTATCTGCAGACGTTCGCATTTCAAGAGCCGGGCTGCGAAAGGAGCCTGGCTGGGACACCAACTTTCCCAGGCTACGTTTGAAGTTTGAGGTGGCAAGACAAGCAAGCAGCCCCATTCTCTGTGCCTCTGTGCGAGCACTGCCATGGGCAGATGAGGCTGAGCAACAGCTTTCCAGGATAGCCCCTTCTGGCTGCCAGCTATCTGCAGACGTTCGCACTTTCGGAGCAGGGCTGTGATAGGAGCCTGGCAGGGACACCACCATTCCCAGCATGCGTTTGAAGTTTCAAGTGGCAAGATAAGCAAGCAGCCCCATTCTCTGTGCCTCTATGCGAACAGTGCATGGGCAGACGAGGCTGAGCAACAGCTTTCCAGGCTAGCCCCTTCTGGCTGCCAGCTATCTGCAGACGTTCGCATTTCAAGAGCAGGGCTGCGAAAGGAGCCTGGCTGGGACACCAACTTTCCCAGGCTACGTTTGAAGTTTTAGTTGGCAAGACAAGCAAGGAGCCCCATTCTCTGTGCCTCTGTGTGAGCACTGCCATGGGCAGATGAGCTGAGCACAGCTTTCCAGGATAGCCCCTTCTGGCTGCCAGCTATCTGCAGACGTTCGCACTTTCGGAGCAGGGCTGTGATAGGAGCCTGGTAGGGACACCACCATTCCCAGCATGCGTTTGAAGTTTCAAGTGGCAAGATAAGCAAGCAGCCCCAGTCTCTGTGCGAGCAATGCCATGGGCAGATGAGGCTGAGCAACAGCTTTCAGGCTGGCCCCTTCTGGCTGCCAGCTATCTGCAGACGTTCGCACTTTCGGAGCAGGGCTGTGATAGGAGCTTGGCAGGGACACCACCATTCCCAGCATGCGTTTGAAGTTTCAAGTGGCAAGATAAGCAAGCAGCCCCATTCTCTGTGCCTCTATGCGAACAGTGCCATGGGCAGATGAGGCTGAGCAACAGCTTTCCAGGCTAGCCCCTTCTGCCTGCCAGCTATCTGCAGACGTTCGCATTCAAGAGCAGGGCTGCGAAAGGAGCCTAGCAGGTACACCAACTTTCCCAGGCTACGTTTGAAGTTTTAGTTGGCCAAGACAAGCAAGGAGCCCCATTCTCTGTGCGAGCACTGCCATGGGCAGATGAGGCTGAGCAACAGCTTTCCAGGCTAGCCCCTTCTGGCTGCCAGCTGTCTGCAGACGTTCACAATTTCAAGAGCAGGCTGCGAAAGGAGCCTAGCAGGTACACCATCTTTCCCAGGCTACGTTGAAGTTTGAGGTGGCAAGACAAGCAAGCAGCCCCATTCTCTGTGCCTCTGTGCGAGCACTGCCGTGGGCAGATGAGGCTGAGCATCAGCCTCCAGGCTAGCCCCTTCTGCCTGCCAGCTATCTGCAGACGTTCGCATTTCAAGAGCAGGGCTGCGAAAGAGCCTAGCAGGTACACCATCTTTCCCAGGCTACGTTTGAAGTTTTAGTTGGCAAGACAAGCAAGGAGCCCCATTCTCTATGCGAACAGTGCCATGGCAGATGAGGCTGAGCAACAGCTTTCCAGGCTAGCCCCTTCTGGCTGCCAGCTATCTGCAGACGTTCGCATTTCAAGAGCAGGGCTGCGAAAGGAGCCTAGCAGGTACAGCATCTTTCCAGGCTACGTTTGAAGTTTGAGGTGGCAAGATAAGCAAGCAGCCCCATTCTCTGTGCCTCTGTGCGAGCACTGCCATGGGCAGATGAGGCTGAGCAACAGCTTTCCAGGCTAGCCCCTTCTGGCTGCCAGCTATCTGCAGACGTTCGCACTTTCGGAGCAGGGCTGTGATAGGAGCCTGGGCAGGGACACCACCATTCCCAGCATGCGTTTGAAGTTTCAAGTGGCAAGATAAGCAAGCAGCCCCATTCTCTGTGCCTCTATGCGAACAAGTGCCATGGCAGATGAGGCTGAGCAACAGCTTTCCAGGCTAGCCCCTTCTGGCTGCCATCTATCTGCAGACGTTCGCATTTCAAGAGCAGGGCTGCGAAAGGAGCCTGGCTGGTACACCATCTTTCCCAGGCTTCGTTTGAAGTTTGAGTGGCAAGACAAGCAAGCAGCCCCATTCTCTGTGCCTCTGTGCGAGCACTGCCATGGGCAGATGAGGCTGAGCAACAGCTTTCCAGGATAGCCCCTCTGGCTGCCAGCTATCTGCAGACGTTCGCACTTTCGGAGCAGGGTTGCGAAAGGAGCCTGGCTGGGACACCATCTTTCCCAGGCTACGTTTTGAAGTTTGAGGTGGCAAGACAAGCAAGCAGCCCCATTCTCTGTGCCTCTGTGCGAGCACTGCCATGGGCAGATGAGGCCTAGCAACATCTTTCCAGGCTAGCACCTTCTGGCTGCCAGCTATCTGCAGAAGTTCGCACTTTCGGAGCAGGGCTGTGATAGGAGCCTGGCAGGGACACCACCATTCGCAGCATGCGTTTGAAGTTTCAAGTGGCAAGATAAGCAAGCAGCCCCATTCTCTGTGCCTCTATGCGAACAGTGCAATTGGCAGATTAGGCTGAGCAACAGCTTTCCAGGCTAGCCCTTCTGCCTGCCAGCTATCTGCAGACGTTTCGCATTTCAAGAGCAGGGCTGCGAAAGGAGCCTAGCAGGTACAGCATCTTTCCCAGGCTACGTTTGAAGTTTTAGTTGGCAAGACAAGCAAGCAGCCCCATTCTCTGTGCGAGCAATGCCATGGCAGATGAGGCTGAGCAACAGCTTTCCATGGCTAGCCCCTTCTGGCTGCCAGCTATCTGCAGACGTTCGCATTTATTCAAGAGCAGGGCTGCGAAAGGAGCCTAGCAGGTACACCATCTTTCCCAGGCTACGTTTGAAGTTTGAGGTGGCAAGAGAAGCAAGCAGCCCCATTCTCTGTGCCTCTGTGCGAGGACTGCCATGGGCAGATGAGGCTGAGCAACAGCTTTCCAGGCTAGCCCCTTCTGGCTGCCAGCTATCTGCAGACGTTCGCATTTCAAGAGCAGGGCTGCGAAAGGAGCCTAGCAGGTACACCATCTTTCCCAGGCTACGTTTGAAGTTTGAGGTGGCAAGAGAAGCAAGCAGCCCCATTCTCTGTGCCTCTGTGCAAACACTGCCATGGGCAGATGAGGCTGAGCAACAGCTTTCCAGGCTAGCCCCTTCTGTCTGCCAGCTATCTGCAGACGTTCGCATTTCAAGAGCAGGGCTGCGAAAGGAGCCTAGCAGGTACAGCATCTTTCCCAGGCTACGTTTGAAGTTTGAGGTGGCAAGACAAGCAAGCAGCCCCATTCTCTGTGCCTCTGTGCGAGCACTGCCATGGGCAGATGAGGCTGAGCAACAGCTTTCCAGGCTAGCCCCTTCTGGCTGCCAGCTATCTGCAGACGTTCGCAGTTTCGGAGCAGGGCTGTGATAGGAGCCTGGCAGGGACACCACCATTCCCAGCATGCGTTTGAAGTTTGAGGTGGCAAGACAAGCAAGCAGCCCCATTCTCTGTGCCTCTGTGCGAGCACTGCCATGGGCAGATGAGGCTGAGCAACAGCTTTCCAGGATAGCCCCTTCTGCCTGCCAGCTATCTGCAGACGTTCGCATTTCAAGAGCAGGGCTGCGAAAGGAGCCTAGCAGGTACACCATCTTTCCCAGGCTACGTTTGAAGTTTGAGGTGGCAAGACAAGCAAGCAGCCCCATTCTCTGTGCCTCTATGCGAACAGCGCCATGGGCAGATGAGGCTGAGCAACAGCTTTCCAGGCTAGCCCCTTCTGGCTGCCAGCTATCTGCAGACGTTCGCATTTCAAGAGCCGGGCTGCGTAAGGAGCCTGGCTGGGACACCAACTTTCCCAGGCTACGTTTGAAGTTTGAGGTGGCAAGACAAGCAAGCAGCCCCATTCTCTGTGCCTCTGTGCGAGCACTGCCATGGGCAGATGAGGCTGAGCAACAGCTTTCCAGGCTAGCCCCTTCTGTCTGCCAGCTATCTGCAGACGTTCGCATTTCAAGAGCAGGGCTGCGAAAGGAGCCTAGCAGGTACAGCATCTTTCCCAGGCTACGTTTGAAGTTTGAGGTGGCAAGACAAGCAAGCAGCCCCATTCTCTGTGCGAGCAATGCCATGGGCAGATGAGGCTGAGCAACAGCTTTCCAGGCTAGCCCCTTCTGGCTGCCACCTATCTGCAGACGTTCGCATCTCAAGAGCAGGGCTGCGAAAGGAGCCTAGCAGGTACACCATCTTTCCCAGGCTACGTTTGAAGTTTGAGGTGGCAAGACAAGCAAGCAGCCCCATTCTCTGTGCCTCTGTGCGAGCACTGCCACGGGCAGATGAGGCTGAGCAACAGCTTTCCAGGCTAGCACCTTCTGGCTGCCAGCTATCTGCAGACGTTCGCATTTCAAGAGCAGGGCTGCGAAAGGAGCCTAGCAGGTACAGCATCTTTCCCAGGCTACGTTTGAAGTTTGAGGTGGCAAGATAAGCAAGCAGCCCCATTCTCTGTGCCTCTGTGCGAGCACTGCCATGGGCAGATGAGGCTGAGCAACAGCTTTCCAGGCTAGCCCCTTCTGGCTGCCAGCTATCTGCAGACGTTCGCAGTTTCGGAGCAGGGCTGTGATAGGAGCCTGGCAGGGACACCACCATTCCCAGCATGCGTTTGAAGTTTGAGGTGGCAAGACAAGCAAGCAGCCCCATTCTCTGTGCCTCTGTGCGAGCACTGCCATGGGCAGATGAGGCTGAGCAACAGCTTTCCAGGATAGCCCCTTCTGCCTGCCAGCTATCTGCAGACGTTCGCATTTCAAGAGCAGGGCTGCGAAAGGAGCCTAGCAGGTACACCATCTTTCCCAGGCTACGTTTGAAGTTTGAGGTGGCAAGACAAGCAAGCAGCCCCATTCTCTGTGCCTCTATGCGAACAGCGCCATGGGCAGATGAGGCTGAGCAACAGCTTTCCAGGCTAGCCCCTTCTGGCTGCCAGCTATCTGCAGACGTTCGCATTTCAAGAGCCGGGCTGCGAAAGGAGCCTGGCTGGGACACCAACTTTCCCAGGCTACGTTTGAAGTTTGAGGTGGCAAGACAAGCAAGCAGCCCCATTCTCTGTGCCTCTGTGCGAGCACTGCCATGGGCAGATGAGGCTGAGCAACAGCTTTCCAGGATAGCCCCTTCTGGCTGCCAGCTATCTGCAGACGTTCGCACTTTCGGAGCAGGGCTGTGATAGGAGCCTGGCAGGGACACCAACATTCCCAGCATGCGTTTGAAGTTTCAAGTGGCAAGATAAGCAAGCAGCCCCATTCTCTGTGCCTCTATGCGAACAGTGCCATGGGCAGACGAGGCTGAGCAACAGCTTTCCAGGCTAGCCCCTTCTGGCTGCCAGCTATCTGCAGACGTTCGCATTTCAAGAGCAGGGCTGCGAAAGGAGCCTGGCTGGGACACCAACTTTCCCAGTCTACGTTTGAAGTTTTAGTTGGCAAGACAAGCAAGGAGCCCCATTCTCTGTGCCTCTGTGTGAGCACTGCCATGGGCAGATGAGGCTGAGCACAGCTTTCCAGGATAGCCCCTTCTGGCTGCCAGCTATCTGCAGACGTTCGCACTTTCGGAGCAGGGCTGTGATAGGAGCCTGGTAGGGACACCACCATTCCCAGCATGCGTTTGAAGTTTCAAGTGGCAAGATAAGCAGCAGCCCCAGTCTCTGTGCGAGCAATGCCATGGGCAGATGAGGCTGAGCAACAGCTTTCCAGGCTAGCCCCTTCTGCCTGCCAGCTATCTGCAGACGTTCGCATTTCAAGAGCAGGGCTGCGAAAGGATTCTAGCAGCTACACCATTTTTCCCAGGATACGTTTGAAGTTTGAGGTGGCAAGACAAGCAAGCAGCCCCATTCTCTGTGCCTCTATGCGAGCACTGCCATGGGCAGATGAGGCTGAGCAACAGCTTTCCAGGCTAGCCCCTTCTGGCTGCCAGCTATCTGCAGACGTTCGCATTTCAAGAGCAGGGCTGCGAAAGGAGCCTGGCTGGTACACCATCTTTCCCAGGCTACGTTTGAAGTTTGAGGTGGCAAGACAAGCAAGCAGCCCCATTCTCTGTGCCTCTGTGCGAGCACTGACATGGGCAGATGAGGCTGAGCAACAGCTTTCCAGGCTAGCCCCTTCTGGCTGCCAGCTATCTGCAGACGTTCGCACTTTCGGAGCAGGGTTGCGAAAGGAGCCTGGCTGGGACACCAACTTTCCCAGTCTACGTTTGAAGTTTGAGGTGGCAAGACAAGCAAGGAGCCCCATTCTCTGTGCCTCTGTGGGAGCACTGCCATGGGCAGATGAGGCTGAGCAACAGCTTTCCAGGCTAGCCCCTTCTGCCTGCCAGCTATCTGCAGACGTTCGCATTTCAAGAGCAGGGCTGCGAAAGGAGCCTAGCAGGTACAGCATCTTTCCCAGGCTACGTTTGAAGTTTGAGGTGGCAAGACAAGCAAGCAGCCCCATTCTCTGTGCGAGCAATGCCATGGGCAGATGAGGCTGAGCAACAGCTTTCCAGGCTAGCCCCTTCTGGCTGCCACCTATCTGCAGACGTTCGCATTTCAAGAGCAGGGCTGCGAAAGGAGCCTAGCAGGTACAGCATCTTTCCCAGGCTACGTTTGAAGTTTGAGGTGGCAAGAGAAGCAAGCAGCCCCATTCTCTGTGCCTCTGTGCGAGCACTGCCACGGGCAGATGAGGCTGAGCAACAGCTTTCCAGGCTAGCCCCTTCTGGCTGCCAGCTATCTGCAGACGTTCGCACTTTCGGAGCAGGGCTGCGAAAGGAGCCTGGCTGGGACACCATCTTTCCCAGGCTACGTTTGAAGTTTGAGGTGGCAAGACAAGCAAGCAGCCCCATTCTCTGTGCATCTGTGCGAGCAGTGCCATGGGCAGATGAGACTGAGCATCAGCTTTCCAGGATAGACCCTTCTGCCTGCCAGCTATATGCAGACGTTCGCACTTTTGGAGCAGGGCTGTGATAGGAGCCTGGCAGGGACACCACAATTCCCAGCATGCGTTTGAAGTTTCAAGTGGCAAGATAAGCAAGCAGCCCCATTCTCTGTGCCTCTATGCGAACAGTGCCATGGGCAGATGAGGCTGAGCAACAGCTTTCCAGGATAGCCCCTTCTGGCTGCCAGCTATCTGCAGACGTTCGCATTTCAAGAGCAGGGCTGCGAAAGGAGCCTGGCTGGGACACCAACTTTCCCAGGCTACGTTTGAAGTTTGAGGTGGCAAGACAAGCAAGCAGCCCCATTCTCTGTGCCTCTGTGCGAGCACTGCCATGGGCAGATGAGGCTGAGCAACAGCTTTCCAGGCTAGCACCTTCTGGCTGCCAGCTATCTGCAGACATTCGCACTTTCGGAGCAGGGCTGTGATAGGAGCCTGGCAGGGACACCACCATTCCCAGCATGCGTTTGAAGTTTCAAGTGGCAAGACAAGCAAGCAGCCCCATTCTCTGTGCCTCTATGCGAACAGTGCCATGGGCAGATGAGGCTGAGCAACAGCTTTCCTGGCTAGCCCCTTCTGGCTGCCAGCTATCTGCAGACGTTCGCACTTTCGGAGCAAGGCTGCGAAAGGAGCCTGGCTGGGACACCATCTTTCCCAGGCTACGTTTGAAGTTTGAGGTGGCAAGGCAAGCAAGCAGCCCCATTCTCTGTGCCTCTGTGCGAGCACTACCATGGGTAGATGAGGCTGAGCAACAGCTTTCCAGGATAGCCCCTTCTGCCTGCCAGCTATCTGCAGACATTCGCAGTTTCGGAGCAGGGCTGTGATAGGAGCCTGGCAGGGACACCACCATTCCCAGCATGCGTTTGAAGTTTCAAGTGGCAAGATAAGCAAGCAGCCCCATTCTCTGTGCCTCTATGCGAACAGTGCCATGGGCAGATGAGGCTGAGCAACAGCTTTCCAGGCTAGCCCCTTCTGCCTGCCAGCTATCTGCAGACGTTCGCATTTCAAGAGCAGGGCTGCGAAAGGAGCCTGGCTGGGACACCAACTTTCCCAGGCTACGTTTGAAGTTTGAGGTGGCAAGACAAGCAAGCAGCCCCATTCTCTGTGCGAGCAATGCCATGGGCAGATGAGGCTGAGCAACAGCTTTCCAGGCTAGCCCCTTCTGGCTGCCAGCTGTCTGCAGACGTTCACATTTCAAGAGCAGGGCTGCGAAAGGAGCCTAGCAGGTACACCATCTTTCCCAGGCTACGTTTGAAGTTTGAGGTGGCAAGACAAGCAAGCAGCCCCATTCTCTGTGCCTCTGTGCGAGCACTGCCATGGGCAGATGAGGCTGAGCAACAGCTTTCCAGGCTAGCCCCTTCTGCCTGCCAGCTATCTGCAGACGTTCGTATTTCAAGAGCAGGGCTGCGAAAGGGGCCTAGCAGGTACACCATCTTTCCCAGGCTACGTTTGAAGTTTGAGGTGGCAAGACAAGCAAGGAGCCCCATTCTCTGTGCGAGCAATACCATGGGCAGATGAGGCTGAGCAACAGCTTTCCAGGCGAGCCCCTTCTGGCTTTCAGCTATCTGCAGACGTTCGCATTTCAAGAGCAGGGCTGCGAAAGGAGCCTAGCAGGTACACCATCTTTCCCAGGCTACGTTTGAAGTTTTAGTTGGCAAGACAAGCAAGGAGCCCCATTCTCTGTGCGAGCAATGCCATGGGCAGATGAGGCTGAGCAACAGCTTTCCAGGCTAGCCCCTTCTGGCTGCCAGCTATCTGCAGACGTTCGCATTTCAAGAGCAGGGCTGCGAAAGGAGCCTAGCAGGTACAGCATCTTTCCCAGGCTACGTTTGAAGTTTGAGGTGGCAAGATAAGCAAGCAGCCCCATTCTCTGTGCCTCTGTGCGAGCAATGCCATGGGCAGATGAGGCTGAGCAACAGCTTTCCAGGCTAGCCCCTTCTGGCTGCCAGCTATCTGCAGACGTTCGCACTTTCGGAGCAGGGCTGTGATAGGAGCCTGGCAGGGACACCACCATTCCCAGCATGCGTTTGAAGTTTCAAGTGGCAAGATAAGCAAGCAGCCCCATTCTCTGTGCCTCTATGCGAACAGTGCCATGGGCAGATGAGGCTGAGCAACAGCTTTCCAGGCTAGCCCCTTCTGGCTGCCAGCTATCTGCAGACGTTCGCACTTTCGGAGCAGGGCTGCGAAAGGAGCCTGGCTGGGACACCAACTTTCGCAGGCTACGTTTGAAGTTTGAGGTGGCAAGACAAGCAAGCAGCCCCATTCTCTGTGCATCTGTGCGAGCAGTGCCATGGGCAGATGAGACTGAGCATCAGCTTTCCAGGATAGACCCTTCTGCCTGCCAGCTATATGCAGACGTTCGCACTTTCGGAGCAGGGCTGTGATAGGAGCCTGGCAGGGACACCACAATTCCCAACATGCGTTTGAATTTTCAAGTGGCAAGATAAGCAAGCAGCCCCATTCTCTGTGCCTCTATGCGAACAGTGCCATGGGCAGATGAGGCTGAGCAACAGCTTTCCAGGCTAGCCCCTTCTGGCTGCCAGCTATCTGCAGACGTTCGCATTTCAAGAGCAGGGCTGCGAAAGGAGCCTGGCTGGGACACCAACTTTCCCAGGCTACGTTTGAAGTTTGAGGTGGCAAGACAAGCAAGCAGCCCCATTCTCTGTGCCTCTGTGCGAGCACTGCCATGGGCAGATGAGGCTGAGCAACATCTTTCCAGGCTAGCACCTTCTGGCTGCCAGCTATCTGCAGACGTTCGCACTTTCGGAGCAGGGCTGTGATAGGAGCCTGGCAGGGACACCACCATTCCCAGCATGCGTTTGAAGTTTCAAGTGGCAAGATAAGCAAGCAGCCCCATTCTCTGTGCCTCTATGCGAACAGTGCCATGGGCAGATGAGGCTGAGCAACAGCTTTCCAGGCTAGCCCCTTCTGGCTGCCAGCTATCTGCAGACGTTCGCATTTCAAGAGCAGGGCTGCGAAAGGAGCCTGGCTGGTACACCATCTTTCCCAGGCTACGTTTGAAGTTTGAGGTGGCAAGACAAGCAAGCAGCCCCATTCTCTGTGCCTCTGTGCGAGCACTGACATGGGCAGATGAGGCTGAGCAACAGCTTTCCAGGCTAGCCCCTTCTGGCTGCCAGCTATCTGCAGACGTTCGCACTTTCGGAGCAGGGTTGCGAAAGGAGCCTGGCTGGAACACCAACTTTCCCAGTCTACGTTTGAAGTTTGAGGTGGCAAGACAAGCAAGGAGCCCCATTCTCTGTGCCTCTGTGGGAGCACTGCCATGGGCAGATGAGGCTGAGCAACAGCTTTCCAGGCTAGCCCATTCTGGCTGCCAGCTATCTGCAGACGTTCGCATTTCAAGAGCAGGGCTGCGAAAGGAGCCTGGCTGGGACACCAACTTTCCCAGGCTACGTTTGAAGTTTGAGGTGGCAAGACAAGCAAGCAGCCCCATTCTCTGTGCGAGCAATGCCATGGGCAGATGAGGCTGAGCAACAGCTTTCCAGGCTAGCCCCTTCTGGCTGCCAGCTGTCTGCAGACGTTCACATTTCAAGAGCAGGGCTGCGAAAGGAGCCTAGCAGGTACACCATCTTTCCCAGGCTACGTTTGAAGTTTGAGGTGGCAAGAGAAGAAAGCAGCCCCATTCTCTGTGCCTCTGTGCGAGCACTGCCATGGGCAGATGAGGCTGAGCAACAGCTTTCCAGGCTAGCCCCTTCTGCCTGCCAGCTATCTGCAGACTTTCGTATTTCAAGAGCAGGGCTGCGAAAGGAGCCTAGCAGGTACACCATCTTTCCCAGGCTACGTTTGAAGTTTGAGGTGGCAAGGCAAGCAAGCAGCCCCATTCTCTGTGCCTCTGTGCGAGCACAACCATGGGTAGATGAGGCTGAGCAACAGCTTTCCAGGATAGCCCCTTCTGCCTGCCAGCTATCTGCAGACATTCGCACTTTCGGAGCAGGGCTGTGATAGGAGCCTGGCAGGGACACCACCATTCCCAGCATGCGTTTGAAGTTTCAAGTGGCAAGATAAGCAAGCAGCCCCATTCTCTGTGCCTCTATGCGAACAGTGCCATGGGCAGATGAGGCTGAGCAACAGCTTTCCAGGCTAGCCCATTCTGGCTGCCAGCTATCTGCAGACGTTCGCATTTCAAGAGCAGGGCTGCGAAAGGAGCCTGGCTGGGACACCAACTTTCCCAGGCTACGTTTGAAGTTTGAGGTGGCAAGACAAGCAAGCAGCCCCATTCTCTGTGCGAGCAATGCCATGGGCAGATGAGGCTGAGCAACAGCTTTCCAGGCTAGCCCCTTCTGGCTGCCAGCTGTCTGCAGACGTTCACATTTCAAGAGCAGGGCTGCGAAAGGAGCCTAGCAGGTACACCATCTTTCCCAGGCTACGTTTGAAGTTTGAGGTGGCAAGACAAGCAAGCAGCCCCATTCTCTGTGCCTCTGTGCGAGCACTGCCATGGGCAGATGAGGCTGAGCAACAGCTTTCCAGGCTAGCCCCTTCTGGCTGCCAGCTATCTGCAGACTTTCGTATTTCAAGAGCAGGGCTGCGAAAGGGGCCTAGCAGGTACAGCATCTTTCCCAGGCTACGTTTGAAGTTTGAGGTGGCAAGACAAGCAAGCAGCCCCATTCTCTGTGCGAGCAATGCCATGGGCAGATGAGGCTGAGCAACAGCTTTCCAGGCTAGCCCCTTCTGGCTGCCAGCTATCTGCAGACGTTCGCATTTCAAGAGCAGGGCTGCGAAAGGAGCCTGGCTGGGACACCAACTTTCCCAGGCTACGTTTGAAGTTTGAGGTGGCAAGACAAGCAAGCAGCCCCATTCTCTGTGCCTCTGTGCGAGCACTGCCATGGGCAGATGAGGCTGAGCAACATCTTTCCAGGCTAGCACCTTCTGGCTGCCAGCTATCTGCAGACGTTCGCACTTTCGGAGCAGGGCTGTGATAGGAGCCTGGCAGGGACACCACCATTCCCAGCATGCGTTTGAAGTTTCAAGTGGCAAGACAAGCAAGCAGCCCCATTCTCTGTGCCTCTATGCGAACAGTGCCATGGGCAGATGAGGCTGAGCAACAGCTTTCCAGGCTAGCCCATTCTGGCTGCCAGCTATCTGCAGACGTTCGCACTTTCGGAGCAAGGCTGCGAAAGGAGCCTGGCTGGGACACCATCTTTCCCAGGCTACGTTTGAAGTTTGAGGTGGCAAGGCAAGCAAGCAGCCCCATTCTCTGTGCCTCTGTGCGAGCACTACCATGGGTAGATGAGGCTGAGCAACAGCTTTCCAGGATAGCCCCTTCTGCCTGCCAGCTATCTGCAGACATTCGCACTTTCGGAGCAGGGCTGTGATAGGAGCCTGGCAGGGACACCACCATTCCCAGCATGCGTTTGAAGTTTCAAGTGGCAAGATAAGCAAGCAGCCCCATTCTCTGTGCCTCTATGCGAACAGTGCCATGGGCAGATGAGGCTGAGCAACAGCTTTCCAGGCTAGCCCCTTCTGGCTGCCAGCTATCTGCAGACGTTCGCATTTCAAGAGCAGGGCTGCGAAAGGAGCCTAGCAGGTACACCATCTTTCCCAGGCTACGTTTGAAGTTTTAGTTGGCAAGACAAGCAAGCAGCCCCATTCTCTGTGCGAGCAATGCCATGGGCAGATGAGGCTGAGCAACAGCTTTCCAGGCTAGCCCCTTCTGGCTGCCAGCTATCTGCAGACGTTCGCATTTCAAGAGCAGGGCTGCGAAAGGAGCCTAGCAGGTACAGCATCTTTCCCAGGCTACGTTTGAAGTTTGAGGTGGCAAGATAAGCAAGCAGCCCCATTCTCCGTGCCTCTGTGCGAACACTGCCATGGGCAGATGAGGCTGAGCAACAGCTTTCCAGGCTAGCCCCTTCTGGCTGCCAGCTATCTGCAGACGTTCGCACTTTCGGAGCAGGGCTGTGATAGGAGCCTGGCAGGGACACCACCATTCCCAGCATGCGTTTGAAGTTTCAAGTGGCAAGATAAGCAAGCAGCCCCATTCTCTGTGCCTCTGTGTGAGCACTGCCATGGGCAGATGAGGCTGAGCACAGCTTTCCAGGATAGCCCCTTCTGGCTGCCAGCTATCTGCAGACGTTCGCACTTTCGGAGCAGGGCTGTGATAGGAGCCTGGTAGGGACACCACCATTCCCAGCATGCGTTTGAAGTTTCAAGTGGCAAGATAAGCAGCAGCCCCAGTCTCTGTGCGAGCAATGCCATGGGCAGATGAGGCTGAGCAACAGCTTTCCAGGCTAGCCCCTTCTGCCTGCCAGCTATCTGCAGACGTTCGCATTTCAAGAGCAGGGCTGCGAAAGGATTCTAGCAGCTACACCATTTTTCCCAGGATACGTTTGAAGTTTGAGGTGGCAAGACAAGCAAGCAGCCCCATTCTCTGTGCCTCTATGCGAGCACTGCCATGGGCAGATGAGGCTGAGCAACAGCTTTCCAGGCTAGCCCCTTCTGGCTGCCAGCTATCTGCAGACGTTCGCATTTCAAGAGCAGGGCTGCGAAAGGAGCCTGGCTGGTACACCATCTTTCCCAGGCTACGTTTGAAGTTTGAGGTGGCAAGACAAGCAAGCAGCCCCATTCTCTGTGCCTCTGTGCGAGCACTGACATGGGCAGATGAGGCTGAGCAACAGCTTTCCAGGCTAGCCCCTTCTGGCTGCCAGCTATCTGCAGACGTTCGCACTTTCGGAGCAGGGTTGCGAAAGGAGCCTGGCTGGGACACCAACTTTCCCAGTCTACGTTTGAAGTTTGAGGTGGCAAGACAAGCAAGGAGCCCCATTCTCTGTGCCTCTGTGGGAGCACTGCCATGGGCAGATGAGGCTGAGCAACAGCTTTCCAGGCTAGCCCCTTCTGCCTGCCAGCTATCTGCAGACGTTCGCATTTCAAGAGCAGGGCTGCGAAAGGAGCCTAGCAGGTACAGCATCTTTCCCAGGCTACGTTTGAAGTTTGAGGTGGCAAGACAAGCAAGCAGCCCCATTCTCTGTGCGAGCAATGCCATGGGCAGATGAGGCTGAGCAACAGCTTTCCAGGCTAGCCCCTTCTGGCTGCCACCTATCTGCAGACGTTCGCATTTCAAGAGCAGGGCTGCGAAAGGAGCCTAGCAGGTACAGCATCTTTCCCAGGCTACGTTTGAAGTTTGAGGTGGCAAGAGAAGCAAGCAGCCCCATTCTCTGTGCCTCTGTGCGAGCACTGCCACGGGCAGATGAGGCTGAGCAACAGCTTTCCAGGCTAGCCCCTTCTGGCTGCCAGCTATCTGCAGACGTTCGCACTTTCGGAGCAGGGCTGCGAAAGGAGCCTGGCTGGGACACCATCTTTCCCAGGCTACGTTTGAAGTTTGAGGTGGCAAGACAAGCAAGCAGCCCCATTCTCTGTGCATCTGTGCGAGCAGTGCCATGGGCAGATGAGACTGAGCATCAGCTTTCCAGGATAGACCCTTCTGCCTGCCAGCTATATGCAGACGTTCGCACTTTTGGAGCAGGGCTGTGATAGGAGCCTGGCAGGGACACCACAATTCCCAGCATGCGTTTGAAGTTTCAAGTGGCAAGATAAGCAAGCAGCCCCATTCTCTGTGCCTCTATGCGAACAGTGCCATGGGCAGATGAGGCTGAGCAACAGCTTTCCAGGATAGCCCCTTCTGGCTGCCAGCTATCTGCAGACGTTCGCATTTCAAGAGCAGGGCTGCGAAAGGAGCCTGGCTGGGACACCAACTTTCCCAGGCTACGTTTGAAGTTTGAGGTGGCAAGACAAGCAAGCAGCCCCATTCTCTGTGCCTCTGTGCGAGCACTGCCATGGGCAGATGAGGCTGAGCAACAGCTTTCCAGGCTAGCACCTTCTGGCTGCCAGCTATCTGCAGACATTCGCACTTTCGGAGCAGGGCTGTGATAGGAGCCTGGCAGGGACACCACCATTCCCAGCATGCGTTTGAAGTTTCAAGTGGCAAGACAAGCAAGCAGCCCCATTCTCTGTGCCTCTATGCGAACAGTGCCATGGGCAGATGAGGCTGAGCAACAGCTTTCCTGGCTAGCCCCTTCTGGCTGCCAGCTATCTGCAGACGTTCGCACTTTCGGAGCAAGGCTGCGAAAGGAGCCTGGCTGGGACACCATCTTTCCCAGGCTACGTTTGAAGTTTGAGGTGGCAAGGCAAGCAAGCAGCCCCATTCTCTGTGCCTCTGTGCGAGCACTACCATGGGTAGATGAGGCTGAGCAACAGCTTTCCAGGATAGCCCCTTCTGCCTGCCAGCTATCTGCAGACATTCGCAGTTTCGGAGCAGGGCTGTGATAGGAGCCTGGCAGGGACACCACCATTCCCAGCATGCGTTTGAAGTTTCAAGTGGCAAGATAAGCAAGCAGCCCCATTCTCTGTGCCTCTATGCGAACAGTGCCATGGGCAGATGAGGCTGAGCAACAGCTTTCCAGGCTAGCCCCTTCTGCCTGCCAGCTATCTGCAGACGTTCGCATTTCAAGAGCAGGGCTGCGAAAGGAGCCTGGCTGGGACACCAACTTTCCCAGGCTACGTTTGAAGTTTGAGGTGGCAAGACAAGCAAGCAGCCCCATTCTCTGTGCGAGCAATGCCATGGGCAGATGAGGCTGAGCAACAGCTTTCCAGGCTAGCCCCTTCTGGCTGCCAGCTGTCTGCAGACGTTCACATTTCAAGAGCAGGGCTGCGAAAGGAGCCTAGCAGGTACACCATCTTTCCCAGGCTACGTTTGAAGTTTGAGGTGGCAAGACAAGCAAGCAGCCCCATTCTCTGTGCCTCTGTGCGAGCACTGCCATGGGCAGATGAGGCTGAGCAACAGCTTTCCAGGCTAGCCCCTTCTGCCTGCCAGCTATCTGCAGACGTTCGTATTTCAAGAGCAGGGCTGCGAAAGGGGCCTAGCAGGTACACCATCTTTCCCAGGCTACGTTTGAAGTTTGAGGTGGCAAGACAAGCAAGGAGCCCCATTCTCTGTGCGAGCAATACCATGGGCAGATGAGGCTGAGCAACAGCTTTCCAGGCGAGCCCCTTCTGGCTTTCAGCTATCTGCAGACGTTCGCATTTCAAGAGCAGGGCTGCGAAAGGAGCCTAGCAGGTACACCATCTTTCCCAGGCTACGTTTGAAGTTTTAGTTGGCAAGACAAGCAAGGAGCCCCATTCTCTGTGCGAGCAATGCCATGGGCAGATGAGGCTGAGCAACAGCTTTCCAGGCTAGCCCCTTCTGGCTGCCAGCTATCTGCAGACGTTCGCATTTCAAGAGCAGGGCTGCGAAAGGAGCCTAGCAGGTACAGCATCTTTCCCAGGCTACGTTTGAAGTTTGAGGTGGCAAGATAAGCAAGCAGCCCCATTCTCTGTGCCTCTGTGCGAGCAATGCCATGGGCAGATGAGGCTGAGCAACAGCTTTCCAGGCTAGCCCCTTCTGGCTGCCAGCTATCTGCAGACGTTCGCACTTTCGGAGCAGGGCTGTGATAGGAGCCTGGCAGGGACACCACCATTCCCAGCATGCGTTTGAAGTTTCAAGTGGCAAGATAAGCAAGCAGCCCCATTCTCTGTGCCTCTATGCGAACAGTGCCATGGGCAGATGAGGCTGAGCAACAGCTTTCCAGGCTAGCCCCTTCTGGCTGCCAGCTATCTGCAGACGTTCGCACTTTCGGAGCAGGGCTGCGAAAGGAGCCTGGCTGGGACACCAACTTTCGCAGGCTACGTTTGAAGTTTGAGGTGGCAAGACAAGCAAGCAGCCCCATTCTCTGTGCATCTGTGCGAGCAGTGCCATGGGCAGATGAGACTGAGCATCAGCTTTCCAGGATAGACCCTTCTGCCTGCCAGCTATATGCAGACGTTCGCACTTTCGGAGCAGGGCTGTGATAGGAGCCTGGCAGGGACACCACAATTCCCAACATGCGTTTGAATTTTCAAGTGGCAAGATAAGCAAGCAGCCCCATTCTCTGTGCCTCTATGCGAACAGTGCCATGGGCAGATGAGGCTGAGCAACAGCTTTCCAGGCTAGCCCCTTCTGGCTGCCAGCTATCTGCAGACGTTCGCATTTCAAGAGCAGGGCTGCGAAAGGAGCCTGGCTGGGACACCAACTTTCCCAGGCTACGTTTGAAGTTTGAGGTGGCAAGACAAGCAAGCAGCCCCATTCTCTGTGCCTCTGTGCGAGCACTGCCATGGGCAGATGAGGCTGAGCAACATCTTTCCAGGCTAGCACCTTCTGGCTGCCAGCTATCTGCAGACGTTCGCACTTTCGGAGCAGGGCTGTGATAGGAGCCTGGCAGGGACACCACCATTCCCAGCATGCGTTTGAAGTTTCAAGTGGCAAGATAAGCAAGCAGCCCCATTCTCTGTGCCTCTATGCGAACAGTGCCATGGGCAGATGAGGCTGAGCAACAGCTTTCCAGGCTAGCCCCTTCTGGCTGCCAGCTATCTGCAGACGTTCGCATTTCAAGAGCAGGGCTGCGAAAGGAGCCTGGCTGGTACACCATCTTTCCCAGGCTACGTTTGAAGTTTGAGGTGGCAAGACAAGCAAGCAGCCCCATTCTCTGTGCCTCTGTGCGAGCACTGACATGGGCAGATGAGGCTGAGCAACAGCTTTCCAGGCTAGCCCCTTCTGGCTGCCAGCTATCTGCAGACGTTCGCACTTTCGGAGCAGGGTTGCGAAAGGAGCCTGGCTGGAACACCAACTTTCCCAGTCTACGTTTGAAGTTTGAGGTGGCAAGACAAGCAAGGAGCCCCATTCTCTGTGCCTCTGTGGGAGCACTGCCATGGGCAGATGAGGCTGAGCAACAGCTTTCCAGGCTAGCCCATTCTGGCTGCCAGCTATCTGCAGACGTTCGCATTTCAAGAGCAGGGCTGCGAAAGGAGCCTGGCTGGGACACCAACTTTCCCAGGCTACGTTTGAAGTTTGAGGTGGCAAGACAAGCAAGCAGCCCCATTCTCTGTGCGAGCAATGCCATGGGCAGATGAGGCTGAGCAACAGCTTTCCAGGCTAGCCCCTTCTGGCTGCCAGCTGTCTGCAGACGTTCACATTTCAAGAGCAGGGCTGCGAAAGGAGCCTAGCAGGTACACCATCTTTCCCAGGCTACGTTTGAAGTTTGAGGTGGCAAGAGAAGAAAGCAGCCCCATTCTCTGTGCCTCTGTGCGAGCACTGCCATGGGCAGATGAGGCTGAGCAACAGCTTTCCAGGCTAGCCCCTTCTGCCTGCCAGCTATCTGCAGACTTTCGTATTTCAAGAGCAGGGCTGCGAAAGGAGCCTAGCAGGTACACCATCTTTCCCAGGCTACGTTTGAAGTTTGAGGTGGCAAGGCAAGCAAGCAGCCCCATTCTCTGTGCCTCTGTGCGAGCACAACCATGGGTAGATGAGGCTGAGCAACAGCTTTCCAGGATAGCCCCTTCTGCCTGCCAGCTATCTGCAGACATTCGCACTTTCGGAGCAGGGCTGTGATAGGAGCCTGGCAGGGACACCACCATTCCCAGCATGCGTTTGAAGTTTCAAGTGGCAAGATAAGCAAGCAGCCCCATTCTCTGTGCCTCTATGCGAACAGTGCCATGGGCAGATGAGGCTGAGCAACAGCTTTCCAGGCTAGCCCATTCTGGCTGCCAGCTATCTGCAGACGTTCGCATTTCAAGAGCAGGGCTGCGAAAGGAGCCTGGCTGGGACACCAACTTTCCCAGGCTACGTTTGAAGTTTGAGGTGGCAAGACAAGCAAGCAGCCCCATTCTCTGTGCGAGCAATGCCATGGGCAGATGAGGCTGAGCAACAGCTTTCCAGGCTAGCCCCTTCTGGCTGCCAGCTGTCTGCAGACGTTCACATTTCAAGAGCAGGGCTGCGAAAGGAGCCTAGCAGGTACACCATCTTTCCCAGGCTACGTTTGAAGTTTGAGGTGGCAAGACAAGCAAGCAGCCCCATTCTCTGTGCCTCTGTGCGAGCACTGCCATGGGCAGATGAGGCTGAGCAACAGCTTTCCAGGCTAGCCCCTTCTGGCTGCCAGCTATCTGCAGACTTTCGTATTTCAAGAGCAGGGCTGCGAAAGGGGCCTAGCAGGTACAGCATCTTTCCCAGGCTACGTTTGAAGTTTGAGGTGGCAAGACAAGCAAGCAGCCCCATTCTCTGTGCGAGCAATGCCATGGGCAGATGAGGCTGAGCAACAGCTTTCCAGGCTAGCCCCTTCTGGCTGCCAGCTATCTGCAGACGTTCGCATTTCAAGAGCAGGGCTGCGAAAGGAGCCTGGCTGGGACACCAACTTTCCCAGGCTACGTTTGAAGTTTGAGGTGGCAAGACAAGCAAGCAGCCCCATTCTCTGTGCCTCTGTGCGAGCACTGCCATGGGCAGATGAGGCTGAGCAACATCTTTCCAGGCTAGCACCTTCTGGCTGCCAGCTATCTGCAGACGTTCGCACTTTCGGAGCAGGGCTGTGATAGGAGCCTGGCAGGGACACCACCATTCCCAGCATGCGTTTGAAGTTTCAAGTGGCAAGACAAGCAAGCAGCCCCATTCTCTGTGCCTCTATGCGAACAGTGCCATGGGCAGATGAGGCTGAGCAACAGCTTTCCAGGCTAGCCCATTCTGGCTGCCAGCTATCTGCAGACGTTCGCACTTTCGGAGCAAGGCTGCGAAAGGAGCCTGGCTGGGACACCATCTTTCCCAGGCTACGTTTGAAGTTTGAGGTGGCAAGGCAAGCAAGCAGCCCCATTCTCTGTGCCTCTGTGCGAGCACTACCATGGGTAGATGAGGCTGAGCAACAGCTTTCCAGGATAGCCCCTTCTGCCTGCCAGCTATCTGCAGACATTCGCACTTTCGGAGCAGGGCTGTGATAGGAGCCTGGCAGGGACACCACCATTCCCAGCATGCGTTTGAAGTTTCAAGTGGCAAGATAAGCAAGCAGCCCCATTCTCTGTGCCTCTATGCGAACAGTGCCATGGGCAGATGAGGCTGAGCAACAGCTTTCCAGGCTAGCCCCTTCTGGCTGCCAGCTATCTGCAGACGTTCGCATTTCAAGAGCAGGGCTGCGAAAGGAGCCTAGCAGGTACACCATCTTTCCCAGGCTACGTTTGAAGTTTTAGTTGGCAAGACAAGCAAGCAGCCCCATTCTCTGTGCGAGCAATGCCATGGGCAGATGAGGCTGAGCAACAGCTTTCCAGGCTAGCCCCTTCTGGCTGCCAGCTATCTGCAGACGTTCGCATTTCAAGAGCAGGGCTGCGAAAGGAGCCTAGCAGGTACAGCATCTTTCCCAGGCTACGTTTGAAGTTTGAGGTGGCAAGATAAGCAAGCAGCCCCATTCTCCGTGCCTCTGTGCGAACACTGCCATGGGCAGATGAGGCTGAGCAACAGCTTTCCAGGCTAGCCCCTTCTGGCTGCCAGCTATCTGCAGACGTTCGCACTTTCGGAGCAGGGCTGTGATAGGAGCCTGGCAGGGACACCACCATTCCCAGCATGCGTTTGAAGTTTCAAGTGGCAAGATAAGCAAGCAGCCCCATTCTCTGTGCCTCTATGCGAACAGTGCCATGGGCAGATGAGGCTGAGCAACAGCTTTCCAGGCTAGCCCCTTCTGGCTGCCAGCTATCTGCAGACGTTCGCATTTCAAGAGCAGGGCTGCGAAAGGAGCCTGGCTGGGACACCAACTTTCCCAGGCTACGTTTGAAGTTTGAGGTGGCAAGACAAGCAAGCAGCCCCATTCTCTGTGCCTCTGTGCGAGCACTGCCATGGGCAGATGAGGCTGAGCAACATCTTTCCAGGCTAGCACCTTCTGGCTGCCAGCTATCTGCAGACGTTCGCACTTTCGGAGCAGGGCTGTGATAGGAGCCTGGCAGGGACACCACCATTCCCAGCATGCGTTTGAAGTTTCAAGTGGCAAGACAAGCAAGCAGCCCCATTCTCTGTGCCTCTATGCGAACAGTGCCATGGGCAGATGAGGCTGAGCAACAGCTTTCCTGGCTAGCCCCTTCTGGCTGCCAGCTATCTGCAGACGTTCGCACTTTCGGAGCAAGGCTGCGAAAGGAGCCTGGCTGGGACACCATCTTTCCCAGGCTACGTTTGAAGTTTGAGGTGGCAAGGCAAGCAAGCAGCCCCATTCTCTGTGCCTCTGTGCGAGCACTACCATGGGTAGATGAGGCTGAGCAACAGCTTTCCAGGATAGCCCCTTCTGCCTGCCAGCTATCTGCAGACATTCGCACTTTCGGAGCAGGGCTGTGATAGGAGCCTGGCAGGGACACCACCATTCCCAGCATGCGTTTGAAGTTTCAAGTGGCAAGATAAGCAAGCAGCCCCATTCTCTGTGCCTCTATGCGAACAGTGCCATGGGCAGATGAGGCTGAGCAACAGCTTTCCAGGCTAGCCCATTCTGGCTGCCAGCTATCTGCAGACGTTCGCATTTCAAGAGCAGGGCTGCGAAAGGAGCCTGGCTGGGACACCAACTTTCCCAGGCTACGTTTGAAGTTTGAGGTGGCAAGACAAGCAAGCAGCCCCATTCTCTGTGCGAGCACTGCCATGGGCAGATGAGGCTGAGCAACAGCTTTCCAGGCTAGCCCCTTCTGGCTGCCAGCTGTCTGCAGACGTTCACATTTCAAGAGCAGGGCTGCGAAAGGAGCCTAGCAGGTACACCATCTTTCCCAGGCTACGTTTGAAGTTTGAGGTGGCAAGACAAGCAAGCAGCCCCATTCTCTGTGCCTCTGTGCGAGCACTGCCATGGGCAGATGAGGCTGAGCAACAGCTTTCCAGGCTAGCCCCTTCTGCCTGCCAGCTATCTGCAGACGTTCGTATTTCAAGAGCAGGGCTGCGAAAGGGGCCTAGCAGGTACAGCATCTTTCCCAGGCTACGTTTGAAGTTTGAGGTGGCAAGACAAGCAAGCAGCCCCATTCTCTGTGCGAGCAATTCCATGGGCAGATGAGGCTGAGCAACAGCTTTCCAGGCTAGCCCCTTCTGGCTGCCAGCTATCTGCAGACGTTCGCATTTCAAGAGCAGGGCTGCGAAAGGAGCCTGGCTGGGACACCAACTTTCCCAGGCTACGTTTGAAGTTTGAGGTGGCAAGACAAGCAAGCAGCCCCATTCTCTGTGCCTCTGTGCGAGCACTGCCATGGGCAGATGAGGCTGAGCAACATCTTTCCAGGCTAGCACCTTCTGGCTGCCAGCTATCTGCAGACGTTCGCACTTTCGGAGCAGGGCTGTGATAGGAGCCTGGCAGGGACACCACCATTCCCAGCATGCGTTTGAAGTTTCAAGTGGCAAGACAAGCAAGCAGCCCCATTCTCTGTGCCTCTATGCGAACAGTGCCATGGGCAGATGAGGCTGAGCAACAGCTTTCCTGGCTAGCCCCTTCTGGCTGCCAGCTATCTGCAGACGTTCGCACTTTCGGAGCAAGGCTGCGAAAGGAGCCTGGCTGGGACACCATCTTTCCCAGGCTACGTTTGAAGTTTGAGGTGGCAAGGCAAGCAAGCAGCCCCATTCTCTGTGCCTCTGTGCGAGCACTACCATGGGTAGATGAGGCTGAGCAACAGCTTTCCAGGATAGCCCCTTCTGCCTGCCAGCTATTTGCAGACATTCGCACTTTCGGAGCAGGGCTGTGACAGGAGCCTGGCAGGGACACCACCATTCCCAGCATGCGTTTGAAGTTTCAAGTGGCAAGATAAGCAAGCAGCCCCATTCTCTGTGCCTCTATGCGAACAGTGCCATGGGCAGATGAGGCTGAGCAACAGCTTTCCAGGCTAGCCCCTTCTGGCTGCCAGCTATCTGCAGACGTTCGCATTTCAAGAGCAGGGCTGCGAAAGGAGCCTGGCTGGGACACCAACTTTCCCAGGCTACGTTTGAAGTTTGAGGTGGCAAGACAAGCAAGCAGCCCCATTCTCTGTGCCTCTGTGCGAGCACTGCCATGGGCAGATGAGGCTGAGCAACATCTTTCCAGGCTAGCACCTTCTGGCTGCCAGCTATCTGCAGACGTTCGCACTTTCGGAGCAGGGCTGTGATAGGAGCCTGGCAGGGACACCACCATTCCCAGCATGCGTTTGAAGTTTCAAGTGGCAAGACAAGCAAGCAGCCCCATTCTCTGTGCCTCTATGCGAACAGTGCCATGGGCAGATGAGGCTGAGCAACAGCTTTCCAGGCTAGCCCATTCTGGCTGCCAGCTATCTGCAGACGTTCGCATTTCAAGAGCAGGGCTGCGAAAGGAGCCTGGCTGGGACACCAACTTTCCCAGGCTACGTTTCAAGTTTTAGTTGGCAAGACAAGCAAGGAGCCCCATTCTCTGTGCCTCTGTGCGAGCACTGCCATGGGCAGATGAGGCTGAGCAACAGCTTTCCAGGCTAGCCCCTTCTGGCTGCCAGCTATCTGCAGACGTTCGCATTTCAAGAGCAGGGCTGCGAAAGGATTCTAGCAGGTACACCATCTTTCCCAGGATACGTTTCAAGTTTGAGGTGGCAAGACAAGCAAGCAGCCCCATTCTCTGTGCCTCTATGCGAGCACTGCCATGGGCAGATGAGGCTGAGCAACAGCTTTCCAGGCTAGCCCCTTCTGCCTGCCAGCTATCTGCAGACGTTCGCATTTCAAGAGCAGGGCTGCGAAAGGAGCCTAGCAGGTACACCATCTTTCCCAGGCTACGTTTGAAGTTTGAGGTGGCAAGACAAGCAAGCAGCCCCATTCTCTGTGCCTCTGTGCGAGCACTGCCACGGGCAGATGAGGCTGAGCAACAGCTTTCCAGGCTAGCCCCTTCTGCCTGCCAGCTATCTGCAGACGTTCGCATTTCAAGAGCAGGGCTGCGAAAGGAGCCTGGCTGGGACACCATCTTTCCCAGGCTACGTTTGAAGTTTGAGGTGGCAAGACAAGCAAGCAGCCCCATTCTCTGTGCCTCTGTGCGAGCACTACCATGGGTAGATGAGGCTGAGCAACAGCTTTCCAGGATAGCCCCTTCTGCCTGCCAGCTATATGCAGACGTTCGCACTTTCGGAGCAGGGCTGTGATAGGAGCCTGGCAGGGACACCACAATTCCCAGCATGCGTTTGAAGTTTCAAGTGGCAAGATAAGCAAGCAGCCCCATTCTCTGAGCCTCTATGCGAACAGTGCCATGGGCAGATGAGGCTGAGCAACAGCTTTCCAGGCTAGCCCCTTCTGGCTGCCAGCTATCTGCAGACGTTCGCATTTCAAGAGCAGGGCTGCGAAAGGAGCCTGGCTGGGACACCAACTTTCCCAGGCTACGTTTGAAGTTTGAGGTGGCAAGACAAGCAAGCAGCCCCATTCTCTGTGCCTCTGTGCGAGCACTGCCATGGGCAGATGAGGCTGAGCAACAGCTTTCCTGGCTAGCCCCTTCTGGCTGCCAGCTATCTGCAGACGTTCGCACTTTCGGAGCAAGGCTGCGAAAGGAGCCTGGCTGGGACACCAACTTTCCCTGGCTACGTTTGAAGTTTGAGGTGGCAAGACAAGCAAGCAGCCCCATTCTCTGTGCCTCTGTGCGAGCACTGCCATGGGCAGATGAGGCTGAGCAACATCTTTCCAGGCTAGCACCTTCTGGCTGCCAGCTATCTGCAGACGTTCGCACTTTCGGAGCAGGGCTGTGATAGGAGCCTGGCAGGGACACCACAATTCCCAGCATGCGTTTGAAGTTTCAAGTGGCAAGATAAGCAAGCAGCCCCATTCTCTGTGCCTCTATGCGAACAGTGCCATGGGCAGATGAGGCTGAGCCACAGCTTTCCAGGCTAGCCCCTTCTGGCTGCCAGCTATCTGCAGACGTTCGCATTTCAAGAGCAGGGCTGCGAAAGGAGCCTGGCTGGGACACCATCTTTCCCAGGCTACGTTTGAAGTTTGAGGTGGCAAGACAAGCAAGCAGCCCCATTCTCTGTGCCTCTGTGCGAGCACTACCATGGGTAGATGAGGCTGAGCAACAGCTTTCCAGGATAGCCCCTTCTGCCTGCCAGCTATCTGCAGACGTTCGCACTTTCGGAGCAGGGCTGTGGTAGGAGCCTGGCAGGGACACCACCATTCCCAGCATGCGTTTCAAGTTTGAGGTGACAAGACAAGCAAGGGGCCCCATTCTCTGTGCCTCTATGCGAGCACTGCCATGGGCAGATGAGGCTGAGCAACAGCTTTCCAGGCTAGCCCCTTCTGGCTGCCAGCTATCTGCAGACGTTCGCATTTCAAGAGCAGGGCTGCGAAAGGAGCCTAGCAGGTACACCATCTTTCCCAGGCTACGTTTGAAGTTTGAGGTGGCAAGACAAGCAAGCAGCCCCATTCTCTGTGCGAGCAATGCCATGGGCAGATGAGGCTGAGCAACAGCTTTCCAGGCTAGCCCCTTCTGGCTGCCAGCTGTCTGCAGACGTTCACATTTCAAGAGCAGGGCTGCGAAAGGAGCCTAGCAGGTACACCATCTTTCCCAGGCTACGTTTGAAGTTTGAGGTGGCAAGACAAGCAAGCAGCCCCATTCTCTGTGCCTCTGTGCGAGCAATGCCATGGGCAGATGAGGCTGAGCAACAGCTTTCCAGGCTAGCCCCTTCTGCCTGCCAGCTATCTGCAGACGTTCGTATTTCAAGAGCAGGGCTGCGAAAGGGGCCTAGCAGGTACACCATCTTTCCCAGGCTACGTTTGAAGTTTGAGGTGGCAAGACAAGCAAGGAGCCCCATTCTCTGTGCGAGCAATACCATGGGCAGATGAGGCTGAGCAACAGCTTTCCAGGCTAGCCCCTTCTGGCTGCCAGCTATCTGCAGACGTTCACATTTCAAGAGCAGGGCTGCGAAAGGAGCCTAGCAGGTACAGCTTCTTTCCCAGGATACGTTTGAAGTTTGAGGTGGCAAGACAAGCAAGCAGCCCCATTCTCTGTGCCTCTGTGCGAACAGTGCCGTGGGCAGATGAGGCTGAGCAACAGCTTTCCAGGCTAGCCCCTTCTGCCTGCCAGCTATCTGCAGACGTTCGCATTTCAAGAGCAGGGCTGCGAAAGGAGCCTAGCAGGTACACCATCTTTCCCAGGCTACGTTTGAAGTTTTAGTTGGCAAGACAAGCAAGGAGCCCCATTCTCTGTGCGAGCAATGCCATGGGCAGATGAGGCTGAGCAACAGCTTTCCAGGCTAGCCCCTTCTGGCTGCCAGCTATCTGCAGACGTTCGCATTTCAAGAGCAGGGCTGCGAAAGGAGTCTAGCAGGTACAGCATCTTTCCCAGGCTACGTTTGAAGTTTGAGGTGGCAAGATAAGCAAGCAGACCCATTCTCTGTGCCTCTGTGCGAACACTGCCATGGGCAGATGAGGCTGAGCAACAGCTTTCCAGGCTAGCCCCTTCTGGCTGCCAGCTATCTGCAGACGTTCGCACTTTCGGAGCAGGGCTGTGATAGGAGCCTGGCAGGGACACCACCATTCCCAGCATGCGTTTGAAGTTTCAAGTGGCAAGATAAGCAAGCAGCCCCATTCTCTGTGCCTCTATGCGAACAGTGCCATGGGCAGATGAGGCTGAGCAACAGCTTTCCAGGCTAGCCCATTCTGGCTGCCAGCTATCTGCAGACGTTCGCATTTCAAGAGCAGGGCTGCGAAAGGAGCCTGGCTGGGACACCAACTTTCCCAGGCTACGTTTCAAGTTTTAGTTGGCAAGACAAGCAAGGAGCCCCATTCTCTGTGCCTCTGTGCGAGCACTGCCATGGGCAGATGAGGCTGAGCAACAGCTTTCCAGGCTAGCCCCTTCTGGCTGCCAGCTATCTGCAGACGTTCGCATTTCAAGAGCAGGGCTGCGAAAGGATCCTAGCAGGTACACCATCTTTCCCAGGATACGTTTGAAGTTTGAGGTGGCAAGACAAGCAAGCAGCCCCATTCTCTGTGCGAGCAATGCCATGGGCAGATGAGGCTGAGCAACAGCTTTCCAGGCTAGCCCCTTCTGGCTGCCACCTATCTGCAGACGTTCGCATTTCAAGAGCAGGGCTGCGAAAGGAGCCTAGCAGGTACACCATCTTTCCCAGGCTACGTTTGAAGTTTGAGGTGGCAAGACAAGCAAGCAGCCCCATTCTCTGTGCCTCTGTGCGAGCACTGCCACGGGCAGATGAGGCTGAGCAACAGCTTTCCAGGCTAGCCCCTTCTGGCTGCCAGCTATCTGCAGACGTTCGCACTTTCGGAGCAGGGCTGCGAAAGGAGCCTGGCTGGGACACCAACTTTCCCAGGCTACGTTTGAAGTTTGAGGTGGCAAGACAAGCAAGCAGCCCCATTCTCTGTGCCTCTGTGCGAGCACTGCCATGGGCAGATGAGGCTTGGCAAAATCTTTCCAGGCTAGCACCTTCTGGCTGCCAGCTATCTGCAGACGTTCGCACTTTCGGAGCAGGGCTGTGATAGGAGCCTGGCAGGGAAACCACCATTCCCAGCATGCGTTTGAAGTTTCAAGTGGCAAGACAAGCAAGCAGCCCCATTCTCTGTGCCTCTATGCGAACAGTGCCATGGGCAGATGAGGCTGAGCAACAGCTTTCCAGGCTAGCCCCTTCTGGCTGCCAGCTATCTGCAGACGTTCGCACTTTCGGAGCAAGACTGCGAAAGGAGCCTGGCTGGGACACCAACTTTCCCAGGCTACGTTTGAAGTTTGAGGTGGCAAGACCAGCAAGCAGCCCCATTCTCTGTGCCTCTGTGCGAGCACTGCCATGGGCAGATGAGGCTGAGCAACATCTTTCCAGGCTAGCCCATTCTGGCTGCCAGCTATCTGCAGACTTTCGCATTTCAAGAGCAGGGCTGCGAAAGGAGCCTAGCAGGTACACCATCTTTCCCAGGCTACGTTTGAAGTTTGAGGTGGCAAGACAAGCAAGCAGCCCCATGCTCTGTGCCTCTGTGCGAGCACTGCCATGGGCAGATGAGGCTGAGCAACAGCTTTCCAGGATAGCCCCTTCTGGATGCCAGCTATCTGCAGACGTTCGCATTTTAAGAGCAGGACTGCGAAATGAGCCTAGCAGGTACACCATCTTTCCCAGGCTACGTTTGAAGTTTGAGGTGGCAAGACAATCAAGCAGCCCCACTCTCTGTCCGAGCAATGCCTTGGGCAGATGAGGCTGAGCAACAGCTTTCCAGGATAGCCCCTTCTGCCTGCCAGCTATCTGCAGACGTTCGCACTTTCGGAGCAGGGCTGCGAAAGGAGCCTGGCTGGGACACCAACTTTCCCAGGCTACGTTTGAAGTTTGAGGTGGCAAGACAAGCAAGCAGCCCCATTCTCTGTGCCTCTGTGCGAGCACTGCCATGGGCAGATGAGGCTGAGCAACAGCTTTCCAGGATAGCCCCTTCTGGATGCAGCTATCTGCAGACGTTCGCATTTTAAGAGCAGGGCTGTGATAGGAGCCTGGCAGGGACACCACCATTCCCAGCATGCTTTTGGAGTTTGAGGTGGCAAGACAAGCAAGCAGCCCCATTCTCTGTGCCTCTATGCGAACAGTGCCATGGGCAGACGAGGCTGAGCAACAGCTTTCCAGGCTAGCCCCTTCTGGCTGCCAGCTATCTGCAGACGTTCGCACTTTCGGAGCAGGGCTGTGATAGGAGCCTGGCAGGGACACCACCATTCCCAGCATGCGTTTGAAGTTTCAAGTGGCAAGACAAGCAAGCAGCCCCATTCTCTGTGCCTCTATGCGAACAGTGCCATGGGCAGATGAGGCTGAGCAACAGCTTTCCAGGCTAGCCCCTTCTGCCTGCCAGCTATCTGCAGACGTTCGCACTTTCGGAGCAAGGCTGCGAAAGGAGCCTGGCTGGGACACCAACTTTCCCAGGCTACGTTTGAAGTTTGAGGTGGCAAGACAAGCAAGCAGCCCCATGCTCTGTGCCTCTGTGTGAGCACTGCCATGGGCAGATGAGGCTGAGCAACAGCTTTCCAGGCTAGCCCCTTCTGGCTGCCAGCTATCTGCAGACGTTCGCATTTCAAGAGCAGGGCTGCGAAAGGAGCCTGGCTGGGACACCAACTTTCCCAGGCTACGTTTGAAGTTTGAGGTGGCAAGACAAGCAAGCAGCCCCATTCTCTGTGCCTCTGTGCGAGCACTGCCATGGGCAGATGAGGCTGAGCAACAGCTTTCCTGGCTAGCCCCTTCTGGCTGCCAGCTATCGGCAGACGTTCGCACTTTCGGAGCAAGGCTGCGAAAGGAGCCTGGCTGGGACACCAACTTTCCCTGGCTACGTTTGAAGTTTGAGGTGGCAAGACAAGCAAGCAGCCCCATTCTCTGTGCCTCTGTGCGAGCACTGCCATGGGCAGATGAGGCTGAGCAACATCTTTCCAGGCTAGCACCTTCTGGCTGCCAGCTATCTGCAGACGTTCGCACTTTCGGAGCAGGGCTGTGATAGGAGCCTGGCAGGGACACCACCATTCCCAGCATGCGTTTGAAGTTTCAAGTGGCAAGATAAGCAAGCAGCCCCATTCTCTGTGCCTCTATGCGAACAGTGCCATGGGCAGATGAGGCTGAGCAACAGCTTTCCAGGCTAGCCCCTTCTGGCTGCCAGCTATCTGCAGACGTTCGCATTTCAAGAGCAGGGCTGCGAAAGGAGCCTGGCTGGGACACCATCTTTCCCAGGCTACGTTTGAAGTTTTAGTTGGCAAGACAAGCAAGGAGCCCCATTCTCTGTGCGAGCAATGCCATGGGCAGATGAGGCTGAGCAACAGCTTTCCAGGCTAGCCCCTTCTGGCTGCCAGCTATCTGCAGACGTTCGCATTTCAAGAGCAGGGCTGCGAAAGGAGCCTAGCAGGTACAGCATCTTTCCCAGGCTACGTTTGAAGTTTGAGGTGGCAAGATAAGCAAGCAGCCCCATTCTCTGTGCCTCTGTGCGAACACTGCCATGGGCAGATGAGGCTGAGCAACAGCTTTCCAGGCTAGCCCCTTCTGGCTGCCAGCTATCTGCAGACGTTCGCACTTTCGGAGCAGGGCTGTGATAGGAGCCTGGCAGGGACACCACCATTCCCAGCATGCGTTTGAAGTTTCAAGTGGCAAGATAAGCAAGCAGCCCCATTCTCTGTGCCTCTATGCGAACAGTGCCATGGGCAGATGAGGCTGAGCAACAGCTTTCCAGGCTAGCCCATTCTGGCTGCCAGCTATCTGCAGACGTTCGCATTTCAAGAGCAGGGCTGCGAAAGGAGCCTGGCTGGGACACCAACTTTCCCAGGCTACGTTTCAAGTTTTAGTTGGCAAGACAAGCAAGGAGCCCCATTCTCTGTGCCTCTGTGCGAGCACTGCCATGGGCAGATGAGGCTGAGCAACAGCTTTCCAGGCTAGCCCCTTCTGGCTGCCAGCTATCTGCAGACGTTCGCATTTCAAGAGCAGGGCTGCGAAAGGATCCTAGCAGGTACACCATCTTTCCCAGGATACGTTTGAAGTTTGAGGTGGCAAGACAAGCAAGCAGCCCCATTCTCTGTGCGAGCAATGCCATGGGCAGATGAGGCTGAGCAACAGCTTTCCAGGCTAGCCCCTTCTGGCTGCCACCTATCTGCAGACGTTCGCATTTCAAGAGCAGGGCTGCGAAAGGAGCCTAGCAGGTACACCATCTTTCCCAGGCTACGTTTGAAGTTTGAGGTGGCAAGACAAGCAAGCAGCCCCATTCTCTGTGCCTCTGTGCGAGCACTGCCACGGGCAGATGAGGCTGAGCAACAGCTTTCCAGGCTAGCCCCTTCTGGCTGCCAGCTATCTGCAGACGTTCGCACTTTCGGAGCAGGGCTGCGAAAGGAGCCTGGCTGGGACACCAACTTTCCCAGGCTACGTTTGAAGTTTGAGGTGGCAAGACAAGCAAGCAGCCCCATTCTCTGTGCCTCTGTGCGAGCACTGCCATGGGCAGATGAGGCTGGGCAAAATCTTTCCAGGCTAGCACCTTCTGGCTGCCAGCTATCTGCAGACGTTCGCACTTTCGGAGCAGGGCTGTGATAGGAGCCTGGCAGGGAAACCACCATTCCCAGCATGCGTTTGAAGTTTCAAGTGGCAAGACAAGCAAGCAGCCCCATTCTCTGTGCCTCTATGCGAACAGTGCCATGGGCAGATGAGGCTGAGCAACAGCTTTCCTGGCTAGCCCCTTCTGGCTGCCAGCTATCTGCAGACGTTCGCACTTTCGGAGCAAGACTGCGAAAGGAGCCTGGCTGGGACACCAACTTTCCCAGGCTACGTTTGAAGTTTGAGGTGGCAAGACAAGCAAGCAGCCCCATTCTCTGTGCCTCTGTGCGAGCACTGCCATGGGCAGATGAGGCTGAGCAACATCTTTCCAGGCTAGCCCATTCTGGCTGCCAGCTATCTGCAGACTTTCGCATTTCAAGAGCAGGGCTGCGAAAGGAGCCTAGGAGGTACACCATCTTTCCCACGCTACGTTTGAAGTTTGAGGTGGCAAGACAAGCAAGCAGCCCCATGCTCTGTGCCTCTGTGCGAGCACTGCCATGGGCAGATGAGGCTGAGCAACAGCTTTCCAGGCTAGCCCCTTCTGGCTGCCAGCTATCTGCAGACGTTCGCATTTTAAGAGCAGGACTGCGAAATGAGCCTAGCAGGTACACCATCTTTCCCAGGCTACGTTTGAAGTTTGAGGTGGCAAGACAAGCAAGCAGCCCCATTCTCTGTGCGAGCAATGCCATGGGCAGATGAGGCTGAGCAACAGCTTTCCAGGATAGCCCCTTCTGCCTGCCAGCTATCTGCAGACGTTCGCACTTTCGGAGCAGGGCTGCGAAAGGAGCCTGGCTGGGACACCAACTTTCCCAGGCTACGTTTGAAGTTTGAGGTGGCAAGACAAGCAAGGAGCCCCATTCTCTGTGCCTCTGTGCGAGCACTGCCATGGGCAGATGAGGCTGAGCAACAGGTTTCCAGGATAGCCCCTTCTGCCTGCCAGCTATCTGCAGACATTCGCACTTTCGGAGCAGGGCTGTGATAGGAGCCTGGCAGGGACACAAACATTCCCAGCATGCGTTTGAAGTTTGAGGTGGCAAGACAAGCAAGCAGCCCCATTCTCTGTGCCTCTATGCGAGCACTGCCATGGGCAGATGAGGCTGAGCAACAGCTTTCCAGGCTAGCCCCTTCTGCCTGCCAGCTATCTGCAGACGTTCGCATTTCAAGAGCAGGGCTGCGAAAGGAGCCTAGCAGGTACACCATCTTTCCCAGGATACGTTTGAAGTTTGAGGTGGCAAGACAATCAAGCAGCCCCACTCTCTGTCCGAGCAATGCCTTGGGCAGATGAGGCTGAGCAACAGCTTTCCAGGATAGCCCCTTCTGCCTGCCAGCTATCTGCAGACGTTCGCACTTTCGGAGCAGGGCTGCGAAAGGAGCCTGGCTGGGACACCAACTTTCCCAGGCTACGTTTGAAGTTTGAGGTGGCAAGACAAGCAAGCAGCCCCATTCTCTGTGCCTCTGTGCGAGCACTGCCATGGGCAGATGAGGCTGAGCAACAGCTTTCCAGGATAGCCCCTTCTGGATGCAGCTATCTGCAGACGTTCGCATTTTAAGAGCAGGGCTGTGATAGGAGCCTGGCAGGGACACCACCATTCCCAGCATGCTTTTGAAGTTTGAGGTGGCAAGACAAGCAAGCAGCCCCATTCTCTGTGCCTCTATGCGAACAGTGCCATGGGCAGACGAGGCTGAGCAACAGCTTTCCAGGCTAGCCCCTTCTGGCTGCCATCTATCTGCAGACGTTCGCACTTTCGGAGCAGGGCTGTGATAGGAGCCTGGCAGGGACACCACCATTCCCAGCATGCGTTTGAAGTTTCAAGTGGCAAGACAAGCAAGCAGCCCCATTCTCTGTGCCTCTATGCGAACAGTGCCATGGGCAGATGAGGCTGAGCAACAGCTTTCCAGGCTAGCCCCTTCTGGCTGCCAGCTATCTGCAGACGTTCGCACTTTCGGAGCAAGGCTGCGAAAGGAGCCTGGCTGGGACACCAACTTTCCCAGGCTACGTTTGAAGTTTGAGGTGGCAAGACAAGCAAGCAGCCCCATGCTCTGTGCCTCTGTGCGAGCACTGCCATGGGCAGATGAGGCTGAGCAACAGCTTTCCAGGCTAGCCCCTTCTGGCTGCCAGCTATCTGCAGACGTTCGCATTTTAAGAGCAGGACTGCGAAATGAGCCTAGCAGGTACACCATCTTTCCCAGGCTACGTTTGAAGTTTGAGGTGGCAAGACAAGCAAGCAGCCCCATTCTCTGTGCGAGCAATGCCATGGGCAGATGAGGCTGAGCAACAGCTTTCCAGGATAGCCCCTTCTGCCTGCCAGCTATCTGCAGACGTTCGCACTTTCGGAGCAGGGCTGCGAAAGGAGCCTGGCTGGGACACCAACTTTCCCAGGCTACGTTTGAAGTTTGAGGTGGCAAGACAAGCAAGGAGCCCCATTCTCTGTGCCTCTGTGCGAGCACTGCCATGGGCAGATGAGGCTGAGCAACAGGTTTCCAGGATAGCCCCTTCTGCCTGCCAGCTATCTGCAGACATTCGCACTTTCGGAGCAGGGCTGTGATAGGAGCCTGGCAGGGACACCATCTTTCCCAGGATACGTTTGAAGTTTGAGGTGGCAAGACAAGCAAGCAGCCCCATTCTCTGTGCCTCTATGCGAACAGTGCCATGGGCAGATGAGGCTGAGCAACAGCTTTCCAGGCTAGCCCCTTCTGGCTGCCAGCTATATGCAGACGTTCGCATTTCAAGAGCAGGGCTGCGAAAGGAGCCTGGCTGGGACACCAACTTTCCCAGGCTACGTTTGAAGTTTGAGGTGGCAAGACAAGCAAGCAGCCCCATTCTCTGTGCCTCTGTGCGAGCACTACCATGGGTAGATGAGGCTGAGCAACAGCTTTCCAGGATAGCCCCTTCTGCCTGCCAGCTATCTGCAGACGTTCGCACTTTCGGAGCAGGGCTGTGGTAGGAGCCTGGCAGGGACACCGCCATTCCCAGCATGCGTTTCAAGTTTGAGGTGACAAGACAAGCAAGGGGCCTCATTCTCTGTGCCTCTATGCGAGCACTGCCATGGGCAGATGAGGCTGAGCAACAGCTTTCCAGGCTAGCCCCTTCTGGCTGCCAGCTATCTGCAGACGTTCGCACTTTCGGAGCAGGGCTGCGAAAGGAGCCTGGCTGGGACACCAACTTTCCCAGGCTACGTTTGAAGTTTGAGGTGGCAAGACAAGCAAGCAGCCCCATTCTCTGTGCCTCTGTGCGAGCACTGCCATGGGCAGATGAGGCTGAGCAACAGCTTTCCAGGATAGCCCCTTCTGGATGCAGCTATCTGCAGACGTTCGCATTTTAAGAGCAGGGCTGTGATAGGAGCCTGGCAGGGACACCACCATTCCCAGCATGCTTTTGAAGTTTGAGGTGGCAAGACAAGCAAGCAGCCCCATTCTCTGTGCCTCTATGCGAACAGTGCCATGGGCAGACGAGGCTGAGCAACAGCTTTCCAGGCTAGCCCCTTCTGGCTGCCAGCTATCTGCAGACGTTCGCACTTTCGGAGCAGGGCTGTGATAGGAGCCTGGCAGGGACACCACCATTCCCAGCATGCGTTTGAAGTTTCAAGTGGCAAGACAAGCAAGCAGCCCCATTCTCTGTGCCTCTATGCGAACAGTGCCATGGGCAGATGAGGCTGAGCAACAGCTTTCCAGGCTAGCCCCTTCTGGCTGCCAGCTATCTGCAGACGTTCGCACTTTCGGAGCAAGGCTGCGAAAGGAGCCTGGCTGGGACACCAACTTTCCCAGGCTACGTTTGAAGTTTGAGGTGGCAAGACAAGCAAGCAGCCCCATGCTCTGTGCCTCTGTGCGAGCACTGCCATGGGCAGATGAGGCTGAGCAACATCTTTCCAGGCTAGCCCCTTCTGGCTGCCAGCTATCTGCAGACGTTCGCATTTTAAGAGCAGGACTGCGAAATGAGCCTAGCAGGTACACCATCTTTCCCAGGCTACGTTTGAAGTTTGAGGTGGCAAGACAAGCAAGCAGCCCCATTCTCTGTGCGAGCAATGCCATGGGCAGATGAGGCTGAGCAACAGCTTTCCAGGATAGCCCCTTCTGCCTGCCAGCTATCTGCAGACGTTCGCACTTTCGGAGCAGGGCTGCGAAAGGAGCCTGGTTGGGACACCAACTTTCCCAGGCTACGTTTGAAGTTTGAGGTGGCAAGACAAGCAAGGAGCCCCATTCTCTGTGCCTCTGTGCGAGCACTGCCATGGGCAGATGAGGCTGAGCAACAGGTTTCCAGGATAGCCCCTTCTGCCTGCCAGCTATCTGCAGACATTCGCACTTTCGGAGCAGGGCTGTGATAGGAGCCTGGCAGGGACACCGCCATTCCCAGCATGCGTTTCAAGTTTGAGGTGACAAGACAAGCAAGGGGCCTCATTCTCTGTGCCTCTATGCGAGCACTGCCATGGGCAGATGAGGCTGAGCAACAGCTTTCCAGGCTAGCCCCTTCTGCCTGCCAGCTATCTGCAGACGTTCGCATTTCAAGAGCAGGGCTGCGAAAGGAGCCTAGCAGGTACACCATCTTTCCCAGGCTACGTTTGAAGTTTGAGGTGGCAAGACAAGCAAGCAGCCCCATTCTCTGTGCGAGCAATGCCATGGGCAGATGAGGCTGAGCAACAGCTTTCCAGGCTAGCCCCTTCTGGCTGCCAGCTGTCTGCAGACGTTCACATTTCAAGAGCAGGGCTGCGAAAGGAGCCTAGCAGGTACACCATCTTTCCCAGGCTACGTTTGAAGTTTGAGGTGGCAAGACAAGCAAGCAGCCCCATTCTCTGTGCCTCTGTGCGAGCAATGCCATGGGCAGATGAGGCTGAGCAACAGCTTTCCAGGCTAGCCCCTTCTGCCTGCCAGCTATCTGCAGACGTTCGTATTTCAAGAGCAGGGCTGCGAAAGGGGCCTAGCAGGTACACCATCTTTCCCAGGCTACGTTTGAAGTTTGAGGTGGCAAGACAAGCAAGGAGCCCCATTCTCTGTGCGAGCAATACCATGGGCAGATGAGGCTGAGCAACAGCTTTCCAGGCTAGCCCCTTCTGGCTGCCAGCTATCTGCAGACGTTCACATTTCAAGAGCAGGGCTGCGAAAGGAGCCTAGCAGGTACAGCATCTTTCCCAGGCTACGTTTGAAGTTTGAGGTGGCAAGACAAGCAAGCAGCCCCATTCTCTGTGCGAACAGTGCCGTGGGCAGATGAGGCTGAGCAACAGCTTTCCAGGCTAGCCCCTTCTGCCTGCCAGCTATCTGCAGACGTTCGCATTTCAAGAGCAGGGCTGCGAAAGGAGCCTAGCAGGTACACCATCTTTCCCAGGCTACGTTTGAAGTTTTAGTTGGCAAGACAAGCAAGGAGCCCCATTCTCTGTGCGAGCAATGCCATGGGCAGATGAGGCTGAGCAACAGCTTTCCAGGCTAGCCCCTTCTGGCTGCCAGCTATCTGCAGACGTTCGCATTTCAAGAGCAGGGCTGCGAAAGGAGCTTAGCAGGTACAGCATCTTTCCCAGGCTACGTTTGAAGTTTGAGGTGGCAAGATAAGCAAGCAGCCCCATTCTCTGTGCCTCTGTGCGAACACTGCCATGGGCAGATGAGGCTGAGCAACAGCTTTCCAGGCTAGCCCCTTCTGGCTGCCAGCTATCTGCAGACGTTCGCACTTTCGGAGCAGGGCTGTGATAGGAGCCTGGCAGGGACACCACCATTCCCAGCATGCGTTTGAAGTTTCAAGTGGCAAGATAAGCAAGCAGCCCCATTCTCTGTGCCTCTATGCGAACAGTGCCATGGGCAGATGAGGCTGAGCAACAACTTTCCAGGCTAGCCCATTCTGGCTGCCAGCTATCTGCAGACGTTCGCATTTCAAGAGCAGGGCTGCGAAAGGAGCCTGGCTGGGACACCAACTTTCCCAGGCTACGTTTCAAGTTTTAGTTGGCAAGACAAGCAAGGAGCCCCATTCTCTGTGCCTCTGTGCGAGCACTGCCATGGGCAGATGAGGCTGAGCAACAGCTTTCCAGGCTAGCCCCTTCTGGCTGCCAGCTATCTGCAGACGTTCGCATTTCAAGAGCAGGGCTGCGAAAGGATCCTAGCAGGTACACCATCTTTCCCAGGATACGTTTGAAGTTTGAGGTGGCAAGACAAGCAAGCAGCCCCATTCTCTGTGCGAGCAATGCCATGGGCAGATGAGGCTGAGCAACAGCTTTCCAGGCTAGCCCCTTCTGGCTGCCACCTATCTGCAGACGTTCGCATTTCAAGAGCAGGGCTGCGAAAGGAGCCTAGCAGGTACAGCATCTTTCCCAGGCTACGTTTGAAGTTTGAGGTGGCAAGAGAAGCAAGCAGCCCCATTCTCTGTGCCTCTATGCGAACAGTGCCATGGGCAGATGAGGCTGAGCAACAGCTTTCCTGGCTAGCCCCTTCTGGCTGCCAGCTATCTGCAGACGTTCGCACTTTCGGAGCAAGGCTGCGAAAGGAGCCTGGCTGGGACACCAACTTTCCCAGGCTACGTTTGAAGTTTGAGGTGGCAAGACAAGCAAGCAGCCCCATTCTCTGTGCCTCTGTGCGAGCACTGCCATGGGCAGATGAGGCTGAGCAACATCTTTCCAGGCTAGCCCATTCTGGCTGCCAGCTATCTGCAGACTTTCGCATTTCAAGAGCAGGGCTGCGAAAGGAGCCTAGCAGGTACAGCATCTTTCCCAGGCTACGTTTGAAGTTTGAGGTGGCAAGACAAGCAAGGAGCCCCATTCTCTGTGCCTCTGTGCGAGCACTGCCATGGGCAGATGAGGCTGAGCAACAGGTTTCCAGGATAGCCCCTTCTGCCTGCCAGCTATCTGCAGACATTCGCACTTTCGGAGCAGGGCTGTGATAGGAGCCTGGCAGGGACACCAACATTCCCAGCATGCGTTTGAAGTTTGAGGTGGCAAGACAAGCAAGCAGCCCCATTCTCTGTGCCTCTATGCGAGCACTGCCATGGGCAGATGAGGCTGAGCAACAGCTTTCCAGGCTAGCCCCTTCTGCCTGCCAGCTATCTGCAGACGTTCGCATTTCAAGAGCAGGGCTGCGAAAGGAGCCTAGCAGGTACACCATCTTTCCCAGGATACGTTTGAAGTTTGAGGTGGCAAGACAAGCAAGCAGCCCCATTCTCTGTGCCTCTATGCGAACAGTGCCATGGGCAGATGAGGCTGAGCCAACAGCTTTCCAGGCTAGCCCCTTCTGGCTGCCAGCTATATGCAGACGTTCGCATTTCAAGAGCAGGGCTGCGAAAGGAGCCTGGCTGGGACACCAACTTTCCCAGGCTACGTTTGAAGTTTGAGGTGGCAAGACAAGCAAGCAGCCCCATTCTCTGTGCCTCTGTGCGAGCACTGCCATGGGCAGATGAGGCTGAGCAACAGCTTTCCAGGATAGCCCCTTCTGGCTGCCAGCTATCTGCAGACGTTCGCACTTTCGGAGCAGGCCTGTGATAGGAGCCTGGCAGGGACACCACCATTCCCAGCATGCGTTTGAAGTTTCAAGTGGCAAGATAAGCAAGCAGCCCCATTCTCTGTGCCTCTATGCGAACAGTGCCATGGGCAGACGAGGCTGAGCAACAGCTTTCCAGGATAGCCCCTTCTGGCTGCCAGCTATCTGCAGACGTTCGCATTTCAAGAGCAGGGCTGCGAAAGGAGCCTGGCTGGGACACCAACTTTCCCAGGCTACGTTTGAAGTTTTAGTTGGCAAGACAAGCAAGCACCCCATTCTCTGTGCCTCTGTGCGAGCACTGCCATGGGCAGATGAGGCTGAGCAACAGCTTTCCAGGCTAGCACCTTCTGGCTGCCAGCTATCTGCAGACATTCGCACTTTTGGAGCAGGGCTGTGATAGGAGCCTGGCAGGGACACCACCATTCCCAGCATGCGTTTGAAGTTTGAGGTGGCAAGACAAGCAAGCAGCCCCATTCTCTGTGCCTCTGTGCGAGCACTGCCATGGGCAGATGAGGCTGAGCAACAGCTTTCCAGGCTAGCCCCTTCTGCCTGCCAGCTATCTGCAGACGTTCGCATTTCAACAGCAGGGCTGCGAAAGGAGCCTAGCAGGTACACCATCTTTCCCAGGCTACGTTTGAAGTTTGAGGTGGCAAGACAAGCAAGCAGCCCCATTGTCTGTGCGAGCAATGCCATGGGCAGATGAGGCTGAGCAACAGCTTTCCAGGCTAGCCCCTTCTGGCTGCCACCTATCTGCAGACGTTCGCATTTCAAGAGCAGGGCTGCGAAAGGAGCCTAGCAGGTACAGCATCTTTCCCAGGCTACGTTTGAAGTTTGAGGTGGCAAGAGAAGCAAGCAGCCCCATTCTTTGTGCCTCTGTGCGAGCACTGCCACGGGCAGATGAGGCTGGGCAAAATCTTTCCAGGCTAGCACCTTCTGGCTGCCAGCTATCTGCAGACGTTCGCACTTTCGGAGCAGGGCTGTGATAGGAGCCTGGCAGGGAAACCACCATTCCCAGCATGCGTTTGAAGTTTCAAGTGGCAAGACAAGCAAGCAGCCCCATTCTCTGTGCCTCTATGCGAACAGTGCCATGGGCAGATGAGGCTGAGCAACAGCTTTCCTGGCTAGCCCCTTCTGGCTGCCAGCTATCTGCAGACGTTCGCACTTTCGGAGCAAGGCTGCGAAAGGAGCCTGGCTGGGACACCAACTTTCCCAGGCTACGTTTGAAGTTTGAGGTGGCAAGACAAGCAAGCAGCCCCATTCTCTGTGCCTCTGTGCGAGCACTGCCATGGGCAGATGAGGCTGAGCAACATCTTTCCAGGCTAGCCCATTCTGGCTGCCAGCTATCTGCAGACTTTCGCATTTCAAGAGCAGGGCTGCGAAAGGAGCCTAGCAGGTACACCATCTTTCCCAGGCTACGTTTGAAGTTTGAGGTGGCAAGACAATCAAGCAGCCCCATGCTCTGTGCCTCTGTGCGAGCACTGCCATGGGCAGATGAGGCTGAGCAACAGCTTTCCAGGATAGCCCCTTCTGGATGCCAGCTATCTGCAGACGTTCGCATTTTAAGAGCAGGACTGCGAAATGAGCCTAGCAGGTACACCATCTTTCCCAGGCTACGTTTGAAGTTTGAGGTGGCAAGACAATCAAGCAGCCCCACTCTCTGTCCGAGCAATGCCTTGGGCAGATGAGGCTGAGCAACAGCTTTCCAGGATAGCCCCTTCTGCCTGCCAGCTATCTGCAGACGTTCGCACTTTCGGAGCAGGGCTGCGAAAGGAGCCTGGCTGGGACACCAACTTTCCCAGGCTACGTTTGAAGTTTGAGGTGGCAAGACAAGCAAGCAGCCCCATTCTCTGTGCCTCTGTGCGAGCACTGCCATGGGCAGACGAGGCTGAGCAACAGCTTTCCAGGCTAGCCCCTTCTGGCTGCCAGCTATCTGCAGACGTTCGCACTTTCGGAGCAGGGCTGTGATAGGAGCCTGGCAGGGACACCACCATTCCCAGCATGCGTTTGAAGTTTCAAGTGGCAAGACAAGCAAGCAGCCCCATTCTCTGTGCCTCTATGCGAACAGTGCCATGGGCAGATGAGGCTGAGCAACAGCTTTCCAGGCTAGCCCCTTCTGGCTGCCAGCTATCTGCAGACGTTCGCACTTTCGGAGCAAGGCTGCGAAAGGAGCCTGGCTGGGACACCAACTTTCCCAGGCTACGTTTGAAGTTTGAGGTGGCAAGACAAGCAAGCAGCCCCATGCTCTGTGCCTCTGTGCGAGCACTGCCATGGGCAGATGAGGCTGAGCAACAGCTTTCCAGGCTAGCCCCTTCTGGCTGCCAGCTATATGCAGACGTTCGCATTTTAAGAGCAGGACTGCGAAATGAGCCTAGCAGGTACACCATCTTTCCCAGGCTACGTTTGAAGTTTGAGGTGGCAAGACAAGCAAGCAGCCCCATTCTCTGTGCGAGCAATGCCATGGGCAGATGAGGCTGAGCAACAGCTTTCCAGGATAGCCCCTTCTGCCTGCCAGCTATCTGCAGACGTTCGCACTTTCGGAGCAGGGCTGCGAAAGGAGCCTGGCTGGGACACCAACTTTCCCAGGCTACGTTTGAAGTTTGAGGTGGCAAGACAAGCAAGGAGCCCCATTCTCTGTGCCTCTGTGCGAGCACTGCCATGGGCAGATGAGGCTGAGCAACAGGTTTCCAGGATAGCCCCTTCTGCCTGCCAGCTATCTGCAGACATTCGCACTTTCGGAGCAGGGCTGTGATAGGAGCCTGGCAGGGACACCAACATTCCCAGCATGCGTTTGAAGTTTGAGGTGGCAAGATAAGCAAGCAGCCCCATTCTCTGTGCCTCTATGCGAACAGTGCCATGGGCAGATGAGGCTGAGCAACAACTTTCCAGGCTAGCCCATTCTGGCTGCCAGCTATCTGCAGACGTTCGCATTTCAAGAGCAGGGCTGCGAAAGGAGCCTGGCTGGGACACCAACTTTCCCAGGCTACGTTTCAAGTTTTAGTTGGCAAGACAAGCAAGGAGCCCCATTCTCTGTGCCTCTGTGCGAGCACTGCCATGGGCAGATGAGGCTGAGCAACAGCTTTCCAGGCTAGCCCCTTCTGGCTGCCAGCTATCTGCAGACGTTCGCATTTCAAGAGCAGGGCTGCGAAAGGATCCTAGCAGGTACACCATCTTTCCCAGGATACGTTTGAAGTTTGAGGTGGCAAGACAAGCAAGCAGCCCCATTCTCTGTGCGAGCAATGCCATGGGCAGATGAGGCTGAGCAACAGCTTTCCAGGCTAGCCCCTTCTGGCTGCCACCTATCTGCAGACGTTCGCATTTCAAGAGCAGGGCTGCGAAAGGAGCCTAGCAGGTACAGCATCTTTCCCAGGCTACGTTTGAAGTTTGAGGTGGCAAGAGAAGCAAGCAGCCCCATTCTCTGTGCCTCTGTGCGAGCACTGCCACGGGCAGATGAGGCTGAGCAACAGCTTTCCAGGCTAGCCCCTTCTGGCTGCCAGCTATCTGCAGACGTTCGCACTTTCGGAGCAGGGCTGCGAAAGGAGCCTGGCTGGGACACCAACTTTCCCAGGCTACGTTTGAAGTTTGAGGTGGCAAGACAAGCAAGCAGCCCCATTCTCTGTGCCTCTGTGCGAGCACTGCCATGGGCAGATGAGGCTGGGCAAAATCTTTCCAGGCTAGCACCTTCTGGCTGCCAGCTATCTGCAGACGTTCGCACTTTCGGAGCAGGGCTGTGATAGGAGCCTGGCAGGGAAACCACCATTCCCAGCATGCGTTTGAAGTTTCAAGTGGCAAGATAAGCAAGCAGCCCCATTCTCGGTGCCTCTATGCGAACAGTGCCATGGGCAGATGAGGCTGAGCAACAGCTTTCCTGGCTAGCCCCTTCTGGCTGCCAGCTATCTGCAGACGTTCGCACTTTCGGAGCAAGGCTGCGAAAGGAGCCTGGCTGGGACACCAACTTTCCCAGGCTACGTTTGAAGTTTGAGGTGGCAAGACAAGCAAGCAGCCCCATTCTCTGTGCCTCTGTGCGAGCACTGCCATGGGCAGATGAGGCTGAGCAACATCTTTCCAGGCTAGCCCATTCTGGCTGCCAGCTACCTGCAGACTTTCGCATTTCAAGAGCAGGGCTGCGAAAGGAGCCTAGCAGGTACACCATCTTTCCCAGGCTACGTTTGAAGTTTGAGGTGGCAAGACAAGCAAGCAGCCCCATGCTCTGTGCCTCTGTGCGAGCACTGCCATGGGCAGATGAGGCTGAGCAACAGGTTTCCAGGATAGCCCCTTCTGCCTGCCAGCTATCTGCAGACATTCGCACTTTCGGAGCAGGGCTGTGATAGGAGCCTGGCAGGGACACCAACATTCCCAGCATGCGTTTGAAGTTTGAGGTGGCAAGACAAGCAAGCAGCCCCATTCTCTGTGCCTCTATGCGAGCACTGCCATGGGCAGATGAGGCTGAGCAACAGCTTTCCAGGCTAGCCCCTTCTGCCTGCCAGCTATCTGCAGACGTTCGCATTTCAAGAGCAGGGCTGCGAAAGGAGCCTAGCAGGTACACCATCTTTCCCAGGATACGTTTGAAGTTTGAGGTGGCAAGACAAGCAAGCAGCCCCATTCTCTGTGCCTCTATGCGAACAGTGCCATGGGCAGATGAGGCTGAGCCAACAGCTTTCCAGGCTAGCCCCTTCTGGCTGCCAGCTATCTGCAGACGTTCGCACTTTCGGAGCAGGCCTGTGATAGGAGCCTGGCAGGGACACCACCATTCCCAGCATGCGTTTGAAGTTTCAAGTGGCAAGATAAGCAAGCAGCCCCATTCTCTGTGCCTCTATGCGAACAGTGCCATGGGCAGACGAGGCTGAGCAACAGCTTTCCAGGATAGCCCCTTCTGGCTGCCAGCTATCTGCAGACGTTCGCATTTCAAGAGCAGGGCTGCGAAAGGAGCCTGGCTGGGACACCATCTTTCCCAGGCTACGTTTGAAGTTTTAGTTGGCAAGACAAGCAAGCACCCCATTCTCTGTGCCTCTGTGCGAGCACTGCCATGGGCAGATGAGGCTGAGCAACAGCTTTCCAGGCTAGCACCTTCTGGCTGCCAGCTATCTGCAGACATTCGCACTTTTGGAGCAGGGCTGTGATAGGAGCCTGGCAGGGACACCACCATTCCCAGCATGCGTTTGAAGTTTGAGGTGGCAAGACAAGCAAGCAGCCCCATTCTCTGTGCCTCTGTGCGAGCACTGCCATGGGCAGATGAGGCTGAGCAACAGCTTTCCAGGATAGCCCCTTCTGCCTGCCAGCTATCTGCAGACGTTCGCATTTCAACAGCAGGGCTGCGAAAGGAGCCTAGCAGGTACACCATCTTTCCCAGGCTACGTTTGAAGTTTGAGGTGGCAAGACAAGCAAGCAGCCCCATTGTCTGTGCGAGCAATGCCATGGGCAGATGAGGCTGAGCAACAGCTTTCCAGGCTAGCCCCTTCTGGCTGCCACCTATCTGCAGACGTTCGCATTTCAAGAGCAGGGCTGCGAAAGGAGCCTAGCAGGTACAGCATCTTTCCCAGGCTACGTTTGAAGTTTGAGGTGGCAAGAGAAGCAAGCAGCCCCATTCTCTGTGCCTCTGTGCGAGCACTGCCACGGGCAGATGAGGCTGGGCAAAATCTTTCCAGGCTAGCACCTTCTGGCTGCCAGCTATCTGCAGACGTTCGCACTTTCGGAGCAGGGCTGTGATAGGAGCCTGGCAGGGAAACCACCATTCCCAGCATGCGTTTGAAGTTTCAAGTGGCAAGACAAGCAAGCAGCCCCATTCTCTGTGCCTCTATGCGAACAGTGCCATGGGCAGATGAGGCTGAGCAACAGCTTTCCTGGCTAGCCCCTTCTGGCTGCCAGCTATCTGCAGACGTTCGCACTTTCGGAGCAAGGCTGCGAAAGGAGCCTGGCTGGGACACCAACTTTCCCAGGCTACGTTTGAAGTTTGAGGTGGCAAGACAAGCAAGCAGCCCCATTCTCTGTGCCTCTGTGCGAGCACTGCCATGGGCAGATGAGGCTGAGCAACATCTTTCCAGGCTAGCCCATTCTGGCTGCCAGCTATCTGCAGACTTTCGCATTTCAAGAGCAGGGCTGCGAAAGGAGCCTAGCAGGTACACCATCTTTCCCAGGCTACGTTTGAAGTTTGAGGTGGCAAGACAAGCAAGCAGCCCCATGCTCTGTGCCTCTGTGCGAGCACTGCCATGGGCAGATGAGGCTGAGCAACAGCTTTCCAGGATAGCCCCTTCTGGATGCCAGCTATCTGCAGACGTTCGCATTTTAAGAGCAGGACTGCGAAATGAGCCTAGCAGGTACACCATCTTTCCCAGGCTACGTTTGAAGTTTGAGGTGGCAAGACAATCAAGCAGCCCCACTCTCTGTCCGAGCAATGCCTTGGGCAGATGAGGCTGAGCAACAGCTTTCCAGGATAGCCCCTTCTGCCTGCCAGCTATCTGCAGACGTTCGCACTTTCGGAGCAGGGCTGCGAAAGGAGCCTGGCTGGGACACCAACTTTCCCAGGCTACGTTTGAAGTTTGAGGTGGCAAGACAAGCAAGCAGCCCCATTCTCTGTGCCTCTGTGCGAGCACTGCCATGGGCAGACGAGGCTGAGCAACAGCTTTCCAGGCTAGCCCCTTCTGGCTGCCAGCTATCTGCAGACGTTCGCACTTTCGGAGCAGGGCTGTGATAGGAGCCTGGCAGGGACACCACCATTCCCAGCATGCGTTTGAAGTTTCAAGTGGCAAGACAAGCAAGCAGCCCCATTCTCTGTGCCTGTATGCGAACAGTGCCATGGGCAGATGAGGCTGAGCAACAGCTTTCCAGGCTAGCCCCTTCTGGCTGCCAGCTATCTGCAGACGTTCGCACTTTCGGAGCAAGGCTGCGAAAGGAGCCTGGCTGGGACACCAACTTTCCCAGGCTACGTTTGAAGTTTGAGGTGGCAAGACAAGCAAGCAGCCCCATGCTCTGTGCCTCTGTGCGAGCACTGCCATGGGCAGATGAGGCTGAGCAACAGCTTTCCAGGCTAGCCCCTTCTGGCTGCCAGCTATATGCAGACGTTCGCATTTTAAGAGCAGGACTGCGAAATGAGCCTAGCAGGTACACCATCTTTCCCAGGCTACGTTTGAAGTTTGAGGTGGCAAGACAAGCAAGCAGCCCCATTCTCTGTGCGAGCAATGCCATGGGCAGATGAGGCTGAGCAACAGCTTTCCAGGATAGCCCCTTCTGCCTGCCAGCTATCTGCAGACGTTCGCACTTTCGGAGCAGGGCTGCGAAAGGAGCCTGGCTGGGACACCAACTTTCCCAGGCTACGTTTGAAGTTTGAGGTGGCAAGACAAGCAAGGAGCCCCATTCTCTGTGCCTCTGTGCGAGCACTGCCATGGGCAGATGAGGCTGAGCAACAGGTTTCCAGGATAGCCCCTTCTGCCTGCCAGCTATCTGCAGACATTCGCACTTTCGGAGCAGGGCTGTGATAGGAGCCTGGCAGGGACACAAACATTCCCAGCATGCGTTTGAAGTTTGAGGTGGCAAGACAAGCAAGCAGCCCCATTCTCTGTGCCTCTATGCGAGCACTGCCATGGGCAGATGAGGCTGAGCAACAGCTTTCCAGGCTAGCCCCTTCTGCCTGCCAGCTATCTGCAGACGTTCGCATTTCAAGAGCAGGGCTGCGAAAGGAGCCTAGCAGGTACACCATCTTTCCCAGGATACGTTTGAAGTTTGAGGTGGCAAGACAAGCAAGCAGCCCCATTCTCTGTGCCTCTATGCGAACAGTGCCATGGGCAGATGAGGCTGAGCAACAGCTTTCCAGGCTAGCACCTTCTGGCTGCCAGCTATATGCAGACGTTCGCATTTCAAGAGCAGGGCTGCGAAAGGAGCCTGGCTGGGACACCAACTTTCCCAGGCTACGTTTGAAGTTTGAGGTGGCAAGACAAGCAAGCAGCCCCATTCTCTGTGCCTCTGTGCGAGCACTGCCATGGGCAGATGAGGCTGAGCAACAGCTTTCCAGGATAGCCCCTTCTGGCTGCCAGCTATCTGCAGACGTTCGCACTTTCGGAGCAGGCCTGTGATAGGAGCCTGGCAGGGACACCACCATTCCCAGCATGCGTTTGAAGTTTCAAGTGGCAAGATAAGCAAGCAGCCCCATTCTCTGTGCCTCTATGCGAACAGTGCCATGGGCAGACGAGGCTGAGCAACAGCTTTCCAGGATAGCCCCTTCTGGCTGCCAGCTATCTGCAGACGTTCGCATTTCAAGAGCAGGGCTGCGAAAGGAGCCTGGCTGGGACACCAACTTTCCCAGGCTACGTTTGAAGTTTGAGGTGGCAAGACAAGCAAGCACCCCATTCTCTGTGCCTCTGTGCGAGCACTGCCATGGGCAGATGAGGCTGAGCAACAGCTTTCCAGGCTAGCACCTTCTGGCTGCCAGCTATCTGCAGACATTCGCACTTTTGGAGCAGGGCTGTGATAGGAGCCTGGCAGGGACACCACCATTCCCAGCATGCGTTTGAAGTTTGAGGTGGCAAGACAAGCAAGCAGCCCCATTCTCTGTGCCTCTGTGCGAGCACTGCCATGGGCAGATGAGGCTGAGCAACAGCTTTCCAGGCTAGCCCCTTCTGCCTGCCAGCTATCTGCAGACGTTCGCATTTCAACAGCAGGGCTGCGAAAGGAGCCTAGCAGGTACACCATCTTTCCCAGGCTACGTTTGAAGTTTGAGGTGGCAAGACAAGCAAGCAGCCCCATTGTCTGTGCGAGCAATGCCATGGGCAGATGAGGCTGAGCAACAGCTTTCCAGGCTAGCCCCTTCTGGCTGCCACCTATCTGCAGACGTTCGCATTTCAAGAGCAGGGCTGCGAAAGGAGCCTAGCAGGTACAGCATCTTTCCCAGGCTACGTTTGAAGTTTGAGGTGGCAAGAGAAGCAAGCAGCCCCATTCTCTGTGCCTCTGTGCGAGCACTGCCATGGGCAGATGAGGCTGAGCAACAGCTTTCCAGGATAGCCCCTTCTGGATGCCAGCTATCTGCAGACGTTCGCATTTTAAGAGCAGGACTGCGAAATGAGCCTGGCTGGGACACCAACTTTCCCAGGCTACGTTTGAAGTTTGAGGTGGCAAGACAAGCAAGCAGCCCCATTCTCTGTGCCTCTGTGCGAGCACTGCCATGGGCAGATGAGGCTGAGCAACATCTTTCCAGGCTAGCACCTTCTGGCTGTCAGCTATCTGCAGACGTTCGCACTTTCGGAGCAGGGCTGTGATAGGAGCCTGGCAGGGACACCACCATTCCCAGCATGCGTTTGAAGTTTGAGGTGGCAAGACAAGCAAGCAGCCCCATTCTCTGTGCCTCTATGCGAACAGTGCCATGGGCAGATGAGGCTGAGCAACAGCTTTCCTGGCTAGCCCCTTCTGGCTGCCAGCTAGCTGCAGACGTTCGCACTTTCGGAGCAAGGCTGCGAAAGGAGCCTGGCTGGGACACCAACTTTCCCAGGCTACGTTTGAAGTTTGAGGTGGCAAGACAAGCAAGCAGCCCCATTCTCTGTGCCTCTGTGCGAGCACTGCCATGGGCAGATGAGGCTGAGCAACATCTTTCCAGGCTAGCCCCTTCTGCCTGCCAGCTATCTGCAGACGTTCGCACTTTCGGAGCAGGGCTGTGATAGGAGCCTGGCAGGGACACCACCATTCCCAGCATGCGTTTGAAGTTTCAAGTGGCAAGATAAGCAAGCAGCCCCATTCTCTGTGCCTCTATGCGAACAGTGCCATGGGCAGATGAGGCTGAGCAACAGCTTTCCAGGCTAGCCCCTTCTGGCTGCCAGCTATCTGCAGACGTTCGCACTTTCGGAGCAGGGCTGCGAAAGGAGCCTGGCTGGGACACCAACTTTCCCAGGCTACGTTTGAAGTTTGAGGTGGCAAGACAAGCAAGCAGCCCCATTCTCTGTGCCTCTGTGCGAGCACTGCCATGGGCAGATGAGGCTGAGCAACAGCTTTCCAGGATAGCCCCTTCTGCCTGCCAGCTATCTGCAGACGTTCGAAATTTCGGAGCAGGCCTGTGATAGGAGCCTGGCAGGGACACCACCATTCCCAGCATGCGTTTGAAGTTTCAAGTGGCAAGATAAGCAAGCAGCCCCATTCTCTGTGCCTCTATGCGAACAGTGCCATGGGCAGACGAGGCTGAGCAACAGCTTTCCAGGATAGCCCCTTCTGCCTGCCAGCTATCTGCAGACGTTCGCATTTCAAGAGCAGGGCTGCGAAAGGAGCCTGGCTGGGACACCAACTTTCCCAGGCTACGTTTGAAGTTTTAGTTGGCAAGACAAGCAAGCACCCCATTCTCTGTGCCTCTGTGCGAGCACTGCCATGGGCAGATGAGGCTGAGCAACAGCTTTCCAGGCTAGCACCTTCTGGCTGCCAGCTATCTGCAGACATTCGCACTTTTGGAGCAGGGCTGTGATAGGAGCCTGGCAGGGACACCACCATTCCCAGCATGCGTTTGAAGTTTGAGGTGGCAAGACAAGCAAGCAGCCCCATTCTCTGTGCCTCTGTGCGAGCACTGCCACGGGCAGATGAGGCTGAGCAACAGCTTTCCAGGCTAGCCCCTTCTGGCTGCCAGCTATCTGCAGACGTTCGCACTTTTGGAGCAGGGCTGCGAAAGGAGCCTGGCTGGGACACCAACTTTCCCAGGCTACGTTTGAAGTTTGAGGTGGCAAGACAAGCAAGCAGCCCCATTCTCTGTGCCTCTGTGCGAGCACTGCCATGGGCAGATGAGGCTGAGCAACATCTTTCCAGGCTAGCACCTTCCGGCTGCCAGCTATCTGCAGACGTTCGCACTTTCGGAGCAGGGCTGTGATAGGAGCCTGGCAGGGACACCACCATTCCCAGCATGCGTTTGAAGTTTGAGGTGGCAAGACAAGCAAGCAGCCCCATTCTCTGTGCCTCTATGCGAACAGTGCCATGGGCAGATGAGGCTGAGCAACAGCTTTCCTGGCTAGCCCCTTCTGGCTGCCAGTTATCTGCAGACGTTCGCACTTTCGGAGCAAGGCTGCGAAAGGAGCCTGGCTGGGACACCAACTTTCCCAGGCTACGTTTGAAGTTTGAGGTGGCAAGACAAGCAAGCAGCCCCATTCTCTGTGCCTCTGTGCGAGCACTGCCATGGGCAGATGAGGCTGAGCAACAGCTTTCCAGGCTAGCACCTTCTGGCTGCCAGCTATCTGCAGACGTTCGCACTTTCGGAGCAGGGCTGTGATAGGAGCCTGGCAGGGACACCACCATTCCCAGCATGCGTTTGAAGTTTCAAGTGGCAAGATAAGCAAGCAGCCCCATTCTCTGTGCCTCTATGCGAACAGTGCCATGGGCAGATGAGGCTGAGCAACAGCTTTCCAGGCTAGCCCCTTCTGGCTGCCAGCTATCTGCAGACGTTCGCACTTTCGGAGCAGGGCTGCGAAAGGAGCCTGGCTGGGACACCAACTTTCCCAGGCTACGTTTGAAGTTTGAGGTGGCAAGACAAGCAAGCAGCCCCATTCTCTGTGCCTCTGTGCGAGCACTGCCATGGGCAGATGAGGCTGAGCAACAGCTTTCCAGGCTAGCCCCTTCTGGCTGCCAGCTATCTGCAGACGTTCGCACTTTCGGAGCAGGGCTGTGATAGGAGCCTGGCAGGGACACCACCATTCCCAGCATGCGTTTGGAGTTTGAGGTGGCAAGACAAGCAAGCAGCCCCATTCTCTGTGCCTCTATGCGAACAGTGCCATGGGCAGATGAGGCTGAGCAACAGCTTTCCAGGCTAGCCCCTTCTGGCTGCCAGCTATCTGCAGACGTTCGCATTTCAAGAGCAGGGCTGCGAAAGGAGCCTAGCAGGTACACCATCTTTCCCAGGCTACGTTTGAAGTTTGAGGTGGCAAGACAAGCAAGCAGCCCCATTCTCTGTGCCTCTGTGCGAGCACTGCCATGGGCAGATGAGGCTGAGCAACAGCTTTCCAGGATAGCCCCTTCTGGATGCCAGCTATCTGCAGACGTTCGCATTTTAAGAGCAGGACTGCGAAATGAGCCTGGCTGGGACACCAACTTTCCCAGGCTACGTTTGAAGTTTGAGGTGGCACGACAAGCAAGGAGCCCCATTCTCTGTGCCTCTGTGCGAGCACTGCCATGGGCAGATGAGGCTGAGCAACAGCTTTCCAGGATAGCCCCTTCTGGCTGCCAGCTATCTGCAGACGTTCGCACTTTCGGAGCAGGGCTGTGATAGGAGCCTGGCAGGGACACCACCATTCCCAGCATGCGTTTGAAGTTTCAAGTGGCAAGATAAGCAAGCAGCCCCATTCTCTGTGCTTCTATGCGAACAGTGCCATGGGCAGACGAGGCTGACCAACAGCTTTCCAGGCTAGCCCCTTCTGGCTGCCAGCTATCTGCAGACGTTCGCATTTCAAGAGCAGGGCTGCGAAAGGAGCCTGGCTGGGACACCAACTTTCCCAGGCTACGTTTGAAGTTTTAGTTGGCAAGACAAGCAAGGAGCCCCATTCTCTGTGCCTCTGTGTGAGCACTGCCATGGGCAGATGAGGCTGAGCAACAGCTTTCCAGGATAGCCCCTTCTGGCTGCCAGCTATCTGCAGACGTTCGCACTTTCGGAGCAGGGCTGTGATAGGAGTCTGGCAGGGACACCACCATTCCCAGCATGCGTTTCAAGTTTCAAGTGGCAAGATAAGCAAGCAGCCCCAGTCTCTGTGCGAGCAATGCCATGGGCAGATGAGGCTGAGCAACAGCTTTCCAGGCTAGCCCCTTCTGGCTGCCAGCTATCTGCAGACGTTCGCACTTTCCGAGCAGGGCTGCGAAAGGAGCCTGGCTGGGACACCAACTTTCCCAGGCTACGTTTGAAGTTTGAGGTGGCAAGACAAGCAAGCAGCCCCATTCTCTGTGCCTCTATGCGAACAGTGCCATGGGCAGATGAGGCTGAGCAACAGCTTTCCAGGATAGCCCCTTCTGGCTGCCAGCTATATGCAGACGTTCGCATTTCAAGAGCAGGGCTGCGAAAGGAGCCTGGCTGGGACACCAACTTTCCCAGGCTACGTTTGAAGTTTGAGGTGGCAAGACAAGCAAGCAGCCCCATTCTCTGTGCGAGCAATGCCATGGGCAGATGAGGCTGAGCAACAGCTTTCCAGGATAGCCCCTTCTGCCTGCCAGCTATCTGCAGACGTTCGCACTTTCGGAGCAGGGCTGCGAAAGGAGCCTGGCTGGGACACCAACATTCCCAGCATGCGTTTGAAGTTTGAGGTGGCAAGACAAGCAAGCAGCCCCATTCTCTGTGCCTCTATGCGAGCACTGCCATGGGCAGATGAGGCTGAGCAACAGCTTTCCAGGCTAGCCCCTTCTGCCTGCCAGCTATCTGCAGACGTTCGCATTTCAAGAGCAGGGCTGCGAAAGGAGCCTAGCAGGTACACCATCTTTCCCAGGCTACGTTTGAAGTTTGAGGTGGCAAGACAAGCAAGCAGCCCCATTCTCTGTGCCTCTATGCGAACAGTGCCATGGGCAGATGAGGCTGAGCAACAGCTTTCCAGGCTAGCCCCTTCTGGCTGCCAGCTATCTGCAGACGTTCGCATTTCAAGAGCAGGACTGCGAAATGAGCCTGCCTGGGACACCAACTTTCACAGGCTACGTTTGAAGTTTGAGGTGGCAAGACAAGCAAGCAGCCCCATTCTCTGTGCCTCTGTGCGAGCACTGCCATGGGCAGATGAGGCTGAGCAACAGCTTTCCAGGATAGCCCCTTCTGCCTGCCAGCTATCTGCAGACGTTCGCACTTTCGGAGCAGGGCTGCGAAAGGAGCCTGGCTGGGACACCAACTTTCCCAGGCTACGTTTGAAGTTTGAGGTGGCAAGACAAGCAAGCAGCCCCATTCTCTGTGCCTCTATGCGAACAGTGCCATGGGCAGATGAGGCTGAGCAACAGCTTTCCAGGATAGCCCCTTCTGGCTGCCAGCTATCTGCAGACATTCGCACTTTCGGAGCAGGGCTGTGACAGGAGCCTGGCAGGGACACCACCATTCCCAGCATGCGTTTGAAGTTTGAGGTGGCAAGACAAGCAAGCAGCCCCATTCTCTCTGCCTCTGTGCGAGCACTGCCATGGGCAGATGAGGCTGAGCAACAGCTTTCCAGGCTAGCCCCTTCTGGCTGCCAGCTATCTGCAGACGTTCGCATTTCAAGAGCAGGGCTGCGAAAGGAGCCTAGCAGGTACACCATCTTTCCCTGGCTACGTTTGAAGTTTGAGGTGGCAAGACAAGCAAGGAGCCCCATTCTCTGTGCCTCTGTGCGAACAGTGCCACGGGCAGATGAGGCTGAGCAACAGCTTTCCAGGCTAGCCCCTTCTGGCTGCCAGCTATCTGCAGACGTTCGCATTTCAAGAGCAGGGCTGCGAAAGGAGCCTAGCAGGTACACCATCTTTCCCAGGCTACGTTTGAAGTTTGAGGTGGCAAGACAAGCAAGCAGCCCCATTCTCTGTGCCTCTGTGCGAGCACTGCCATGGGCAGATGAGGCTGAGCAACAGCTTTCCAGGATAGCCCCTTCTGGCTGCCAGCTATCTGCAGACGTTCGTATTTCAAGAGCAGGGCTGCGAAAGGGGCCTAGCAGGTACACCACCATTCCCAGCATGCGTTTGAAGTTTCAAGTGGCAAGATAAGCAAGCAGCCCCGTTCTCTGTGCCTCTATGCGAACAGTGCCATGGGCAGACGAGGCTGAGCAACAGCTTTCCAGGCTAGCCCCTTCTGGCTGCCAGCTATCTGCAGACGTTCGCATTTCAAGAGCAGGGCTGCCAAAGGAGCCTGGCTGGGACACCAACTTTCCCTGGCTGCGTTTGAAGTTTGAGGTGGCAAGACAAGCAAGCAGCCCCATTCTCTGTGCCTCTGTGCGAGCACTGCCATGGGCAGATGAGGCTGAGCAACAGCTTTCCAGGCTAGCCCCTTCTCCCTGCCAGCTATCTGCAGACATTCGCACTTTCGGAGCAGGGCTGTGATAGGAGCCTGGCAGGGACACCACCATTCCCAGCATGCGTTTGAAGTTTCAAGTGGCAAGATAAGCAAGCAGCCCCATTCTCTGTGCCTCTATGCGAACAGTGCCATGGGCAGATGAGGCTGAGCAACAGCTTTCCAGGCTAGCCCCTTCTGTCTGCCAGCTATCTGCAGACGTTGACATTTCAAGAGCAGGGCTGCGAAAGGATCCTAGCAGGTACACCATCTTTCCCAGGCTACGTTTGAAGTTTGAGGTGGCAAGACAAGCAAGCAGCCCCATTCTCCGTGCCTCTATGCGAACAGTGCCATGGGCAGATGAGGCTGAGCAACAGCTTTCCAGGCTAGCCCCTTCTGGCTGCCAGCTATCTGCAGACGTTCGCACTTTCGGAGCAGGGCTGCGAAAGGAGCCTGGCTGGGACACCAACTTTCCCAGGCTACGTTTGAAGTTTGAGGTGGCAAGACAAGCAAGCAGCCCCATTCTCTGTGCCTCTGTGCGAGCACTGCCATGGGCAGATGAGGCTGAGCAACAGCTTTCCAGGCTAGCCCCTTCTGGCTGCCAGCTATCTGCAGACGTTCGCATTTCAAGAGCAGGGCTGCGAAAGGAGCCTAGCAGGTACACCATCTTTCCCAGGCTACGTTTGAAGTTTGAGGTGGCAAGACAAGCAAGCAGCCCCATTCTCTGTGCCTCTATGCGAACAGTGCCATGGGCAGATGAGGCTGAGCAACAGCTTTCCAGGCTAGCCCCTTCTGGCTGCCAGCTATCTGCAGACGTTCGCATTTCAAGAGCAGGGCTGCGAAAGGAGCCTGGCTGGGACACCAACTTTCACAGGCTACGTTTGAAGTTTGAGGTGGCAAGACAAGCAAGCAGCCCCATTCTCTGTGCCTCTGTGCGAGCACTGCCATGGGCAGATGAGGCTGAGCAACAGCTTTCCAGGATAGCCCCTTCTGCCTGCCAGCTATCTGCAGACGTTCGCACTTTCGGAGCAGGGCTGCGAAAGGAGCCTGGCTGGGACACCAACTTTCCCAGGCTACGTTTGAAGTTTGAGGTGGCAAGACAAGCAAGCAGCCCCATTCTCTGTGCCTCTATGCGAACAGTGCCATGGGCAGATGAGGCTGAGCAACAGCTTTCCAGGCTAGCCCCTTCTGGCTGCCAGCTATCTGCAGACATTCGCACTTTCGGAGCAGGGCTGTGACAGGAGCCTGGCAGGGACACCACCATTCCCAGCATGCGTTTGAAGTTTGAGGTGGCAAGACAAGCAAGCAGCCCCATTCTCTGTGCCTCTGTGCGAGCACTGCCATGGGCAGATGAGGCTGAGCAACAGCTTTCCAGGCTAGCCCCTTCTGGCTGCCAGCTATCTGCAGACGTTCGCATTTCAAGAGCAGGGCTGCGAAAGGAGCCTAGCAGGTACACCATCTTTCCCAGGCTACGTTTGAAGTTTGAGGTGGCAAGACAAGCAAGCAGCCCCATTCTCTGTGCCTCTGTGCGAGCACTGCCATGGGCAGATGAGGCTGAGCAACAGCTTTCCAGGATAGCCCCTTCTGGCTGCCAGCTATCTGCAGACGTTCGTATTTCAAGAGCAGGGCTGCGAAAGGGGCCTAGCAGGTACACCACCATTCCCAGCATGCGTTTGAAGTTTCAAGTGGCAAGATAAGCAAGCAGCCCCGTTCTCTGTGCCTCTATGCGAACAGTGCCATGGGCAGACGAGGCTGAGCAACAGCTTTCCAGGCTAGCCCCTTCTGGCTGCCAGCTATCTGCAGACGTTCGCATTTCAAGAGCAGGGCTGCGAAAGGAGCCTGGCTGGGACACCAACTTTCCCAGGCTACGTTTGAAGTTTTAGTTGGCAAGACAAGCAAGGAGCCCCATTCTCTGTGCCTCTGTGTGAGCACTGCCATGGGCAGATGAGGCTGAGCACAGCTTTCCAGGATAGCCCCTTCTGGATGCCAGCTATCTGCAGACGTTCGCACTTTCGGAGCAGGGCTGTGATAGGAGCCTGGCAGGGACACCACCATTCCCAGCATGCGTTTGAAGTTTCAAGTGGCAAGATAAGCAAGCAGCCCCAGTCTCTGTGCGAGCAATGCCATGGGCAGATGAGGCTGAGCAACAGCTTTCCAGGCTAGCCCCTTCTGGCTGCCAGCTATCTGCAGACGTTCGCACTTTCGGAGCAGGGCTGCGAAAGGAGCCTGGCTGGGACACCAACTTTCCCAGGCTACGTTTGAAGTTTGAGGTGGCAAGACAAGCAAGCAGCCCCATTCTCTGTGCCTCTATGCGAACAGTGCCATGGGCAGATGAGGCTGAGCAACAGCTTTCCAGGATAGCCCCTTCTGGCTGCCAGCTATCTGCAGACATTCGCACTCTCGGAGCAGGGCTGTGACAGGAGCCTGGCAGGGACACCACCATTCCCAGCATGCGTTTGAAGTTTGAGGTGGCAAGACAAGCAAGCAGCCCCATTCTCTGTGCCTCTGTGCGAGCACTGCCATGGGCAGATGAGGCTGAGCAACAGCTTTCCAGGCTAGCCCCTTCTGGCTGCCAGCTATCTGCAGACGTTCGCATTTCAAGAGCAGGGCTGCGAAAGGAGCCTGGCTGGGACACCAACTTTCACAGGCTACGTTTGAAGTTTGAGGTGGCAAGACAAGCAAGCAGCCCCATTCTCTGTGCCTCTGTGCGAGCACTGCCATGGGCAGATGAGGCTGAGCAACAGCTTTCCAGGATAGCCCCTTCTGCCTGCCAGCTATCTGCAGACGTTCGCACTTTCGGAGCAGGGCTGCGAAAGGAGCCTGGCTGGGACACCAACTTTCCCAGGCTACGTTTGAAGTTTGAGGTGGCAAGACAAGCAAGCAGCCCCATTCTCTGTGCCTCTATGCGAACAGTGCCATGGGCAGATGAGGCTGAGCAACAGCTTTCCAGGATAGCCCCTTCTGGCTGCCAGCTATCTGCAGACATTCGCACTTTCGGAGCAGGGCTGTGAAAGGAGCCTGGCAGGGACACCACCATTCCCAGCATGCGTTTGAAGTTTGAGGTGGCAAGACAAGCAAGCAGCCCCATTCTCTGTGCCTCTGTGCGAACAGTGCCACGGGCAGATGAGGCTGAGCAACAGCTTTCCAGGCTAGCCCCTTCTGGCTGCCAGCTATCTGCAGACGTTCGCATTTCAAGAGCAGGGCTGCGAAAGGAGCCTAGCAGGTACACCATCTTTCCCAGGCTACGTTTGAAGTTTGAGGTGGCAAGACAAGCAAGCAGCCCCATTCTCTGTGCCTCTGTGCGAGCACTGCCATGGGCAGATGAGGCTGAGCAACAGCTTTCCAGGATAGCCCCTTCTGGCTGCCAGCTATCTGCAGACGTTCGTATTTCAAGAGCAGGGCTGCGAAAGGGGCCTAGCAGGTACACCACCATTCCCAGCATGCGTTTGAAGTTTCAAGTGGCAAGATAAGCAAGCAGCCCCGTTCTCTGTGCCTCTATGCGAACAGTGCCATGGGCAGACGAGGCTGAGCAACAGCTTTCCAGGCTAGCCCCTTCTGGCTGCCAGCTATCTGCAGACGTTCGCATTTCAAGAGCAGGGCTGCGAAAGGAGCCTGGCTGGGACACCATCTTTCCCAGGCTACGTTTGAAGTTTGAGGTGGCAAGACAAGCAAGCAGCCCCATTCTCTGTGCGAGCAATGCCATGGGCAGATGAGGCTGAGCAACAGCTTTCCAGGATAGCCCCTTCTGCCTGCCAGCTATCTGCAGACGTTCGCACTTTCGGAGCAGGGCTGCGAAAGGAGCCTGGCTGGGACACCAACATTCCCAGCATGCGTTTGAAGTTTGAGGTGGCAAGACAAGCAAGCAGCCCCATTCTCTGTGCCTCTATGCGAGCACTGCCATGGGCAGATGAGGCTGAGCAACAGCTTTCCAGGCTAGCCCCTTCTGCCTGCCAGCTATCTGCAGACGTTCGCATTTCAAGAGCAGGGCTGCGAAAGGAGCCTAGCAGGTACACCATCTTTCCCAGGCTACGTTTGAAGTTTGAGGTGGCAAGACAAGCAAGCAGCCCCATTCTCTGTGCCTCTATGCGAACAGTGCCATGGGCAGATGAGGCTGAGCAACAGCTTTCCAGGATAGCCCCTTCTGGCTGCCAGCTATCTGCAGACGTTCGCATTTCAAGAGCAGGGCTGCGAAAGGAGCCTGGCTGGGACACCAACTTTCACAGGCTACGTTTGAAGTTTGAGGTGGCAAGACAAGCAAGCAGCCCCATTCTCTGTGCCTCTGTGCGAGCACTGCCATGGGCAGATGAGGCTGAGCAACAGCTTTCCAGGATAGCCCCTTCTGCCTGCCAGCTATCTGCAGACATTCGCATTTCAAGAGCAGGGCTGCGAAAGGAGCCTAGCAGGTACACCATCTTTCCCAGGCTACGTTTGAAGTTTGAGGTGGCAAGACAAGCAAGCAGCCCCATTCTCTGTTCCTCTGTGCGAGCACTGCCATGGGCAGATGAGGCTGAGCAACAGCTTTCCAGGATAGCCCCTTCTGGATGCCAGCTATCTGCAGACGTTCCCATTTTAAGAGCAGGGCTGCGAAATGAGCCTAGCAGGTACACCATCTTTCCCAGGCTACGTTTGAAGTTTGAGGTGGCAAGACAAGCAAGCAGCCCCATTCTCTGTGCCTCTGTGCGAGCACTGCCATGGGCAGATGAGGCTGAGCAACAGCTTTCCAGGATAGCCCCTTCTGCCTGCCAGCTATCTGCAGACGTTCGCACTTTCGGAGCAGGGCTGCGAAAGGAGCCTGGCTGGGACACCAACTTTCCCAGGCTACGTTTGAAGTTTGAGGTGGCAAGACAAGCAAGCAGCCCCATTCTCTGTGCCTCTATGCGAACAGTGCCATGGGCAGATGAGGCTGAGCAACAGCTTTCCAGGCTAGCCCCTTCTGGCTGCCAGCTATCTGCAGACATTCGCACTTTCGGAGCAGGGCTGTGACAGGAGCCTGGCAGGGACACCACCATTCCCAGCATGCGTTTGAAGTTTGAGGTGGCAAGACAAGCAAGCAGCCCCATTCTCTGTGCCTCTGTGCGAGCACTGCCATGGGCAGATGAGGCTGAGCAACAGCTTTCCAGGCTAGCCCCTTCTGGCTGCCAGCTATCTGCAGACGTTCGCATTTCAAGAGCAGGGCTGCGAAAGGAGCCTAGCAGGTACACCATCTTTCCCAGGCTACGTTTGAAGTTTGAGGTGGCAAGACAAGCAAGCAGCCCCATTCTCTGTGCCTCTGTGCGAGCACTGCCATGGGCAGATGAGGCTGAGCAACAGCTTTCCAGGATAGCCCCTTCTGGCTGCCAGCTATCTGCAGACGTTCGTATTTCAAGAGCAGGGCTGCGAAAGGGGCCTAGCAGGTACACCACCATTCCCAGCATGCGTTTGAAGTTTCAAGTGGCAAGATAAGCAAGCAGCCCCGTTCTCTGTGCCTCTATGCGAACAGTGCCATGGGCAGACGAGGCTGAGCAACAGCTTTCCAGGCTAGCCCCTTCTGGCTGCCAGCTATCTGCAGACGTTCGCATTTCAAGAGCAGGGCTGCGAAAGGAGCCTGGCTGGGACACCAACTTTCCCAGGCTACGTTTGAAGTTTTAGTTGGCAAGACAAGCAAGGAGCCCCATTCTCTGTGCCTCTGTGTGAGCACTGCCATGGGCAGATGAGGCTGAGCACAGCTTTCCAGGATAGCCCCTTCTGGATGCCAGCTATCTGCAGACGTTCGCACTTTCGGAGCAGGGCTGTGATAGGAGCCTGGCAGGGACACCACCATTCCCAGCATGCGTTTGAAGTTTCAAGTGGCAAGATAAGCAAGCAGCCCCAGTCTCTGTGCGAGCAATGCCATGGGCAGATGAGGCTGAGCAACAGCTTTCCAGGCTAGCCCCTTCTGGCTGCCAGCTATCTGCAGACGTTCGCACTTTCGGAGCAGGGCTGCGAAAGGAGCCTGGCTGGGACACCAACTTTCCCAGGCTACGTTTGAAGTTTGAGGTGGCAAGACAAGCAAGCAGCCCCATTCTCTGTGCCTCTATGCGAACAGTGCCATGGGCAGATGAGGCTGAGCAACAGCTTTCCAGGATAGCCCCTTCTGGCTGCCAGCTATCTGCAGACATTCGCACTCTCGGAGCAGGGCTGTGACAGGAGCCTGGCAGGGACACCACCATTCCCAGCATGCGTTTGAAGTTTGAGGTGGCAAGACAAGCAAGCAGCCCCATTCTCTGTGCCTCTGTGCGAGCACTGCCATGGGCAGATGAGGCTGAGCAACAGCTTTCCAGGCTAGCCCCTTCTGCCTGCCAGCTATCTGCAGACGTTCGCACTTTCGGAGCAGGGCTGTGATAGGAGCCTGGCAGGGACACCACCATTCCCAGCATGCGTTTGAAGTTTCAAGTGGCAAGATAAGCAAGCAGCCCCATTCTCTGTGCCTCTATGCGAGCAGTGCCATGGGCAGATGAGGCTGAGCAACAGCTTTCCAGGCTAGCACCTTCTGGCTGCCAGCTATCTGCAGACGTTCGCATTTCAAGAGCAGGGCTGCGAAAGGAGCCTAGCAGGTACACCATCTTTCCCAGGCTACGTTTGAAGTTTGAGGTGGCAAGACAAGCAAGCAGCCCCATTCTCTGTTCCTCTGTGCGAGCACTGCCATGGGCAGATGAGGCTGAGCAACAGCTTTCCAGGATAGCCCCTTCTGGATGCCAGCTATCTGCAGACGTTCCCATTTTAAGAGCAGGGCTGCGAAATGAGCCTAGCAGGTACACCATCTTTCCCAGGCTACGTTTGAAGTTTGAGGTGGCAAGACAAGCAAGCAGCCCCATTCTCTGTGCCTCTGTGCGAGCACTGCCATGGGCAGATGAGGCTGAGCAACAGCTTTCCAGGCTAGCCCCTTCTGCCTGCCAGCTATCTGCAGACGTTCGCACTTTCGGAGCAGGGCTGCGAAAGGAGCCTGGCAGGGACACCATCATTCCCAGCATGCGTTTGAAGTTTGAGGTGGCAAGACAAGCAAGCAGCCCCATTCTCTGTGCCTCTATGCGAACAGTGCCATGGGCAGATGAGGCTGAGCAACAGCTTTCCAGGCTAGCCCCTTCTGGCTGCCAGCTATCTGCAGACATTCGCATTTCAAGAGCAGGGCTGCGAAAGGAGCCTGGCTGGGACACCAACTTTCACAGGCTACGTTTGAAGTTTGAGGTGGCAAGACAAGCAAGCAGCCCCATTCTCTGTGCCTCTGTGCGAGCACTGCCATGGGCAGATGAGGCTGAGCAACAGCTTTCCAGGCTAGCCCCTTCTGGCTGCCAGCTATTTGCAGACGTTCGCATTTCAAGAGCAGGGCTGCGAAAGGAGCCTAGCAGGTACACCATCTTTCCCAGGCTACGTTTGAAGTTTGAGGTGGCAAGACAAGCAAGCAGCCCCATTCTCTGTTCCTCTGTGCGAGCACTGCCATGGGCAGATGAGGCTGAGCAACAGCTTTCCAGGATAGCCCCTTCTGGCTGCCAGCTATCTGCAGACGTTCGTATTTCAAGAGCAGGGCTGCGAAAGGGGCCTAGCAGGTACACCACCATTCCCAGCATGCGTTTGAAGTTTCAAGTGGCAAGATAAGCAAGCAGCCCCGTTCTCTGTGCCTCTATGCGAACAGTGCCATGGGCAGACGAGGCTGAGCAACAGCTTTCCAGGCTAGCCCCTTCTGGCTGCCAGCTATCTGCAGACGTTCGCATTTCAAGAGCAGGGCTGCGAAAGGAGCCTGGCTGGGACACCAACTTTCCCAGGCTACGTTTGAAGTTTTAGTTGGCAAGAGAAGCAAGGAGCCCCATTCTCTGTGCCTCTGTGTGAGCACTGCCATGGGCAGATGAGGCTGAGCACAGCTTTCCAGGATAGCCCCTTCTGGATGCCAGCTATCTGCAGACGTTCGCACTTTCGGAGCAGGGCTGTGATAGGAGCCTGGCAGGGACACCACCATTCCCAGCATGCGTTTGAAGTTTCAAGTGGCAAGATAAGCAAGCAGCCCCAGTCTCTGTGCGAGCAATGCCATGGGCAGATGAGGCTGAGCAACAGCTTTCCAGGCTAGCCCCTTCTGGCTGCCAGCTATCTGCAGACGTTCGCACTTTCGGAGCAGGGCTGCGAAAGGAGCCTGGCTGGGACACCAACTTTCCCAGGCTACGTTTGAAGTTTGAGGTGGCAAGACAAGCAAGCAGCCCCATTCTCTGTGCCTCTATGCGAACAGTGCCATGGGCAGATGAGGCTGAGCAACAGCTTTCCAGGATAGCCCCTTCTGGCTGCCAGCTATCTGCAGACATTCGCACTCTCGGAGCAGGGCTGTGACAGGAGCCTGGCAGGGACACCACCATTCCCAGCATGCGTTTGAAGTTTGAGGTGGCAAGACAAGCAAGCAGCCCCATTCTCTGTGCCTCTGTGCGAGCACTGCCATGGGCAGATGAGGCTGAGCAACAGCTTTCCAGGCTAGCCCCTTCTGGCTGCCAGCTATCTGCAGACGTTCGCATTTCAAGAGCAGGGCTGCGAAAGGAGCCTGGCTGGGACACCAACTTTCACAGGCTACGTTTGAAGTTTGAGGTGGCAAGACAAGCAAGCAGCCCCATTCTCTGTGCCTCTGTGCGAGCACTGCCATGGGCAGATGAGGCTGAGCAACAGCTTTCCAGGATAGCCCCTTCTGCCTGCCAGCTATCTGCAGACGTTCGCACTTTCGGAGCAGGGCTGCGAAAGGAGCCTGGCTGGGACACCAACTTTCCCAGGCTACGTTTGAAGTTTGAGGTGGCAAGACAAGCAAGCAGCCCCATTCTCTGTGCCTCTATGCGAACAGTGCCATGGGCAGATGAGGCTGAGCAACAGCTTTCCAGGATAGCCCCTTCTGGCTGCCAGCTATCTGCAGACATTCGCACTTTCGGAGCAGGGCTGTGAAAGGAGCCTGGCAGGGACACCACCATTCCCAGCATGCGTTTGAAGTTTGAGGTGGCAAGACAAGCAAGCAGCCCCATTCTCTGTGCCTCTGTGCGAACAGTGCCACGGGCAGATGAGGCTGAGCAACAGCTTTCCAGGCTAGCCCCTTCTGGCTGCCAGCTATCTGCAGACGTTCGCATTTCAAGAGCAGGGCTGCGAAAGGAGCCTAGCAGGTACACCATCTTTCCCAGGCTACGTTTGAAGTTTGAGGTGGCAAGACAAGCAAGCAGCCCCATTCTCTGTGCCTCTGTGCGAGCACTGCCATGGGCAGATGAGGCTGAGCAACAGCTTTCCAGGATAGCCCCTTCTGGCTGCCAGCTATCTGCAGACGTTCGTATTTCAAGAGCAGGGCTGCGAAAGGGGCCTAGCAGGTACACCACCATTCCCAGCATGCGTTTGAAGTTTCAAGTGGCAAGATAAGCAAGCAGCCCCGTTCTCTGTGCCTCTATGCGAACAGTGCCATGGGCAGACGAGGCTGAGCAACAGCTTTCCAGGCTAGCCCCTTCTGGCTGCCAGCTATCTGCAGACGTTCGCATTTCAAGAGCAGGGCTGCGAAAGGAGCCTGGCTGGGACACCATCTTTCCCAGGCTACGTTTGAAGTTTGAGGTGGCAAGACAAGCAAGCAGCCCCATTCTCTGTGCGAGCAATGCCATGGGCAGATGAGGCTGAGCAACAGCTTTCCAGGATAGCCCCTTCTGCCTGCCAGCTATCTGCAGACGTTCGCACTTTCGGAGCAGGGCTGCGAAAGGAGCCTGGCTGGGACACCAACATTCCCAGCATGCGTTTGAAGTTTGAGGTGGCAAGACAAGCAAGCAGCCCCATTCTCTGTGCCTCTATGCGAGCACTGCCATGGGCAGATGAGGCTGAGCAACAGCTTTCCAGGCTAGCCCCTTCTGCCTGCCAGCTATCTGCAGACGTTCGCATTTCAAGAGCAGGGCTGCGAAAGGAGCCTAGCAGGTACACCATCTTTCCCAGGCTACGTTTGAAGTTTGAGGTGGCAAGACAAGCAAGCAGCCCCATTCTCTGTGCCTCTATGCGAACAGTGCCATGGGCAGATGAGGCTGAGCAACAGCTTTCCAGGATAGCCCCTTCTGGCTGCCAGCTATCTGCAGACGTTCGCATTTCAAGAGCAGGGCTGCGAAAGGAGCCTGGCTGGGACACCAACTTTCACAGGCTACGTTTGAAGTTTGAGGTGGCAAGACAAGCAAGCAGCCCCATTCTCTGTGCCTCTGTGCGAGCACTGCCATGGGCAGATGAGGCTGAGCAACAGCTTTCCAGGATAGCCCCTTCTGCCTGCCAGCTATCTGCAGACATTCGCATTTCAAGAGCAGGGCTGCGAAAGGAGCCTAGCAGGTACACCATCTTTCCCAGGCTACGTTTGAAGTTTGAGGTGGCAAGACAAGCAAGCAGCCCCATTCTCTGTGCCTCTGTGCGAGCACTGCCATGGGCAGATGAGGCTGAGCAACAGCTTTCCAGGATAGCCCCTTCTGGATGCCAGCTATCTGCAGACGTTCCCATTTTAAGAGCAGGGCTGCGAAATGAGCCTAGCAGGTACACCATCTTTCCCAGGCTACGTTTGAAGTTTGAGGTGGCAAGACAAGCAAGCAGCCCCATTCTCTGTGCCTCTGTGCGAGCACTGCCATGGGCAGATGAGGCTGAGCAACAGCTTTCCAGGATAGCCCCTTCTGCCTGCCAGCTATCTGCAGACGTTCGCACTTTCGGAGCAGGGCTGCGAAAGGAGCCTGGCTGGGACACCAACTTTCCCAGGCTACGTTTGAAGTTTGAGGTGGCAAGACAAGCAAGCAGCCCCATTCTCTGTGCCTCTATGCGAACAGTGCCATGGGCAGATGAGGCTGAGCAACAGCTTTCCAGGCTAGCCCCTTCTGGCTGCCAGCTATCTGCAGACATTCGCACTTTCGGAGCAGGGCTGTGACAGGAGCCTGGCAGGGACACCACCATTCCCAGCATGCGTTTGAAGTTTGAGGTGGCAAGACAAGCAAGCAGCCCCATTCTCTGTGCCTCTGTGCGAGCACTGCCATGGGCAGATGAGGCTGAGCAACAGCTTTCCAGGCTAGCCCCTTCTGCCTGCCAGCTATCTGCAGACGTTCGCATTTCAAGAGCAGGGCTGCGAAAGGAGCCTAGCAGGTACACCATCTTTCCCAGGCTACGTTTGAAGTTTGAGGTGGCAAGACAAGCAAGCAGCCCCATTCTCTGTGCCTCTGTGCGAGCACTGCCATGGGCAGATGAGGCTGAGCAACAGCTTTCCAGGATAGCCCCTTCTGGCTGCCAGCTATCTGCAGACGTTCGTATTTCAAGAGCAGGGCTGCGAAAGGGGCCTAGCAGGTACACCACCATTCCCAGCATGCGTTTGAAGTTTCAAGTGGCAAGATAAGCAAGCAGCCCCGTTCTCTGTGCCTCTATGCGAACAGTGCCATGGGCAGACGAGGCTGAGCAACAGCTTTCCAGGCTAGCCCCTTCTGGCTGCCAGCTATCTGCAGACGTTCGCATTTCAAGAGCAGGGCTGCGAAAGGAGCCTGGCTGGGACACCAACTTTCCCAGGCTACGTTTGAAGTTTTAGTTGGCAAGACAAGCAAGGAGCCCCATTCTCTGTGCCTCTGTGTGAGCACTGCCATGGGCAGATGAGGCTGAGCACAGCTTTCCAGGATAGCCCCTTCTGGATGCCAGCTATCTGCAGACGTTCGCACTTTCGGAGCAGGGCTGTGATAGGAGCCTGGCAGGGACACCACCATTCCCAGCATGCGTTTGAAGTTTCAAGTGGCAAGATAAGCAAGCAGCCCCAGTCTCTGTGCGAGCAATGCCATGGGCAGATGAGGCTGAGCAACAGCTTTCCAGGCTAGCCCCTTCTGGCTGCCAGCTATCTGCAGACGTTCGCACTTTCGGAGCAGGGCTGCGAAAGGAGCCTGGCTGGGACACCAACTTTCACAGGCTACGTTTGAAGTTTGAGGTGGCAAGACAAGCAAGCAGCCCCATTCTCTGTGCCTCTGTGCGAGCACTGCCATGGGCAGATGAGGCTGAGCAACAGCTTTCCAGGCTAGCCCCTTCTGCCTGCCAGCTATCTGCAGACGTTCGCATTTCAAGAGCAGGGCTGCGAAAGGAGCCTAGCAGGTACACCATCTTTCCCAGGCTACGTTTGAAGTTTGAGGTGGCAAGACAAGCAAGCAGCCCCATTCTCTGTGCCTCTATGCGAACAGTGCCATGGGCAGATGAGGCTGAGCAACAGCTTTCCAGGATAGCCCCTTCTGGCTGCCAGCTATCTGCAGACGTTCGCATTTCAAGAGCAGGGCTGCGAAAGGAGCCTGGCTGGGACACCAACTTTCACAGGCTACGTTTGAAGTTTGAGGTGGCAAGACAAGCAAGCAGCCCCATTCTCTGTGCCTCTGTGCGAGCACTGCCATGGGCAGATGAGGCTGAGCAACAGCTTTCCAGGATAGCCCCTTCTGCCTGCCAGCTATCTGCAGACATTCGCATTTCAAGAGCAGGGCTGCGAAAGGAGCCTAGCAGGTACACCATCTTTCCCAGGCTACGTTTGAAGTTTGAGGTGGCAAGACAAGCAAGCAGCCCCATTCTCTGTTCCTCTGTGCGAGCACTGCCATGGGCAGATGAGGCTGAGCAACAGCTTTCCAGGATAGCCCCTTCTGGATGCCAGCTATCTGCAGACGTTCCCATTTTAAGAGCAGGGCTGCGAAATGAGCCTAGCAGGTACACCATCTTTCCCAGGCTACGTTTGAAGTTTGAGGTGGCAAGACAAGCAAGCAGCCCCATTCTCTGTGCCTCTGTGCGAGCACTGCCATGGGCAGATGAGGCTGAGCAACAGCTTTCCAGGCTAGCCCCTTCTGCCTGCCAGCTATCTGCAGACGTTCGCACTTTCGGAGCAGGGCTGCGAAAGGAGCCTGGCAGGGACACCATCATTCCCAGCATGCGTTTGAAGTTTGAGGTGGCAAGACAAGCAAGCAGCCCCATTCTCTGTGCCTCTATGCGAACAGTGCCATGGGCAGATGAGGCTGAGCAACAGCTTTCCAGGCTAGCCCCTTCTGGCTGCCAGCTATCTGCAGACATTCGCATTTCAAGAGCAGGGCTGCGAAAGGAGCCTGGCTGGGACACCAACTTTCACAGGCTACGTTTGAAGTTTGAGGTGGCAAGACAAGCAAGCAGCCCCATTCTCTGTGCCTCTGTGCGAGCACTGCCATGGGCAGATGAGGCTGAGCAACAGCTTTCCAGGCTAGCCCCTTCTGGCTGCCAGCTATTTGCAGACGTTCGCATTTCAAGAGCAGGGCTGCGAAAGGAGCCTAGCAGGTACACCATCTTTCCCAGGCTACGTTTGAAGTTTGAGGTGGCAAGACAAGCAAGCAGCCCCATTCTCTGTTCCTCTGTGCGAGCACTGCCATGGGCAGATGAGGCTGAGCAACAGCTTTCCAGGATAGCCCCTTCTGGCTGCCAGCTATCTGCAGACGTTCCCATTTTAAGAGCAGGGCTGCGAAATGAGCCTAGCAGGTACACCATCTTTCCCAGGCTACGTTTGAAGTTTGAGGTGGCAAGACAAGCAAGCAGCCCCATTCTCTGTGCCTCTGTGCGAGCACTGCCATGGGCAGATGAGGCTGAGCAACAGCTTTCCAGGATAGCCCCTTCTGCCTGCCAGCTATCTGCAGACGTTCGCACTTTCGGAGCAGGGCTGCGAAAGGAGCCTGGCTGGGACACCAACTTTCCCAGGCTACGTTTGAAGTTTGAGGTGGCAAGACAAGCAAGCAGCCCCATTCTCTGTGCCTCTATGCGAACAGTGCCATGGGCAGATGAGGCTGAGCAACAGCTTTGCAGGATAGCCCCTTCTGGCTGCCAGCTATCTGCAGACATTCGCACTTTCGGAGCAGGGCTGTGACAAGTGCCTGGCAGGGACACCACCATTCCCAGCATGCGTTTGAAGTTTGAGGTGGCAAGACAAGCAAGCAGCCCCATTCTCTGTGCCTCTGTGCGAGCACTGCCACGGGCAGATGAGGCTGAGCAACAGCTTTCCAGGCTAGCCCCTTCTGGCTGCCAGCTATCTGCAGACGTTCGCATTTCAAGAGCAGGGCTGCGAAAGGAGCCTAGCAGGTACACCATCTTTCCCAGGCTACGTTTGAAGTTTGAGGTGGCAAGACAAGCAAGCAGCCCCTTTCTCTGTGCCTCTGTGCGAGCACTGCCATGGGCAGATGAGGCTGAGCAACAGCTTTCCAGGATAGCCCCTTCTGGCTGCCAGCTATCTGCAGACGTTCGTATTTCAAGAGCAGGGCTGCGAAAGGGGCCTAGCAGGTACACCACCATTCCCAGCATGCGTTTGAAGTTTCAAGTGGCAAGATAAGCAAGCAGCCCCGTTCTCTGTGCCTCTATGCGAACAGTGCCATGGGCAGACGAGGCTGAGCAACAGCTTTCCAGGCTAGCCCCTTCTGGCTGCCAGCTATCTGCAGACGTTCGCATTTCAAGAGCAGGGCTGCGAAAGGAGCCTGGCTGGGACACCAACTTTCCCAGGCTACGTTTGAAGTTTTAGTTGGCAAGACAAGCAAGGAGCCCCATTCTCTGTGCCTCTGTGTGAGCACTGCCATGGGCAGATGAGGCTGAGCACAGCTTTGCAGGATAGCCCCTTCTGGCTGCCAGCTATCTGCAGACGTTCGCACTTTCGGAGCAGGGCTGTGATAGGAGCCTGGCAGGGACACCACCATTCCCAGCATGCGTTTGAAGTTTCAAGTGGCAAGATAAGCAAGCAGCCCCAGTCTCTGTGCGAGCAATGCCATGGGCAGATGAGGCTGAGCAACAGCTTTCCAGGCTAGCCCCTTCTGGCTGCCAGCTATCTGCAGACGTTCGCACTTTCGGAGCAGGGCTGCGAAAGGAGCCTGGCTGGGACACCAACTTTCCCAGCATGCGTTTGAAGTTTGAGGTGGCAAGACAAGCAAGCAGCCCCATTCTCTGTGCCTCTATGCGAGCACTGCCATGGGCAGATGAGGCTGAGCAACAGCTTTCCAGGATAGCCCCTTCTGGCTGCCAGCTATCTGCAGACATTCGCACTCTCGGAGCAGGGCTGTGACAGGAGCCTGGCAGGGACACCACCATTCCCAGCATGCGTTTGAAGTTTGAGGTGGCAAGACAAGCAAGCAGCCCCATTCTCTGTGCCTCTGTGCGAGCACTGCCATGGGCAGATGAGGCTGAGCAACAGCTTTCCAGGATAGCCCCTTCTGCCTGCCAGCTATCTGCAGACGTTCGCACTTTCGGAGCAGAGCTGTGATAGGAGCCTGGCAGGGACACCACCATTCCCAGCATGCGTTTGAAGTTTCAAGTGGCAAGATAAGCAAGCAGCCCCATTCTCTGTGCCTCTGTGCGAGCACTGCCATGGGCAGATGAGGCTGAGCAACAGCTTTCCAGGATAGCCCCTTCTGGATGCCAGCTATCTGCAGACGTTCCCATTTTAAGAGCAGGGCTGCGAAATGAGCCTAGCAGGTACACCATCTTTCCCAGGCTACGTTTGAAGTTTGAGGTGGCAAGACAAGCAAGCAGCCCCATTCTCTGTGCCTCTGTGCGAGCACTGCCATGGGCAGATGAGGCTGAGCAACAGCTTTCCAGGATAGCCCCTTCTGGCTGCCAGCTATCTGCAGACGTTCGCACTTTCGGAGCAGGGCTGCGAAAGGAGCCTGGCAGGGACACCATCATTCCCAGCATGCGTTTGAAGTTTGAGGTGGCAAGACAAGCAAGCAGCCCCATTCTCTGTGCCTCTATGCGAACAGTGCCATGGGCAGATGAGGCTGAGCAACAGCTTTCCAGGCTAGCACCTTCTGGCTGCCAGCTATCTGCAGACGTTCGCATTTCAAGAGCAGGGCTGCGAAAGGAGCCTAGCAGGTACACCATCTTTCCCAGGCTACGTTTGAAGTTTGAGGTGGCAAGACAAGCAAGCAGCCCCATTCTCTGTTCCTCTGTGCGAGCACTGCCATGGGCAGATGAGGCTGAGCAACAGCTTTCCAGGATAGCCCCTTCTGCCTGCCAGCTATCTGCAGACGTTCGCACTTTCGGAGCAGGGCTGCGAAAGGAGCCTGGCTGGGACACCAACTTTCCCAGGCTACGTTTCAAGTTTGAGGTGGCAAGACAAGCAAGCAGCCCCATTCTCTGTGCCTCTGTGCGAGCACTGCCATGGGCAGATGAGGCTGAGCAACAGCTTTCCAGGATAGCCCCTTCTGGCTGCCAGCTATCTGCAGACGTTCGCACTTTCGGAGCAGGGCTGCGAAAGGATCCTGGCTGGGACACCAACTTTCCCAGGCTGCGTTTGAAGTTTGAGGTGGCAAGACAAGCAAGCAGCCCCATTCTCTGTGCCTCTGTGCGAGCACTGCCATGGGCAGATGAGGCTGAGCAACAGCTTTCCAGGCTAGCCCCTTCTGGCTGCCAGCTATCTGCAGACGTTCGCATTTCAAGAGCAGGGCTGTGAAAGGAGCCTAGCAGGTACACCATCTTTCCCAGGCTACGTTTGAAGTTTGAGGTGGCAAGACAAGCAAGCAGCCCCATTCTCTGTGCCTCTGTGCGAGCACTGCCATGGGCAGATGAGGCTGAGCAACAGCTTTCCAGGCTAGCCCCTTCTGGCTGCCAGCTATCTGCAGAAGTTCGCATTTTAAGAGCAGGACTGCGAAATGAGCCTAGCAGGTACACCATCTTTCCCAGGCTACGTTTGAAGTTTGAGGTGGCAAGACAAGCAAGCAGCCCCATTCTCTGTGCGAGCAATGCCATGGGCAGATGAGGCTGAGCAACAGCTTTCCAGGATAGCCCCTTCTGCCTGCCAGCTATCTGCAGACGTTCGCACTTTCGGAGCAGGGCTGCGAAAGGAGCCTGGCTGGGACACCAACATTCCCAGCATGCGTTTGAAGTTTGAGGTGGCAAGACAAGCAAGCAGCCCCATTCTCTGTGCCTCTATGCGAGCACTGCCATGGGCAGATGAGGCTGAGCAACAGCTTTCCAGGCTAGCCCCTTCTGCCTGCCAGCTATCTGCAGACGTTCGCATTTCAAGAGCAGGTCTGCGAAAGGAGCCTAGCAGGTACACCATCTTTCCCAGGCTACGTTTGAAGTTTGAGGTGGCAAGACAAGCAAGCAGCCCCATTCTCTGTGCCTCTATGCGAACAGTGCCATGGGCAGATGAGGCTGAGCAACAGCTTTCCAGGCTAGCCCCTTCTGGCTGCCAGCTATCTGCAGACGTTCGCATTTCAAGAGCAGGGCTGCGAAAGGAGCCTGGCTGGGACACCAACTTTCACAGGCTACGTTTGAAGTTTGAGGTGGCAAGACAAGCAAGCAGCCCCATTCTCTGTGCCTCTGTGCGAGCACTGCCATGGGCAGATGAGGCTGAGCAACAGCTTTCCAGGATAGCCCCTTCTGGCTGCCAGCTATCTGCAGACGTTCGCATTTCAAGAGCAGGGCTGCGAAAGGAGCCTAGCAGGTACACCATCTTTCCCAGGCTACGTTTGAAGTTTGAGGTGGCAAGACAAGCAAGCAGCCCCATTCTCTGTTCCTCTGTGCGAGCACTGCCATGGGCAGATGAGGCTGAGCAACAGCTTTCCAGGCTAGCCCCTTCTGGATGCCAGCTATCTGCAGACGTTCCCATTTTAAGAGCAGGGCTGCGAAATGAGCCTAGCAGGTACACCATCTTTCCCAGGCTACGTTTGAAGTTTGAGGTGGCAAGACAAGCAAGCAGCCCCATTCTCTGTGCCTCTGTGCGAGCACTGCCATGGGCAGATGAGGCTGAGCAACAGCTTTCCAGGCTAGCCCCTTCTGCCTGCCAGCTATCTGCAGACGTTCGCACTTTCGGAGCAGGGCTGCGAAAGGAGCCTGGCTGGGACACCAACTTTCCCAGGCTACGTTTGAAGTTTGAGGTGGCAAGACAAGCAAGCAGCCCCATTCTCTGTGCCTCTGTGCGAGCACTGCCATGGGCAGATGAGGCTGAGCAACAGCTTTCCAGGATAGCCCCTTCTGGCTGCCAGCTATCTGCAGACATTCGCACTTTCGGAGCAGGGCTGCGAAAGGATCCTGGCTGGGACACCAACTTTCCCTGGCTGCGTTTGAAGTTTGAGGTGGCAAGACAAGCAAGCAGCCCCATTCTCTGTGCCTCTGTGCGAGCACTGCCATGGGCAGATGAGGCTGAGCAACAGCTTTCCAGGCTAGCCCCTTCTCCCTGCCAGCTATCTGCAGACTTTCGCACTTTCGGAGCAGGGCTGTGATAGGAGCCTGGCAGGGACACCATCTTTCCCAGGCTACGTTTGAAGTTTGAGGTGGCAAGACAAGCAAGCAGCCCCATTCTCCGTGCCTCTATGCGAACAGTGCCATGGGCAGATGAGGCTGAGCAACAGCTTTCCAGGCTAGCCCCTTCTGGCTGCCAGCTATCTGCAGACGTTCGCACTTTCGGAGCAGGGCTGCGAAAGGAGCCTGGCTGGGACACCAACTTTCCCAGGCTACGTTTGAAGTTTGAGGTGGCAAGACAAGCAAGCAGCCCCATTCTCTGTGCCTCTGTGCGAGCAGTGCCATGGGCAGATGAGGCTGAGCAACAGCTTTCCAGGCTAGCCCCTTCTGGCTGCCAGCTATCTGCAGACGTTCGCACTTTCGGAGCAGGGCTGTGATAGGAGCCTGGCAGGGACACCATCTTTCCCAGGCTACGTTTGAAGTTTGAGGTGGCAAGACAAGCAAGCAGCCCCATTCTCCGTGCCTCTATGCGAACAGTGCCATGGGCAGATGAGGCTGAGCAACAGCTTTCCAGGCTAGCCCCTTCTGGCTGCCAGCTATCTGCAGACGTTCGCACTTTCGGAGCAGGGCTGCGAAAGGAGCCTGGCTGGGACACCAACTTTCCCAGGCTACGTTTGAAGTTTGAGGTGGCAAGACAAGCAAGCAGCCCCATTCTCTGTGCCTCTGTGCGAGCAGTGCCATGGGCAGATGAGGCTGAGCAACAGCTTTCCAGGCTAGCCCCTTCTGGCTGCCAGCTATCTGCAGACGTTCGCACTTTCGGAGCAGGGCTGCGAAAGGATCCTGGCTGGGACACCAACATTCCCAGCATGCGTTTGAAGTTTGAGGTGGCAAGACAAGCAAGCAGCCCCATTCTCTGTGCCTCTATGCGAGCACTGCCATGGGCAGATGACGCTGAGCAACAGCTTTCCAGGCTAGCCCCTTCTGCCTGCCAGCTATCTGCAGACGTTCGCATTTCAAGAGCAGGGCTGCGAAAGGAGCCTGGCTGGGACACCAACTTTCCCAGGCTACGTTTGAAGTTTGAGGTGGCAAGACAAGCAAGCAGCCCCATTCTCTGTGCCTCTGTGCGAGCACTGCCATGGGCAGATGAGGCTGAGCAACAGCTTTCCAGGATAGCCCCTTCTGGATGCCAGCTATCTGCAGACGTTCGCACTTTCGGAGCAGGGCTGCGAAAGGATCCTGGCTGGGACACCAACTTTCCCTGGCTGCGTTTGAAGTTTGAGGTGGCAAGACAAGCAAGCAGCCCCATTCTCTGTGCCTCTGTGCGAGCACTGCCATGGGCAGATGAGGCTGAGCAACAGCTTTCCAGGATAGCCCCTTCTGGCTGCCAGCTATCTGCAGACTTTCGCACTTTCGGAGCAGGGCTGTGATAGGAGCCTGGCAGGGACACCACCATTCCCAGCATGCGTTTGAAGTTTCAAGTGGCAAGATAAGCAAGCAGCCCCATTCTCTGTGCCTCTATGCGAACAGTGCCATGGGCAGATGAGGCTGAGCAACAGCTTTCCAGGATAGCCCCTTCTGGCTGCCAGCTATCTGCAGACGTTCGCATTTCAAGAGCAGGGCTGCGAAAGGATTCTAGCAGGTACACCATCTTTCCCAGGCTACGTTTGAAGTTTGAGGTGGCAAGACAAGCAAGCAGCCCCATTCTCCGTGCCTCTATGCGAACAGTGCCATGGGCAGATGAGGCTGAGCAACAGCTTTCCAGGCTAGCCCCTTCTGGCTGCCAGCTATCTGCAGACGTTCGCACTTTCGGAGCAGGGCTGCGAAAGGAGCCTGGCTGGGACACCAACTTTCCCAGGCTACGTTTGAAGTTTGAGGTGGCAAGACAAGCAAGTAGCCCCATTCTCTGTGCCTCTGTGCGAGCACTGCCATGGGCAGATGAGGCTGAGCAACAGCTTTCCAGGCTAGCCCCTTCTGGCTGCCAGCTATCTGCAGACGTTCGCACTTTCGGAGCAGGGCTGTGATAGGAGCCTGGCAGGGACACCACCATTCCCAGCATGCGTTTGAAGTTTCAAGTGGCAAGATAAGCAAGCAGCCCCATTCTCTGTGCCTCTATGCGAACAGTGCCATGGGCAGATGAGGCTGAGCAACAGCTTTCCAGGCTAGCCCCTTCTCCCTGCCAGCTATCTGCAGACTTTCGCACTTTCGGAGCAGGGCTGTGATAGGAGCCTGGCAGGGACACCACCATTCCCAGCATGCGTTTGAAGTTTCAAGTGGCAAGATAAGCAAGCAGCCCCATTCTCTGTGCCTCTATGCGAACAGTGCCATGGGCAGATGAGGCTGAGCAACAGCTTTCCAGGCTAGCCCCTTCTGGCTGCCAGCTATCTGCAGACGTTGACATTTCAAGAGCAGGGCTGCGAAAGGATACTAGCAGGTACACCATCTTTCCCAGGCTACGTTTGAAGTTTGAGGTGGCAAGACAAGCAAGCAGCCCCATTCTCTGTTCCTCTGTGCGAGCACTGCCATGGGCAGATGAGGCTGAGCAACAGCTTTCCAGGTTAGCCCCTTCTGGATGCCAGCTATCTGCAGACGTTCCCATTTTAAGAGCAGGGCTGCGAAATGAGCCTAGCAGGTACACCATCTTTCCCAGGCTACGTTTGAAGTTTGAGGTGGCAAGACAAGCAAGCAGCCCCATTCTCTGTGCCTCTGTGCGAGCACTGCCATGGGCAGATGAGGCTGAGCAACAGCTTTCCAGGCTAGCCCCTTCTCCCTGCCAGCTATCTGCAGACGTTCGCACTTTCGGAGCAGGGCTGTGATAGGAGCCTGGCAGGGACACCACCATTCCCAGCATGCGTTTGAAGTTTCAAGTGGCAAGATAAGCAAGCAGCCCCATTCTCTGTGCCTCTATGCGAACAGTGCCATGGGCAGATGAGGCTGAGCAACAGCTTTCCAGGCTAGCCCCTTCTCCCTGCCAGCTATCTGCAGACTTTCGCACTTTCGGAGCAGGGCTGTGATAGGAGCCTGGCAGGGACACCACCATTCCCAGCATGCGTTTGAAGTTTCAAGTGGCAAGATAAGCAAGCAGCCCCATTCTCTGTGCCTCTATGCGAACAGTGCCATGGGCAGATGAGGCTGAGCAACAGCTTTCCAGGCTAGCCCCTTCTGCCTGCCAGCTATCTGCAGATGTTGACATTTCAAGAGCAGGGCTGCGAAAGGATACTAGCAGGTACACCATCTTTCCCAGGCTACGTTTGAAGTTTGAGGTGGCAAGACAAGCAAGCAGCCCCATTCTCCGTGCCTCTATGCGAACAGTGCCATGGGCAGATGAGGCTGAGCAACAGCTTTCCAGGCTAGCCCCTTCTGGCTGCCAGCTATCTGCAGACGTTCGCACTTTCGGAGCAGGGCTGCGAAAGGAGCCCGGCTGGGACACCAACTTTCCCAGGCTACGTTTGAAGTTTGAGGTGGCAAGACAAGCAAGCAGCCCCATTCTCTGTGCCTCTGTGCGAGCACTGCCATGGGCAGATGAGGCTGAGCAACAGCTTTCCAGGCTAGCCCCTTCTGGCTGCCAGCTATCTGCAGACGTTCGCACTTTCGGAGCAGGGCTGTGATAGGAGCCTGGCAGGGACACCACCATTCCCAGCATGCGTTTGAAGTTTCAAGTGGCAAGATAAGCAAGCAGCCCCATTCTCTGTGCCTCTATGCGAACAGTGCCATGGGCAGATGAGGCTGAGCAACAGCTTTCCAGGCTAGCCCCTTCTGGCTGCCAGCTATCTGCAGACGTTCGCATTTCAAGAGCAGGGCTGCGAAAGGAGCGTAGCAGGTACACCATCTTTCCCAGGCTACGTTTGAAGTTTGAGGTGGCAAGACAAGCAAGCAGCCCCATTCTCTGTGCCTCTGTGCGAGCACTGCCATGGGCAGATGAGGCTGAGCAACAGCTTTCCAGGCTAGCCCCTTCTGGCTGCCAGCTATCTGCAGAAGTTCGCATTTTAAGAGCAGGACTGCGAAATGAGCCTAGCAGGTACACCATCTTTCCCAGGCTACGTTTGAAGTTTGAGGTGGCAAGACAAGCAAGTAGCCCCATTCTCTGTGCGAGCAATGCCATGGGCAGATGAGGCTGAGCAACAGCTTTCCAGGATAGCCCCTTCTGCCTGCCAGCTATCTGCAGACGTTCGCACTTTCGGAGCAGGGCTGCGAAAGAGCCTGGCTGGGACACCAACATTCCCAGCATGCGTTTGAAGTTTGAGGTGGCAAGACAAGCAAGCAGCCCCATTCTCTGTGCCTCTATGCGAGCACTGCCATGGGCAGATGAGGCTGAGCAACAGCTTTCCAGGCTAGCCCCTTCTGCCTGCCAGCTATCTGCAGACGTTCGCATTTCAAGAGCAGGGCTGCGAAAGGAGCCTAGCAGGTACACCATCTTTCCCAGGCTACGTTTGAAGTTTGAGGTGGCAAGACAAGCAAGCAGCCCCATTCTCTGTGCCTCTATGCGAACAGTGCCATGGGCAGATGAGGCTGAGCAACAGCTTTCCAGGCTAGCCCCTTCTGGCTGCCAGCTATCTGCAGACGTTCGCATTTCAAGAGCAGGGCTTCGAAAGGAGCCTGGCTGGGACACCAACTTTCCCAGGCTACGTTTGAAGTTTGAGGTGGCAAGACAAGCAAGCAGCCCCATTCTCTGTGCCTCTGTGCGAGCACTGCCATGGGCAGATGAGGCTGAGCAACAGCTTTCCAGGATAGCCCCTTCTGGCTGCCAGCTATCTGCAGACGTTCGCACTTTCGGAGCAGGGCTGCGAAAGGATCCTGGCTGGGACACCAACTTTCCCTGGCTGCGTTTGAAGTTTGAGGTGGCAAGACAAGCAAGCAGCCCCATTCTCTGTGCCTCTGTGCGAGCACTGCCATGGGCAGATGAGGCTGAGCAACAGCTTTCCAGGATAGCCCCTTCTCCCTGCCAGCTATCTGCAGACTTTCGCACTTTCGGAGCAGGGCTGTGATAGGAGCCTGGCAGGGACACCACCATTCCCAGCATGCGTTTGAAGTTTCAAGTGGCAAGATAAGCAAGCAGCCCCATTCTCTGTGCCTCTATGCGAACAGTGCCATGGGCAGATGAGGCTGAGCAACAGCTTTCCAGGCTAGCCCCTTCTCCCTGCCAGCTATCTGCAGACTTTCGCACTTTCGGAGCAGGGCTGTGATAGGAGCCTGGCAGGGACACCACCATTCCCAGCATGCGTTTGAAGTTTCAAGTGGCAAGATAAGCAAGCAGCCCCATTCTCTGTGCCTCTATGCGAACAGTGCCATGGGCAGATGAGGCTGAGCAACAGCTTTCCAGGCTAGCCCCTTCTGCCTGCCAGCTATCTGCAGATGTTGACATTTCAAGAGCAGGGCTGCGAAAGGATACTAGCAGGTACACCATCTTTCCCAGGCTACGTTTGAAGTTTGAGGTGGCAAGACAAGCAAGCAGCCCCATTCTCCGTGCCTCTATGCGAACAGTGCCATGGGCAGATGAGGCTGAGCAACAGCTTTCCAGGCTAGCCCCTTCTGGCTGCCAGCTATCTGCAGACGTTCGCACTTTCGGAGCAGGGCTGCGAAAGGAGCCCGGCTGGGACACCAACTTTCCCAGGCTACGTTTGAAGTTTGAGGTGGCAAGACAAGCAAGCAGCCCCATTCTCTGTGCCTCTGTGCGAGCACTGCCATGGGCAGATGAGGCTGAGCAACAGCTTTCCAGGCTAGCCCCTTCTGGCTGCCAGCTATCTGCAGACGTTCGCACTTTCGGAGCAGGGCTGTGATAGGAGCCTGGCAGGGACACCACCATTCCCAGCATGCGTTTGAAGTTTCAAGTGGCAAGATAAGCAAGCAGCCCCATTCTCTGTGCCTCTATGCGAACAGTGCCATGGGCAGATGAGGCTGAGCAACAGCTTTCCAGGCTAGCCCCTTCTGGCTGCCAGCTATCTGCAGACGTTCGCATTTCAAGAGCAGGGCTGCGAAAGGAGCGTAGCAGGTACACCATCTTTCCCAGGCTACGTTTGAAGTTTGAGGTGGCAAGACAAGCAAGCAGCCCCATTCTCTGTGCCTCTGTGCGAGCACTGCCATGGGCAGATGAGGCTGAGCAACAGCTTTCCAGGCTAGCCCCTTCTGGCTGCCAGCTATCTGCAGAAGTTCGCATTTTAAGAGCAGGACTGCGAAATGAGCCTAGCAGGTACACCATCTTTCCCAGGCTACGTTTGAAGTTTGAGGTGGCAAGACAAGCAAGTAGCCCCATTCTCTGTGCGAGCAATGCCATGGGCAGATGAGGCTGAGCAACAGCTTTCCAGGATAGCCCCTTCTGCCTGCCAGCTATCTGCAGACGTTCGCACTTTCGGAGCAGGGCTGCGAAAGAGCCTGGCTGGGACACCAACATTCCCAGCATGCGTTTGAAGTTTGAGGTGGCAAGACAAGCAAGCAGCCCCATTCTCTGTGCCTCTATGCGAGCACTGCCATGGGCAGATGAGGCTGAGCAACAGCTTTCCAGGCTAGCCCCTTCTGCCTGCCAGCTATCTGCAGACGTTCGCATTTCAAGAGCAGGGCTGCGAAAGGAGCCTAGCAGGTACACCATCTTTCCCAGGCTACGTTTGAAGTTTGAGGTGGCAAGACAAGCAAGCAGCCCCATTCTCTGTGCCTCTATGCGAACAGTGCCATGGGCAGATGAGGCTGAGCAACAGCTTTCCAGGCTAGCCCCTTCTGGCTGCCAGCTATCTGCAGACGTTCGCATTTCAAGAGCAGGGCTGCGAAAGGAGCCTGGCTGGGACACCAACTTTCCCAGGCTACGTTTGAAGTTTGAGGTGGCAAGACAAGCAAGCAGCCCCATTCTCTGTGCCTCTGTGCGAGCACTGCCATGGGCAGATGAGGCTGAGCAACAGCTTTCCAGGATAGCCCCTTCTGGCTGCCAGCTATCTGCAGACGTTCGCACTTTCGGAGCAGGGCTGCGAAAGGATCCTGGCTGGGACACCAACTTTCCCTGGCTGCGTTTGAAGTTTGAGGTGGCAAGACAAGCAAGCAGCCCCATTCTCTGTGCCTCTGTGCGAGCACTGCCATGGGCAGATGAGGCTGAGCAACAGCTTTCCAGGATAGCCCCTTCTCCCTGCCAGCTATCTGCAGACTTTCGCACTTTCGGAGCAGGGCTGTGATAGGAGCCTGGCAGGGACACCAACATTCCCAGCATGCGTTTGAAGTTTCAAGTGGCAAGATAAGCAAGCAGCCCCATTCTCTGTGCCTCTATGCGAACAGTGCCATGGGCAGATGAGGCTGAGCAACAGCTTTCCAGGCTAGCCCCTTCTGGCTGCCAGCTATCTGCAGACGTTGACATTTCAAGAGCAGGGCTGCGAAAGGATCCTAGCAGGTACACCATCTTTCCCAGGCTACGTTTGAAGTTTGAGGTGGCAAGACAAGCAAGCAGCCCCATTCTCCGTGCCTCTATGCGAACAGTGCCATGGGCAGATGAGGCTGAGCAACAGCTTTCCAGGCTAGCCCCTTCTGGCTGCCAGCTATCTGCAGACATTCGCACTTTCGGAGCAGGGCTGCGAAAGGAGCCTGGCTGGGACACCAACTTTCCCAGGCTACGTTTGAAGTTTGAGGTGGCAAGACAAGCAAGCAGCCCCATTCTCTGTGCCTCTGTGCGAGCACTGCCATGGGCAGATGAGGCTGAGCAACAGCTTTCCAGGCTAGCCCCTTCTGGCTGCCAGCTATCTGCAGACGTTCGCACTTTCGGAGCAGGGCTGTGATAGGAGCCTGGCAGGGACACCACCATTCCCAGCATGCGTTTGAAGTTTCAAGTGGCAAGATAAGCAAGCAGCCCCATTCTCTGTGCCTCTATGCGAACAGTGCCATGGGCAGATGAGGCTGAGCAACAGCTTTCCAGGCTAGCCCCTTCTCCCTGCCAGCTATCTGCAGACTTTCGCACTTTCGGAGCAGGGCTGTGATAGGCGCCTGGCAGGGACACCACCATTCCCAGCATGCGTTTGAAGTTTCAAGTGGCAAGATAAGCAAGCAGCCCCATTCTCTGTGCCTCTATGCGAACAGTGCCATGGGCAGATGAGGCTGAGCAACAGCTTTCCAGGATAGCCCCTTCTGGCTGCCAGCTATCTGCAGACGTTGACATTTCAAGAGCAGGGCTGCGAAAGGATACTAGCAGGTACACCATCTTTCCCAGGCTACGTTTGAAGTTTGAGGTGGCAAGACAAGCAAGCAGCCCCATTCTCCGTGCCTCTATGCGAACAGTGCCATGGGCAGATGAGGCTGAGCAACAGCTTTCCAGGCTAGCCCCTTCTCCCTGCCAGCTATCTGCAGACGTTCGCACTTTCGGAGCAGGGCTGCGAAAGGAGCCTGGCTGGGACACCAACTTTCCCAGGCTACGTTTGAAGTTTGAGGTGGCAAGACAAGCAAGCAGCCCCATTCTCTGTGCCTCTGTGCGAGCACTGCCATGGGCAGATGAGGCTGAGCAACAGCTTTCCAGGCTAGCCCCTTCTGGCTGCCAGCTATCTGCAGACGTTCGCACTTTCGGAGCAGGGCTGTGATAGGAGCCTGGCAGGGACACCACCATTCCCAGCATGCGTTTGAAGTTTCAAGTGGCAAGATAAGCAAGCAGCCCCATTCTCTGTGCCTCTATGCGAACAGTGCCATGGGCAGATGAGGCTGAGCAACAGCTTTCCAGGCTAGCCCCTTCTGCCTGCCAGCTATCTGCAGACGTTCGCATTTCAAGAGCAGGGCTGCGAAAGGAGCCTAGCAGGTACACCATCTTTCCCAGGCTACGTTTGAAGTTTGAGGTGGCAAGACAAGCAAGCAGCCCCATTCTCTGTGCCTCTATGCGAACAGTGCCATGGGCAGATGAGGCTGAGCAACAGCTTTCCAGGCTAGCCCCTTCTGGCTGCCAGCTATCTGCAGACGTTCGCATTTCAAGAGCAGGGCTGCGAAAGGAGCCTGGCTGGGACACCAACTTTCCCAGGCTACGTTTGAAGTTTGAGGTGGCAAGACAAGCAAGCAGCCCCATTCTCTGTGCCTCTGTGCGAGCACTGCCATGGGCAGATGAGGCTGAGCAACAGCTTTCCAGGATAGCCCCTTCTGGCTGCCAGCTATCTGCAGACGTTCGCACTTTCGGAGCAGGGCTGCGAAAGGATCCTGGCTGGGACACCAACTTTCCCTGGCTGCGTTTGAAGTTTGAGGTGGCAAGACAAGCAAGCAGCCCCATTCTCTGTGCCTCTGTGCGAGCACTGCCATGGGCAGATGAGGCTGAGCAACAGCTTTCCAGGCTAGCCCCTTCTCCCTGCCAGCTATCTGCAGACTTTCGCACTTTCGGAGCAGGGCTGTGATAGGAGCCTGGCAGGGACACCACCATTCCCAGCATGCGTTTGAAGTTTCAAGTGGCAAGATAAGCAAGCAGCCCCATTCTCTGTGCCTCTATGCGAACAGTGCCATGGGCAGATGAGGCTGAGCAACAGCTTTCCAGGCTAGCCCCTTCTGGCTGCCAGCTATCTGCAGACGTTGACATTTCAAGAGCAGGGCTGCGAAAGGATCCTAGCAGGTACACCATCTTTCCCAGGCTACGTTTGAAGTTTGAGGTGGCAAGACAAGCAAGCAGCCCCATTCTCCGTGCCTCTATGCGAACAGTGCCATGGGCAGATGAGGCTGAGCAACAGCTTTCCAGGCTAGCCCCTTCTGGCTGCCAGCTATCTGCAGACGTTCGCACTTTCGGAGCAGGGCTGCGAAAGGAGCCTGGCTGGGACACCAACTTTCCCAGGCTACGTTTGAAGTTTGAGGTGGCAAGACAAGCAAGCAGCCCCATTCTCTGTGCCTCTGTGCGAGCACTGCCATGGGCAGATGAGGCTGAGCAACAGCTTTCCAGGCTAGCCCCTTCTGCCTGCCAGCTATCTGCAGACGTTCGCACTTTCGGAGCAGGGCTGTGATAGGAGCCTGGCAGGGACACCACCATTCCCAGCATGCGTTTGAAGTTTCAAGTGGCAAGATAAGCAAGCAGCCCCATTCTCTGTGCCTCTATGCGAACAGTGCCATGGGCAGATGAGGCTGAGCAACAGCTTTCCAGGCTAGCCCCTTCTCCCTGCCAGCTATCTGCAGACTTTCGCACTTTCGGAGCAGGGCTGTGATAGGCGCCTGGCAGGGACACCACCATTCCCAGCATGCGTTTGAAGTTTCAAGTGGCAAGATAAGCAAGCAGCCCCATTCTCTGTGCCTCTATGCGAACAGTGCCATGGGCAGATGAGGCTGAGCAACAGCTTTCCAGGCTAGCCCCTTCTGGCTGCCAGCTATCTGCAGACGTTGACATTTCAAGAGCAGGGCTGCGAAAGGATACTAGCAGGTACACCATCTTTCCCAGGCTACGTTTGAAGTTTGAGGTGGCAAGACAAGCAAGCAGCCCCATTCTCCGTGCCTCTATGCGAACAGTGCCATGGGCAGATGAGGCTGAGCAACAGCTTTCCAGGCTAGCCCCTTCTGGCTGCCAGCTATCTGCAGACGTTCGCACTTTCGGAGCAGGGCTGCGAAAGGAGCCTGGCTGGGACACCAACTTTCCCAGGCTACGTTTGAAGTTTGAGGTGGCAAGACAAGCAAGCAGCCCCATTCTCTGTGCCTCTGTGCGAGCACTGCCATGGGCAGATGAGGCTGAGCAACAGCTTTCCAGGCTAGCCCCTTCTGGCTGCCAGCTATCTGCAGACGTTCGCACTTTCGGAGCAGGGCTGTGATAGGAGCCTGGCAGGGACACCACCATTCCCAGCATGCGTTTGAAGTTTCAAGTGGCAAGATAAGCAAGCAGCCCCATTCTCTGTGCCTCTATGCGAACAGTGCCATGGGCAGATGAGGCTGAGCAACAGCTTTCCAGGCTAGCCCCTTCTGGCTGCCAGCTATCTGCAGACGTTCGCATTTCAAGAGCAGGACTGCGAAATGAGCCTAGCAGGTACACCATCTTTCCCAGGCTACGTTTGAAGTTTGAGGTGGCAAGACAAGCAAGCAGCCCCATTCTCTGTGCGAGCAATGCCATGGGCAGATGAGGCTGAGCAACAGCTTTCCAGGATAGCCCCTTCTGCCTGCCAGCTATCTGCAGACGTTCGCACTTTCGGAGCAGGGCTGCGAAAGAGCCTGGCTGGGACACCAACATTCCCAGCATGCGTTTGAAGTTTGAGGTGGCAAGACAAGCAAGCAGCCCCATTCTCTGTGCCTCTATGCGAGCACTGCCATGGGCAGATGAGGCTGAGCAACAGCTTTCCAGGCTAGCCCCTTCTGCCTGCCAGCTATCTGCAGACGTTCGCATTTCAAGAGCAGGGCTGCGAAAGGAGCCTAGCAGGTACACCATCTTTCCCAGGCTACGTTTGAAGTTTGAGGTGGCAAGACAAGCAAGCAGCCCCATTCTCTGTGCCTCTATGCGAACAGTGCCATGGGCAGATGAGGCTGAGCAACAGCTTTCCAGGCTAGCCCCTTCTGGCTGCCAGCTATCTGCAGACGTTCGCATTTCAAGAGCAGGGCTGCGAAAGGAGCCTGGCTGGGACACCAACTTTCCCAGTCTACGTTTGAAGTTTGAGGTGGCAAGACAAGCAAGCAGCCCCATTCTCTGTGCCTCTATGCGAACAGTGCCATGGGCAGATGAGGCTGAGCAACAGCTTTCCAGGATAGCCCCTTCTGGCTGCCAGCTATCTGCAGACATTCGCACTTTCGGAGCAGGGCTGTGACAGGAGCCTGGCAGGGACACCACCATTCCCAGCATGCGTTTGAAGTTTGAGGTGGCAAGACAAGCAAGCAGCCCCATTCTCTGTGCCTCTGTGCTAGCACTGCCATGGGCAGATGAGGCTGAGCAACAGCTTTCCAGGCTAGCACCTTCTGGCTGCCAGCTATCTGCAGACGTTCGCATTTCAAGAGCAGGGCTGCGAAAGGAGCCTAGCAGGTACACCATCTTTCCCTGGCTACGTTTGAAGTTTGAGGTGGCAAGACAAGCAAGGAGCCCCATTCTCTGTGCCTCTGTGCGAACAGTGCCATGGGCAGATGAGGCTGAGCAACAGCTTTCCAGGCTAGCACCTTCTGGCTGCCAGCTATCTGCAGACGTTCGCATTTCAAGAGCAGGGCTGCGAAAGGAGGCTAGCAGGTACACCATCTTTCCCAGGCTACGTTTGAAGTTTGAGGTGGCAAGACAAGCAAGCAGCCCCATTCTCTGTTCCTCTGTGCGAGCACTGCCATGGGCAGATGAGGCTGAGCAACAGCTTTCCAGGATAGCCCCTTCTGGATGCCAGCTATCTGCAGACGTTCCCATTTTAAGAGCAGGGCTGCGAAATGAGCCTAGCAGGTACACCATCTTTCCCAGGCTACGTTTGAAGTTTGAGGTGGCAAGACAAGCAAGCAGCCCCATTCTCTGTGCCTCTGTGCGAGCACTGCCATGGGCAGATGAGGCTGAGCAACAGCTTTCCAGGATAGCCCCTTCTGCCTGCCAGCTATCTGCAGACGTTCGCACTTTCGGAGCAGGGCTGCGAAAGGAGCCTGGCTGGGACACCAACTTTCCCAGGCTACGTTTGAAGTTTGAGGTGGCAAGACAAGCAAGCAGCCCCATTCTCTGTGCCTCTGTGCGAGCACTGCCATGGGCAGATGAGGCTGAGCAACAGCTTTCCAGGCTAGCCCCTTCTGGCTGCCAGCTATCTGCAGACGTTCGCACTTTCGGAGCAGGGCTGTGACAGGAGCCTGGCAGGGACACCACCATTCCCAGCATGCGTTTGAAGTTTGAGGTGGCAAGACAAGCAAGCAGCCCCATTCTCTGTGCCTCTATGCGAGCACTGCCATGGGCAGATGAGGGTGAGCAACAGCTTTCCAGGCTAGCCCCTTCTGCCTGCCAGCTATCTGCAGACGTTCGCATTTCAAGAGCAGGGCTGCGAAAGGAGCCTAGCAGGTACACCATCTTTCCCAGGCTACGTTTGAAGTTTGAGGTGGCAAGACAAGCAAGCAGCCCCATTCTCTGTGCCTCTATGCGAACAGTGCCATGGGCAGATGAGGCTGAGCAACAGCTTTCCAGGCTAGCCCCTTCTGGCTGCCAGCTATCTGCAGACGTTCGCATTTCAAGAGCAGGGCTGCGAAAGGAGCCTGGCTGGGACACCAACTTTCACAGGCTACGTTTGAAGTTTGAGGTGGCAAGACAAGCAAGCAGCCCCATTCTCTGTGCCTCTGTGCGAGCACTGCCATGGGCAGATGAGGCTGAGCAACAGCTTTCCAGGATAGCCCCTTCTGGCTGCCAGCTATCTGCAGACGTTCGCACTTTCGGAGCAGGGCTGCGAAAGGAGCCTGGCTGGGACACCAACTTTCCCAGCCTACGTTTGAAGTTTGAGGTGGCAAGACAAGCAAGCAGCCCCATTCTCTGTGCCTCTGTGCGAGCACTGCCATGGGCAGATGAGGCTGAGCAACAGCTTTCCAGGATAGCCCCTTCTGCCTGCCAGCTATCTGCAGACATTCGCACTTTCGGAGCAGGGCTGTGACAGGAGCCTGGCAGGGACACCACCATTCCCAGCATGCCTTTGAAGTTTGAGGTGGCAAGACAAGCAAGCAGCCCCATTCTCTGTGCCTCTGTGCGAGCACTGCCATGGGCAGATGAGGCTGAGCAACAGCTTTCCAGGCTAGCACCTTCTGGCTGCCAGCTATCTGCAGACGTTCGCATTTCAAGAGCAGGGCTGCGAAAGGAGCCTAGCAGGTACACCATCTTTCCCTGGCTACGTTTGAAGTTTGAGGTGGCAAGACAAGCAAGGAGCCCCATTCTCTGTGCCTCTGTGCGAACAGTGCCATGGGCAGATGAGGCTGAGCAACAGCTTTCCAGGCTAGCCCCTTCTGGCTGCCAGCTATCTGCAGACGTTCGCATTTCAAGAGCAGGGCTGCGAAAGGAGCCTAGCAGGTACACCATCTTTCCCAGGCTACGTTTGAAGTTTGAGGTGGCAAGACAAGCAAGCAGCCCCATTCTCTGTGCCTCTGTGCGAGCACTGCCATGGGCAGATGAGGCTGAGCAACAGCTTTCCAGGATAGCCCCTTCTGGATGCCAGCTATCTGCAGACGTTCCCATTTTAAGAGCAGGGCTGCGAAATGAGCCTAGCAGGTACACCATCTTTCCCAGGCTACGTTTGAAGTTTGAGGTGGCAAGACAAGCAAGCAGCCCCATTCTCTGTGCCTCTGTGCGAGCACTGCCATGGGCAGATGAGGCTGAGCAACAGCTTTCCAGGCTAGCCCCTTCTGGCTGCCAGCTATCTGCAGACGTTCGCACTTTCGGAGCAGGGCTGCGAAAGGAGCCTGGCTGGGACACCATCTTTCCCAGGCTACGTTTGAAGTTTGAGGTGGCAAGACAAGCAAGCAGCCCCATTCTCTGTTCCTCTGTGCGAGCACTGCCATGGGCAGATGAGGCTGAGCAACAGCTTTCCAGGATAGCCCCTTCTGGATGCCAGCTATCTGCAGACGTTCCCATTTTAAGAGCAGGGCTGCGAAATGAGCCTAGCAGGTACACCATCTTTCCCAGGCTACGTTTGAAGTTTGAGGTGGCAAGACAAGCAAGCAGCCCCATTCTCTGTGCCTCTGTGCGAGCACTGCCATGGGCAGATGAGGCTGAGCAACAGCTTTCCAGGATAGCCCCTTCTGCCTGCCAGCTATCTGCAGACGTTCGCACTTTCGGAGCAGGGCTGCGAAAGGAGCCTGGCTGGGACACCAACTTTCCCAGGCTACGTTTGAAGTTTGAGGTGGCAAGACAAGCAAGCAGCCCCATTCTCTGTGCCTCTGTGCGAGCACTGCCATGGGCAGATGAGGCTGAGCAACAGCTTTCCAGGCTAGCCCCTTCTGGCTGCCAGCTATCTGCAGACGTTCGCACTTTCGGAGCAGGGCTGTGACAGGAGCCTGGCAGGGACACCACCATTCCCAGCATGCGTTTGAAGTTTGAGGTGGCAAGATAAGCAAGCAGCCCCAGTCTCTGTGCGAGCAATGCCATGGGCAGATGAGGCTGAGCAACAGCTTTCCAGGATAGCCCCTTCTGCCTGCCAGCTATCTGCAGACGTTCGCACTTTCGGAGCAGGGCTGCGAAAGGAGCCTGGCTGGGACACCACCATTCCCAGGCTACGTTTGAAGTTTGAGGAGGCAAGACAAGCAAGCAGCCCCATTCTCTGTGCCTCTATGCGAACAGTGCCATGGGCAGATGAGGCTGAGCAACAGCTTTCCAGGCTAGCCCCTTCTGGCTGCCAGCTATCTGCAGACATTCGCACTTTCGGAGCAGGGCTGTGACAGGAGCCTGGCAGGGACACCACCATTCCCAGCATGCGTTTGAAGTTTGAGGTGGCAAGACAAGCAAGCAGCCCCATTCTCTGTGCCTCTATGCGAGCACTGCCATGGGCAGATGAGGCTGAGCAACAGCTTTCCAGGCTAGCCCCTTCTGCTTGCCAGCTATCTGCAGACGTTCGCATTTCAAGAGCAGGGCTGCGAAAGGAGCCTAGCAGGTACACCATCTTTCCCTGGCTACGTTTGAAGTTTGAGGTGGCAAGACAAGCAAGGAGCCCCATTCTCTGTGCCTCTGTGCGAACAGTGCCATGGGCAGATGAGGCTGAGCAACAGCTTTCCAGGCTAGCCCCTTCTGGCTGCCAGCTATCTGCAGACGTTCGCATTTCAAGAGCAGGGCTGCGAAAGGAGCCTAGCAGGTACACCATCTTTCCCAGGCTACGTTTGAAGTTTGAGGTGGCAAGACAAGCAAGCAGCCCCATTCTCTGTTCCTCTGTGCGAGCACTGCCATGGGCAGATGAGGCTGAGCAACAGCTTTCCAGGATAGCCCCTTCTGGATGCCAGCTATCTGCAGACGTTCGCATTTCAAGAGCAGGGCTGCGAAATGAGCCTAGCAGGTACACCATCTTTCCCAGGCTACGTTTGAAGTTTGAGGTGGCAAGACAAGCAAGCAGCCCCATTCTCTGTGCCTCTGTGCGAGCACTGCCATGGGCAGATGAGGCTGAGCAACAGCTTTCCAGGATAGCCCCTTCTGCCTGCCAGCTATCTGCAGACGTTCGCACTTTCGGAGCAGGGCTGCGAAAGGAGCCTGGCTGGGACACCAACTTTCCCAGGCTACGTTTGAAGTTTGAGGTGGCAAGACAAGCAAGCAGCCCCATTCTCTGTTCCTCTGTGCGAGCACTGCCATGGGCAGATGAGGCTGAGCAACAGCTTTCCAGGATAGCCCCTTCTGGATGCCAGCTATCTGCAGACGTTCCCATTTTAAGAACAGGGCTGCGAAATGAGCCTAGCATGTACACCATCTTTCCCAGGCTACGTTTGAAGTTTGAGGTGGCAAGACAAGCAAGCAGCCCCATTCTCTGTGCCTCTGTGCGAGCACTGCCATGGGCAGATGAGGCTGAGCAACAGCTTTCCAGGCTAGCCCCTTCTGGCTGCCAGCTATCTGCAGACGTTCGCACTTTCGGAGCAGGGCTGTGACAGGAGCCTGGCAGGGACACCACCATTCCCAGCATGCGTTTGAAGTTTGAGGTGGCAAGATAAGCAAGCAGCCCCAGTCTCTGTGCGAGCAATGCCATGGGCAGATGAGGCTGAGCAACAGCTTTCCAGGCTAGCCCCTTCTGGCTGCCAGCTATCTGCAGACGTTCGCACTTTCGGAGCAGGGCTGCGAAAGGAGCCTGGCTGGGACACCAACTTTCCCAGGCTACGTTTGAAGTTTGAGGTGGCAAGACAAGCAAGCAGCCCCATTCTCTGTGCCTCTATGCGAACAGTGCCATGGGCAGATGAGGCTGAGCAACAGCTTTCCAGGATAGCCCCTTCTGGCTGCCAGCTATCTGCAGACATTCGCACTTTCGGAGCAGGGCTGTGACAGGAGCCTGGCAGGGACACCACCATTCCCAGCATGCGTTTGAAGTTTGAGGTGGCAAGACAAGCAAGCAGCGCCATTCTCTGTGCCTCTGTGCGAGCACTGCCATGGGCAGATAAGGCTGAGCAACAGCTTTCCAGGCTAGCACCTTCTGGCTGCCAGCTATCTGCAGACGTTCGCATTTCAAGAGCAGGGCTGCGAAAGGAGCCTAGCAGGTACACCATCTTTCCCTGGCTACGTTTGAAGTTTGAGGTGGCAAGACAAGCAAGGAGCCCCATTCTCTGTGCCTCTATGCGAACAGTGCCATGGGCAGATGAGGCTGAGCAACAGCTTTCCAGGCTAGCCCCTTCTGGCTGCCAGCTATCTGCAGACGTTCGCATTTCAAGAGCAGGGCTGCGAAAGGAGCCTAGCAGGTACACCATCTTTCCCAGGCTACGTTTGAAGTTTGAGGTGGCAAGACAAGCAAGCAGCCCCATTCTCTGTGCCTCTGTGCGAGCACTGCCATGGGCAGATGAGGCTGAGCAACAGCTTTCCAGGTTAGCCCCTTCTGGCTGCCAGCTATCTGCAGACGTTCGCACTTTCGGAGCAGGGCTGTGATAGGAGCCTGGCAGGGACACCACCATTCCCAGCATGCGTTTGAAGTTTCAAGTGGCAAGATAAGCAAGCAGCCCCAGTCTCTGTGCCTCTATGCGAACAGTGCCATGGGCAGATGAGGCTGAGCAACAGCTTTCCAGGATAGCCCCTTCTGGCTGCCAGCTATCTGCAGACATTCGCACTTTCGGAGCAGGGCTGTGACAGGAGCATGGCAGGGACACCACCATTCCCAGCATGCGTTTGAAGTTTGAGGTGGCAAGACAAGCAAGCAGCCCCATTCTCTGTGCCTCTGTGCGAGCACTGCCATGGGCAGATGAGGCTGAGCAACAGCTTTTCAGGCTAGCACCTTCTGGCTGCCAGCTATCTGCAGACGTTCGCATTTCAAGAGCAGGGCTGCGAAAGGAGCCTAGCAGGTACACCATCTTTCCCTGGCTACGTTTGAAGTTTGAGGTGGCAAGAGAAGCAAGCAGCCCCATTCTCTGTGCCTCTGTGCGAACAGTGCCATGGGCAGATGAGGCTGAGCAACAGCTTTCCAGGCTAGCCCCTTCTGGCTGCCAGCTATCTGCAGACGTTCGCATTTCAAGAGCAGGGCTGCGAAAGGAGCCTAGCAGGTACACCATCTTTCCCAGGCTACGTTTGAAGTTTGAGGTGGCAAGAGAAGCAAGCAGCCCCATTCTCTGTTCCTCTGTGCGAGCACTGCCATGGGCAGATGAGGCTGAGCAACAGCTTTCCAGGATAGCCCCTTCTGGATGCCAGCTATCTGCAGACGTTCGCACTTTCCGAGCAGGGCTGCGAAAGGAGACAAGCAGGTACACCATCTTTCCCAGGCTACGTTTGAAGTTTGAGGTGGCAAGACAAGCAAGCAGCCCCATTCTCTGTGCCTCTGTGCGAGCACTGCCATGGGCAGATGAGGCTGAGCAACAGCTTTCCAGGATAGCCCCTTCTGCCTGCCAGCTATCTGCAGACGTTCGCACTTTCGGAGCAGGGCTGCGAAAGGAGCCTGGCTGGGACACCAACTTTCCCAGGCTACGTTTGAAGTTTGAGGTGGCAAGACAAGCAAGCAGCCCCATTCTCTGTGCCTCTGTGCGAGCACTGCCATGGGCAGATGAGGCTGAGCAACAGCTTTCCAGGATAGCCCCTTCTGGCTGCCAGCTATCTGCAGACGTTAGCAATTTCGGAGCAGGGCTGCGAAAGGAGCCTGGCAGGGACACCATCATTCCCAGCATGCGTTTGAAGTTTCAAGTGGCAAGATAAGCAAGCAGCCCCATTCTCTGTGCCTCTATGCGAACAGTGCCATGGGCAGATGAGGCTGAGCAACAGCTTTCCAGGCTAGCCCCTTCTGGCTGCCAGCTATCTGCAGACGTTCGCATTTCAAGAGCAGGGCTGCGAAAGGAGCCTAGCAGGTACACCATCTTTCCCAGGCTACGTTTGAAGTTTGAGGTGGCAAGACAAGCAAGCAGCCCCATTCTCTGTTCCTCTGTGCGAGCACTGCCATGGGCAGATGAGGCTGAGCAACAGCTTTCCAGGATAGCCTCTTCTGGCTGCCAGCTATCTGCAGACGTTCCCATTTTAAGAGCAGGGCTGCGAAAGGAGCCTAGCAGGTACACCATCTTTCCCAGGCTACGTTTGAAGTTTGAGGTGGCAAGACAAGCAAGCAGCCCCATTCTCTGTGCCTCTGTGCGAGCACTGCCATGGGCAGATGAGGCTGAGCATCAGCTTTCCAGGATAGCCCCTTCTGCCTGCCAGCTATCTGCAGACGTTCGCACTTTCGGAGCAGGGCTGCGAAAGGAGCCTGGCTGGGACACCAACTTTCCCAGGCTACGTTTGAAGTTTGAGGTGGCAAGACAAGCAAGCAGCCCCATTCTCTGTGCCTCTGTGCGAGCACTGCCATGGGCAGATGAGGCTGAGCAACAGCTTTCCAGGCTAGCCCCTTCTGGCTGCCAGCTATCTGCAGACGTTCGCACTTTCGGAGCAGGGCTGCGAAAGGATCCTGGCTGGGACACCAACTTTCCCTGGCTACGTTTGAAGTTTGAGGTGGCAAGACAAGCAAGCAGCCCCATTCTCTGTGCCTCTGTGCGAGCACTGCCATGGGCAGATGAGGCTGAGCAACAGCTTTCCAGGCTAGCCCCTTCTGCCTGCCAGCTATCTGCAGACGTTCGCACTTTCGGAGCAGGGCTGTGACAGGAGCCTGGCAGGGACACCACCATTCCCAGCATGCGTTTGAAGTTTGAGGTGGCAAGATAAGCAAGCAGCCCCAGTCTCTGTGCGAGCAATGCCATGGGCAGATGAGGCTGAGCAACAGCTTTCCAGGCTAGCCCCTTCTGGCTGCCAGCTATCTGCAGACGTTCGCACTTTCGGAGCAGGGCTGCGAAAGGAGCCTGGCTGGGACACCAACTTTCCCAGGCTACGTTTGAAGTTTGAGGTGGCAAGACAAGCAAGCAGCCCCATTCTCTGTGCCTCTGTGCGAGCACTGCCATGGGCAGATGAGGCTGAGCAACAGCTTTCCAGGATAGCCCCTTCTGGCTGCCAGCTATCTGCAGACATTCGCACTTTCGGAGCAGGGCTGTGACAGGAGCCTGGCAGGGACACCACCATTCCCAGCATGCGTTTGAAGTTTGAGGTGGCAAGACAAGCAAGCAGCCCCATTCTCTGTGCCTCTGTGCGAGCACTGCCATGGGCAGATGAGGCTGAGCAACAGCTTTCCAGGCTAGCACCTTCTGGCTGCCAGCTATCTGCAGACGTTCGCATTTCAAGAGCAGGGCTGCGAAAGGAGCCTAGCAGGTACACCATCTTTCCCTGGCTACGTTTGAAGTTTGAGGTGGCAAGACAAGCAAGGAGCCCCATTCTCTGTGCCTCTGTGCGAACAGTGCCATGGGCAGATGAGGCTGAGCAACAGCTTTCCAGGCTAGCCCCTTCTGGCTGCCAGCTATCTGCAGACGTTCGCATTTCAAGAGCAGGGCTGCGAAAGGAGCCTAGCAGGTACACCATCTTTCCCAGGCTACGTTTGAAGTTTGAGGTGGCAAGACAAGCAAGCAGCCCCATTCTCTGTGCCTCTGTGCGAGCACTGCCATGGGCAGATGAGGCTGAGCAACAGCTTTCCAGGTTAGCCCCTTCTGGCTGCCAGCTATCTGCAGACGTTCGCACTTTCGGAGCAGGGCTGTGATAGGAGCCTGGCAGGGACACCACCATTCCCAGCATGCGTTTGAAGTTTCAAGTGGCAAGATAAGCAAGCAGCCCCAGTCTCTGTGCGAGCAATGCCATGGGCAGATGAGGCTGAGCAACAGCTTTCCAGGCTAGCCCCTTCTGGCTGCCAGCTATCTGCAGACGTTCGCACTTTCGGAGCAGGGCTGCGAAAGGAGCCTGGCAGGGACACCACCATTCCCAGCATGCGTTTGAAGTTTGAGGTGGCAAGACAAGCAAGCAGCCCCATTCTCTGTGCCTCTATGCGAACAGTGCCATGGGCAGATGAAGCTGAGCAACAGCTTTCCAGGATAGCCCCTTCTGGCTGCCAGCTATCTGCAGACATTCGCACTTTCGGAGCAGGGCTGTGACAGGAGCCTGGCAGGGACACCACCATTCCCAGCATGCGTTTGAAGTTTGAGGTGGCAAGACAAGCAAGCAGCCCCATTCTCTGTGCCTCTGTGCGAGCACTGCCATGGGCAGATGAGGCTGAGCAACAGCTTTCCAGGCTAGCCCCTTCTGCCTGCCAGCTATCTGCAGACGTTCGCACTTTCGGAGCAGGGCTGTGATAGGAGCCTGGCAGGGACACCATCATTCCCAGCATGCGTTTGAAGTTTCAAGTGGCAAGATAAGCAAGCAGCCCAATTCTCTGTGCCTCTATGCGAACAGTGCCATGGGCAGATGAGGCTGAGCAACAGCTTTCCAGGCTAGCACCTTCTGGCTGCCAGCTATCTGCAGACGTTCGCATTTCAAGAGCAGGGCTGCGAAAGGAGCCTGGCTGGGACACCAACTTTCCCAGGCTACGTTTGAAGTTTTAGTTGGCAAGACAAGCAAGGAGCCCCATTCTCTGTGCCTCTGTGCAAGCACTGCCATGGGCATATGAGGCTGAGCAACAGCTTTCCAGGCTAGCCCCTTCTGGCTGCCAGCTATCTGCAGACGTTCGCATTTCAAGAGCAGGGCTGCGAAAGGATCCTGGCTGGGACACCAACTTTCCCAGGCTACGTTTGAAGTTTGAGGTGGCAAGACAAGCAAGCAGCCCCATTCTCTGTGCCTCTGTGCGAGCACTGCCATGGGCAGATGAGGCTGAGCAACAGCTTTCCAGGCTAGCCCCTTCTCCCTGCCAGCTATCTGCAGACTTTCGCACTTTCGGAGCAGGGCTGTGATAGGAGCCTGGCAGGGACACCACCATTCCCAGCATGCGTTTGAAGTTTCAAGTGACAACATAAGCAAGCAGCCCCATTCTCTGTGCCTCTATGCGAACAGTGCCATGGGCAGATGAGGCTGAGCAACAGCTTTCCAGGCTAGCCCCTTCTGGCTGCCAGCTATCTGCAGACGTTCGCATTTCAAGAGCAGGGCTGCGAAAGGATCCTAGCAGGTACACCATCTTTCCCAGGCTACGTTTGAAGTTTGAGGTGGCAAGACAAGCAAGCAGCCCCATTCTCCGTGCCTCTATGCGAACAGTGCCATGGGCAGATGAGGCTGAGCAACAGCTTTCCAGGCTAGCCCCTTCTGGCTGCCAGCTATCTGCAGACATTCGCATTTCAAGAGCAGGGCTGCGAAAGGATCCTGGCTGGGACACCAACTTTCCCAGGCTACGTTTGAAGTTTGAGGTGGCAAGACAAGCAAGCAGCCCCATTCTCTGTGCCTCTGTGCGAGCACTGCCATGGGCAGATGAGGCTGAGCAACAGCTTTCCAGGCTAGCCCCTTCTGGCTGCCAGCTATCTGCAGACGTTCGCACTTTCGGAGCAGGGCTGTGACAGGAGCCTGGCAGGGACACCACCATTCCCAGCATGCGTTTGAAGTTTGAGGTGGCAAGATAAGCAAGCAGCCCCAGTCTCTGTGCGAGCACTGCCATGGGCAGATGAGGCTGAGCAACAGCTTTCCAGGCTAGCCCCTTCTGGCTGCCAGCTATCTGCAGACGTTCGCACTTTCGGAGCAGGGCTGCGAAAGGAGCCTGGCTGGGACACCAACTTTCCCAGGCTACGTTTGAAGTTTGAGGTGGCAAGACAAGCAAGCAGCCCCATTCTCTGTGCCTCTGTGCGAGCACTGCCATGGGCAGATGAGGCTGAGCAACAGCTTTCCAGGATAGCCCCTTCTGGCTGCCAGCTATCTGCAGACATTCGCACTTTCGGAGCAGGGCTGTGACAGGAGCCTGGCAGGGACACCACCATTCCCAGCATGCGTTTGAAGTTTGAGGTGGCAAGACAAGCAAGCAGCCCCATTCTCTGTGCCTCTGTGCGAGCACTGCCATGGGCAGATGAGGCTGAGCAACAGCTTTCCAGGCTAGCACCTTCTGGCTGCCAGCTATCTGCAGACGTTCGCATTTCAAAAGCAGGGCTGCGAAAGGAGCCTAGCAGGTACACCATCTTTCCCTGGCTCCGTTTGAAGTTTGAGGTGGCAAGACAAGCAAGGAGCCCCATTCTCTGTGCCTCTGTGCGAGCACTGCCATGGGCAGATGAGGCTGAGCAACAGCTTTCCAGGCTAGCCCCTTCTGGCTGCCAGCTATCTGCAGACGTTCGCACTTTCGGAGCAGGGCTGTGATAGGAGCCTGGCAGGGACACCACCATTCCCAGCATGCGTTTGAAGTTTCAAGTGGCAAGATAAGCAAGCAGCCCCATTCTCTGTGCCTCTATGCGAACAGTGCCATGGGCAGATGAAGCTGAGCAACAGCTTTCCAGGCTAGCCCCTTCTGGCTGCCAGCTATCTGCAGACGTTCGCATTTCAAGAGCAGGGCTGCGAAAGGAGCCTGGCTGGGACACCAACTTTCCCAGGCTACGTTTGAAGTTTGAGGTGGCAAGACAAGCAAGCAGCCCCATTCTCTGTGCCTCTGTGCGAGCACTGCCATGGGCAGATGAGGCTGAGCAACAGCTTTCCAGGATAGCCCCTTCTGGCTGCCAGCTATCTGCAGACATTCGCACTTTCGGAGCAGGGCTGTGACAGGAGCCTGGCAGGGACACCACCATTCCCAGCATGCGTTTGAAGTTTGAGGTGGCAAGACAAGCAAGCAGCCCCATTCTCTGTGCCTCTGTGCGAGCACTGCCATGGGCAGATGAGGCTGAGCAACAGCTTTCCAGGCTAGCACCTTCTGGCTGCCAGCTATCTGCAGACGTTCGCATTTCAAGAGCAGGGCTGCGAAAGGAGCCTAGCAGGTACACCATCTTTCCCTGGCTACGTTTGAAGTTTGAGGTGGCAAGACAAGCAAGGAGCCCCATTCTCTGTGCCTCTGTGCGAACAGTGCCATGGGCAGATGAGGCTGAGCAACAGCTTTCCAGGCTAGCCCCTTCTGGCTGCCAGCTATCTGCAGACGTTCGCATTTCAAGAGCAGGGCTGCGAAAGGAGCCTAGCAGGTACACCATCTTTCCCAGGCTACGTTTGAAGTTTGAGGTGGCAAGACAAGCAAGCAGCCCCATTCTCTGTGCCTCTGTGCGAGCACTGCCATGGGCAGATGAGGCTGAGCAACAGCTTTCCAGGTTAGCCCCTTCTGGCTGCCAGCTATCTGCAGACGTTCGCACTTTCGGAGCAGGGCTGTGATAGGAGCCTGGCAGGGACACCACCATTCCCAGCATGCGTTTGAAGTTTCAAGTGGCAAGATAAGCAAGCAGCCCCAGTCTCTGTGCGAGCAATGCCATGGGCAGATGAGGCTGAGCAACAGCTTTCCAGGATAGCCCCTTCTGGCTGCCAGCTATCTGCAGACGTTCGCATTTCAAGAGCAGGGCTGCGAAAGGAGCCTGGCTGGGACACCAACTTTCCCAGGCTACGTTTGAAGTTTTAGTTGGCAAGACAAGCAAGGAGCCCCATTCTCTGTGCCTCTGTGCAAGCACTGCCATGGGCATATGAGGCTGAGCAACAGCTTTCCAGGATAGCCCCTTCTGGCTGCCAGCTATCTGCAGACGTTCGCACTTTCGGAGCAGGGCTGCGAAAGGATCCTGGCTGGGACACCAACTTTCCCTGGCTACGTTTGAAGTTTGAGGTGGCAAGACAAGCAAGCAGCCCCATTCTCTGTGCCTCTGTGCGAGCACTGCCATGGGCAGATGAGGCTGAGCAACAGCTTTCCAGGCTAGCCCCTTCTCCCTGCCAGCTATCTGCAGACGTTCGCACTTTCGGAGCAGGGCTGTGATAGGAGCCTGGCAGGGACACCACCATTCCCAGCATGCGTTTGAAGTTTCAAGTGGCAAGATAAGCAAGCAGCCCCATTCTCTGTGCCTCTATGCGAACAGTGCCATGGGCAGATGAGGCTGAGCAACAGCTTTCCAGGCTAGCCCCTTCTGGCTGCCAGCTATCTGCAGACGTTCGCATTTCAAGAGCAGGGCTGCGAAAGGATCCTGGCAGGTACACCATCTTTCCCAGGCTACGTTTGAAGTTTGAGGTGGCAAGACAATCAAGCAGCCCCATTCTCCGTGCCTCTATGCGAACAGTGCCATGGGCAGATGAGGCTGAGCAACAGCTTTCCAGGCTAGCCCCTTCTGGCTGCCAGCTATCTGCAGACGTTCGCATTTCAAGAGCAGAGCTGCGAAAGGAGCCTGGCTGGGACACCAACTTTCCCAGGCTACGTTTGAAGTTTTAGTTGGCAAGACAAGCAAGGAGCCCCATTCTCTGTGCCTCTGTGCGAGCACTGCCATGGGCAGATGAGGCTGAGCAACAGCTTTCCAGGCTAGCCCCTTCTGGCTGCCAGCTATCTGCAGACGTTCGCACTTTCGGAGCAGGGCTGCGAAAGGATCCTGGCTGGGACACCAACTTTCCCAGGCTACGTTTGAAGTTTGAGGTGGCAAGACAAGCAAGCAGCCCCATTCTCTGTGCCTCTGTGCGAGCACTGCCATGGGCAGATGAGGCTGAGCAACAGCTTTCCAGGCTAGCCCCTTCTCCCTGCCAGCTATCTGCAGACGTTCGCACTTTCGGAGCAGGGCTGCGAAAGGAGCCTGGCAGGGAAACCATCATTCCCAGCATGCGTTTGAAGTTTCAAGTGGCAAGATAAGCAAGCAGCCCCATTCTCTGTGCATCTATGCGAACAGTGCCATGGGCAGATGAGGCTGAGCAACAGCTTTCCAGGCTAGCACCTTCTGGCTGCCAGCTATCTGCAGACGTTCGCATTTCAAGAGCAGGGCTGCGAAAGGAGCCTAGCAGGTACACCATCTTTCCCAGGCTACGTTTGAAGTTTGAGGTGGCAAGACAAGCAAGCAGCCCCATTCTCTGTTCCTCTGTGCGAGCACTGCCATGGGCAGATGAGGCTGAGCAACAGCTTTCCAGGATAGCCCCTTCTGGATGCCAGCTATCTGCAGACGTTCCCATTTTAAGAGCAGGGCTGCGAAATGAGCCTAGCAGGTACACCATCTTTCCCAGGCTACGTTTGAAGTTTGAGGTGGCAAGACAAGCAAGCAGCCCCATTCTCTGTGCCTCTGTGCGAGCACTGCCATGGGCAGATGAGGCTGAGCAACAGCTTTCCAGGATAGCCCCTTCTGCCTGCCAGCTATCTGCAGACGTTCGCACTTTCGGAGCAGGGCTGCGAAAGGAGCCTGGCTGGGACACCAACTTTCCCAGGCTACGTTTGAAGTTTGAGGTGGCAAGACAAGCAAGCAGCCCCATTCTCTGTGCCTCTGTGCGAGCACTGCCATGGGCAGATGAGGCTGAGCAACAGCTTTCCAGGATAGCCCCTTCTGGCTGCCAGCTATCTGCAGACGTTCGCACTTTCGGAGCAGGGCTGCGAAAGGATCCTTTCTGGGACACCAACTTTCCCTGGCTACGTTTGAAGTTTGAGGTGGCAAGACAAGCAAGCAGCCCCATTCTCTGTGCCTCTGTGCGAGCACTGCCATGGGCAGATGAGGCTGAGCAACAGCTTTCCAGGCTAGCCCCTTCTGGCTGCCAGCTATCTGCAGACGTTCGCACTTTCGGAGCAGGGCTGTGATAGGAGCCTGGCAGGGACACCACCATTCCCAGCATGCGTTTGAAGTTTGAGGTGGCAAGATAAGCAAGCAGCCCCAGTCTCTGTGCGAGCAATGCCATGGGCAGATGAGGCTGAGCAACAGCTTTCCAGGCTAGCCCCTTCTGGCTGCCAGCTATCTGCAGACGTTCGCACTTTCGGAGCAGGGCTGCGAAAGGATCCTGGCTGGGACACCAACTTTCCCAGGCTACGTTTGAAGTTTGAGGTGGCAAGACAAGCAAGCAGCCCCATTCTCTGTGCCTCTGTGCGAGCACTGCCATGGGCAGATGAGGCTGAGCAACAGCTTTCCAGGCTAGCCCCTTCTGGCTGCCAGCTATCTGCAGACGTTCGCACTTTCGGAGCAGGGCTGCGAAAGGAGCCTGGCAGGGACACCATCATTCCCAGCATGCGTTTGAAGTTTCAAGTGGCAAGATAAGCAAGCAGCCCCATTCTCTGTGCCTCTATGCGAACAGTGCCATGGGCAGATGAGGCTGAGCAACAGCTTTCCAGGCTAGCACCTTCTGGCTGCCAGCTATCTGCAGACGTTCGCATTTCAAGAGCAGGGCTGCGAAAGGAGCCTAGCAGGTACACCATCTTTCCCAGGCTACGTTTGAAGTTTGAGGTGGCAAGACAAGCAAGCAGCCCCATTCTCTGTTCCTCTGTGCGAGCACTGCCATGGGCAGATGAGGCTGAGCAACAGCTTTCCAGGATAGCCCCTTCTGGATGCCAGCTATCTGCAGACGTTCCCATTTTAAGAGCAGGGCTGCGAAATGAGCCTAGCAGGTACACCATCTTTCCCAGGCTACGTTTGAAGTTTGAGGTGGCAAGACAAGCAAGCAGCCCCATTCTCTGTGCCTCTGTGCGAGCACTGCCATGGGCAGACGAGGCTGAGCAACAGCTTTCCAGGATAGCCCCTTCTGCCTGCCAGCTATCTGCAGACGTTCGCACTTTCCGAGCAGGGCTGCGAAAGGATCCTGGCTGGGACACCAACTTTCCCTGGCTACGTTTGAAGTTTGAGGTGGCAAGACAAGCAAGCAGCCCCATTCTCTGTGCCTCTGTGTGAGCACTGCCATGGGCAGATGAGGCTGAGCACAGCTTTCCAGGATAGCCCCTTCTGGCTGCCAGCTATCTGCAGACGTTCGCACTTTCGGAGAAGGGCTGTGATAGGAGCCTGGCAGGGACACCACCATTCCCAGCATGCGTTTGAAGTTTGAGGTGGCAAGATAAGCAAGCAGCCCCAGTCTCTGTGCGAGCAATGCCATGGGCAGATGAGGCTGAGCAACAGCTTTCCAGGATAGCCCCTTCTGGCTGCCAGCTATCTGCAGACGTTCGCACTTTCGGAGCAGGGCTGCGAAAGGAGCCTGGCTGGGACACCAGCATTCCCAGCATGCGTTTGAAGTTTCAAGTGGCAAGATAAGCAAGCAGCCCCATTCTCTGTGCCTCTATACGAACAGTGCCATGGGCAGATGAGGCTGAGCAACAGCTTTCCAGGCTAGCCCCTTCTGGCTGCCAGCTATCTGCAGACGTTCGCATTTCAAGAGCAGGGCTGCGAAAGGAGCCTAGCAGGTACACCATCTTTCCCAGGCTACGTTTGAAGTTTGAGGTGGCAAGACAAGCAAGCAGCCCCATTCTCTGTGCCTCTGTGCGAGCACTGCCATGGGCACATGAGGCTGAGCAACAGCTTTCCAGGTTAGCCCCTTCTGGCTGCCAGCTATCTGCAGACGTTCGCACTTTCGGAGCAGGGTTGTGATAGGAGCCTGGCAGGGACACCACCATTCCCAGCATGCGTTTGAAGTTTCAAGTGGCAAGATAAGCAAGCAGCCCCAGTCTCTGTGCGAGCAATGCCATGGGCAGATGAGGCTGAGCAACAGCTTTCCAGGCTAGCCCCTTCTGGCTGCCAGCTATCTGCAGACGTTCGCACTTTCGGAGCAGGGCTGCGAAAGGAGCCTGGCAGGGACACCACCATTCCCAGCATGCGTTTGAAGTTTGAGGTGGCAAGACAAGCAAGCAGCCCCATTCTCTGTGCCTCTATGCGAACAGTGCCATGGGCAGATGAAGCTGAGCAACAGCTTTCCAGGATAGCCCCTTCTGGCTGCCAGCTATCTGCAGACATTCGCACTTTCGGAGCAGGGCTGTGACAGGAGCCTGGCAGGGACACCACCATTCCCAGCATGCGTTTGAAGTTTGAGGTGGCAAGACAAGCAAGCAGCCCCATTCTCTGTGCCTCTGTGCGAGCACTGCCATGGGCAGATGAGGCTGAGCAACAGCTTTCCAGGCTAGCCCCTTCTGCCTGCCAGCTATCTGCAGACGTTCGCACTTTCGGAGCAGGGCTGTGATAGGAGCCTGGCAGGGACACCATCATTCCCAGCATGCGTTTGAAGTTTCAAGTGGCAAGATAAGCAAGCAGCCCAATTCTCTGTGCCTCTATGCGAACAGTGCCATGGGCAGATGAGGCTGAGCAACAGCTTTCCAGGCTAGCACCTTCTGGCTGCCAGCTATCTGCAGACGTTCGCATTTCAAGAGCAGGGCTGCGAAAGGAGCCTGGCTGGGACACCAACTTTCCCAGGCTACGTTTGAAGTTTTAGTTGGCAAGACAAGCAAGGAGCCCCATTCTCTGTGCCTCTGTGCAAGCACTGCCATGGGCATATGAGGCTGAGCAACAGCTTTCCAGGCTAGCCCCTTCTGGCTGCCAGCTATCTGCAGACGTTCGCACTTTCGGAGCAGGGCTGCGAAAGGATCCTGGCTGGGACACCAACTTTCCCTGGCTACGTTTGAAGTTTGAGGTGGCAAGACAAGCAAGCAGCCCCATTCTCTGTGCCTCTGTGCGAGCACTGCCATGGGCAGATGAGGCTGAGCAACAGCTTTCCAGGCTAGCCCCTTCTCCCTGCCAGCTATCTGCAGACTTTCGCACTTTCGGAGCAGGGCTGTGATAGGAGCCTGGCAGGGACACCACCATTCCCAGCATGCGTTTGAAGTTTCAAGTGACAAGATAAGCAAGCAGCCCCATTCTCTGTGCCTCTATGCGAACAGTGCCATGGGCAGATGAGGCTGAGCAACAGCTTTCCAGGCTAGCCCCTTCTGGCTGCCAGCTATCTGCAGACGTTCGCATTTCAAGAGCAGGGCTGCGAAAGGATCCTAGCAGGTACACCATCTTTCCCAGGCTACGTTTGAAGTTTGAGGTGGCAAGACAAGCAAGCAGCCCCATTCTCCGTGCCTCTATGCGAACAGTGCCATGGGCAGATGAGGCTGAGCAACAGCTTTCCAGGCTAGCCCCTTCTGGCTGCCAGCTATCTGCAGACATTCGCATTTCAAGAGCAGGGCTGCGAAAGGATCCTGGCTGGGACACCAACTTTCCCAGGCTACGTTTGAAGTTTGAGGTGGCAAGACAAGCAAGCAGCCCCATTCTCTGTGCCTCTGTGCGAGCACTGCCATGGGCAGATGAGGCTGAGCAACAGCTTTCCAGGCTAGCCCCTTCTGGCTGCCAGCTATCTGCAGACGTTCGCACTTTCGGAGCAGGGCTGTGACAGGAGCCTGGCAGGGACACCACCATTCCCAGCATGCGTTTGAAGTTTGAGGTGGCAAGATAAGCAAGCAGCCCCAGTCTCTGTGCGAGCAATGCCATGGGCAGATGAGGCTGAGCAACAGCTTTCCAGGCTAGCCCCTTCTGGCTGCCAGCTATCTGCAGACGTTCGCACTTTCGGAGCAGGGCTGCGAAAGGAGCCTGGCTGGGACACCAACTTTCCCAGGCTACGTTTGAAGTTTGAGGTGGCAAGACAAGCAAGCAGCCCCATTCTCTGTGCCTCTGTGCGAGCACTGCCATGGGCAGATGAGGCTGAGCAACAGCTTTCCAGGATAGCCCCTTCTGGCTGCCAGCTATCTGCAGACATTCGCACTTTCGGAGCAGGGCTGTGACAGGAGCCTGGCAGGGACACCACCATTCCCAGCATGCGTTTGAAGTTTGAGGTGGCAAGACAAGCAAGCAGCCCCATTCTCTGTGCCTCTGTGCGAGCACTGCCATGGGCAGATGAGGCTGAGCAACAGCTTTCCAGGCTAGCACCTTCTGGCTGCCAGCTATCTGCAGACGTTCGCATTTCAAAAGCAGGGCTGCGAAAGGAGCCTAGCAGGTACACCATCTTTCCCTGGCTACGTTTGAAGTTTGAGGTGGCAAGACAAGCAAGGAGCCCCATTCTCTGTGCCTCTGTGCGAGCACTGCCATGGGCAGATGAGGCTGAGCAACAGCTTTCCAGGTTAGCCCCTTCTGGCTGCCAGCTATCTGCAGACGTTCGCACTTTCGGAGCAGGGCTGTGATAGGAGCCTGGCAGGGACACCACCATTCCCAGCATGCGTTTGAAGTTTCAAGTGGCAAGATAAGCAAGCAGCCCCGTTCTCTGTGCCTCTATGCGAACAGTGCCATGGGCAGATGAGGCTGAGCAACAGCTTTCCAGGCTAGCCCCTTCTGGCTGCCAGCTATCTGCAGACGTTCGCATTTCAAGAGCAGGGCTGCGAAAGGAGCCTGGCTGGGACACCAACTTTCCCAGGCTACGTTTGAAGTTTGAGGTGGCAAGACAAGCAAGCAGCCCCATTCTCTGTGCCTCTGTGCGAGCACTGCCATGGGCAGATGAGGCTGAGCAACAGCTTTCCAGGATAGCCACTTCTGGCTGCCAGCTATCTGCAGACATTCGCACTTTCGGAGCAGGGCTGTGACAGGAGCCTGGCAGGGACACCACCATTCCCAGCATGCGTTTGAAGTTTGAGGTGGCAAGACAAGCAAGCAGCCCCATTCTCTGTGCCTCTGTGCGAGCACTGCCATGGGCAGATGAGGCTGAGCAACAGCTTTCCAGGATAGCACCTTCTGGCTGCCAGCTATCTGCAGACGTTCGCATTTCAAGAGCAGGGCTGCGAAAGGAGCCTAGCAGGTACACCATCTTTCCCTGGCTACGTTTGAAGTTTGAGGTGGCAAGACAAGCAAGGAGCCCCATTCTCTGTGCCTCTGTGCGAACAGTGCCATGGGCAGATGAGGCTGAGCAACAGCTTTCCAGGCTAGCCCCTTCTGGCTGCCAGCTATCTGCAGACGTTCGCATTTCAAGAGCAGGGCTGCGAAAGGAGCCTAGCAGGTACACCATCTTTCCCAGGCTACGTTTGAAGTTTGAGGTGGCAAGACAAGCAAGCAGCCCCATTCTCTGTGCCTCTGTGCGAGCACTGCCATGGGCAGATGAGGCTGAGCAACAGCTTTCCAGGTTAGCCCCTTCTGGCTGCCAGCTATCTGCAGACGTTCGCACTTTCGGAGCAGGGCTGTGATAGGAGCCTGGCAGGGACACCACCATTCCCAGCATGCGTTTGAAGTTTCAAGTGGCAAGATAAGCAAGCAGCCCCAGTCTCTGTGCGAGCAATGCCATGGGCAGATGAGGCTGAGCAACAGCTTTCCAGGCTAGCCCCTTCTGGCTGCCAGCTATCTGCAGACGTTCGCATTTCAAGAGCAGGGCTGCGAAAGGAGCCTGGCTGGGACACCAACTTTCCCAGGCTACGTTTTAAGTTTTAGTTGGCAAGACAAGCAAGGAGCCCCATTCTCTGTGCCTCTGTGCAAGCACTGCCATGGGCATATGAGGCTGAGCAACAGCTTTCCAGGATAGCCCCTTCTGGCTGCCAGCTATCTGCAGACGTTCGCACTTTCGGAGCAGGGCTGCGAAAGGATCCTGGCTGGGACACCAACTTTCCCTGGCTACGTTTGAAGTTTGAGGTGGCAAGACAAGCAAGCAGCCCCATTCTCTGTGCCTCTGTGCGAGCACTGCCATGGGCACATGAGGCTGAGCAACAGCTTTCCAGGTTAGCCCCTTCTGGCTGCCAGCTATCTGCAGACGTTCGCACTTTCGGAGCAGGGTTGTGATAGGAGCCTGGCAGGGACACCACCATTCCCAGCATGCGTTTGAAGTTTCAAGTGGCAAGATAAGCAAGCAGCCCCATTCTCTGTGCCTCTATGCGAACAGTGCCATGGGCAGATGAGGCTGAGCAACAGCTTTCCAGGCTAGCCCCTTCTGGCTGCCAGCTATCTGCAGACGTTCGCATTTCAAGAGCAGGGCTGCGAAAGGATCCTGGCAGGTACGCCATCTTTCCCAGGCTACGTTTGAAGTTTGAGGTGGCAAGACAATCAAGCAGCCCCATTCTCCGTGCCTCTATGCGAACAGTGCCATGGGCAGATGAGGCTGAGCAACAGCTTTCCAGGCTAGCCCCTTCTGGCTGCCAGCTATCTGCAGACGTTCGCATTTCAAGAGCAGGGCTGCGAAAGGAGCCTGGCTGGGACACCAACTTTCCCAGGCTACGTTTGAAGTTTTAGTTGGCAAGACAAGCAAGGAGCCCCATTCTCTGTGCCTCTGTGCGAGCACTGCCATGGGCAGATGAGGCTGAGCAACAGCTTTCCAGGCTAGCCCCTTCTGGCTGCCAGCTATCTGCAGACGTTCGCACTTTCGGAGCAGGGCTGCGAAAGGATCCTGGCTGGGACACCAACTTTCCCAGGCTACGTTTGAAGTTTGAGGTGGCAAGACAAGCAAGCAGCCCCATTCTCTGTGCCTCTGTGCGAGCACTGCCATGGGCAGATGAGGCTGAGCAACAGCTTTCCAGGCTAGCCCCTTCTCCCTGCCAGCTATCTGCAGACGTTCGCACTTTCGGAGCAGGGCTGCGAAAGGAGCCTGGCAGGGAAACCATCATTCCCAGCATGCGTTTGAAGTTTCAAGTGGCAAGATAAGCAAGCAGCCCCATTCTCTGTGCCTCTATGCGAACAGTGCCATGGGCAGATGAGGCTGAGCAACAGCTTTCCAGGCTAGCACCTTCTGGCTGCCAGCTATCTGCAGACGTTCGCATTTCAAGAGCAGGGCTGCGAAAGGAGCCTAGCAGGTACACCATCTTTCCCAGGCTACGTTTGAAGTTTGAGGTGGCAAGACAAGCAAGCAGCCCCATTCTCTGTTCCTCTGTGCGAGCACTGCCATGGGCAGATGAGGCTGAGCAACAGCTTTCCAGGATAGCCCCTTCTGGATGCCAGCTATCTGCAGACGTTCCCATTTTAAGAGCAGGGCTGCGAAATGAGCCTAGCAGGTACACCATCTTTCCCAGGCTACGTTTGAAGTTTGAGGTGGCAAGACAAGCAAGCAGCCCCATTCTCTGTGCCTCTGTGCGAGCACTGCCATGGGCAGATGAGGCTGAGCAACAGCTTTCCAGGATAGCCCCTTCTGCCTGCCAGCTATCTGCAGACGTTCGCACTTTCGGAGCAGGGCTGCGAAAGGAGCCTGGCTGGGACACCAACTTTCCCAGGCTACGTTTGAAGTTTGAGGTGGCAAGACAAGCAAGCAGCCCCATTCTCTGTGCCTCTGTGCGAGCACTGCCATGGGCAGATGAGGCTGAGCAACAGCTTTCCAGGATAGCCCCTTCTGGCTGCCAGCTATCTGCAGACGTTCGCACTTTCGGAGCAGGGCTGCGAAAGGATCCTTTCTGGGACACCAACTTTCCCTGGCTACGTTTGAAGTTTGAGGTGGCAAGACAAGCAAGCAGCCCCATTCTCTGTGCCTCTGTGCGAGCACTGCCATGGGCAGATGAGGCTGAGCAACAGCTTTCCAGGCTAGCCCCTTCTGGCTGCCAGCTATCTGCAGACGTTCGCATTTCAAGAGCAGGGCTGCGAAAGGAGCCTGGCTGGGACACCAACTTTCCCAGGCTACGTTTGAAGTTTTAGTTGGCAAGACAAGCAAGGAGCCCCATTCTCTGTGCCTCTGTGCGAGCACTGCCATGGGCAGATGAGGCTGAGCAACAGCTTTCCAGGCTAGCCCCTTCTGGCTGCCAGCTATCTGCAGACGTTCGCACTTTCGGAGCAGGGCTGCGAAAGGATCCTGGCTGGGACACCAACTTTCCCAGGCTACGTTTGAAGTTTGAGGTGGCAAGACAAGCAAGCAGCCCCATTCTCTGTGCCTCTGTGCGAGCACTGCCATGGGCAGATGAGGCTGAGCAACAGCTTTCCAGGCTAGCCCCTTCTGGCTGCCAGCTATCTGCAGACGTTCGCACTTTCGGAGCAGGGCTGCGAAAGGAGCCTGGCAGGGACACCATCATTCCCGGCATGCGTTTGAAGTTTCAAGTGGCAAGATAAGCAAGCAGCCCCATTCTCTGTGCCTCTATGCGAACAGTGCCATGGGCAGATGAGGCTGAGCAACAGCTTTCCAGGCTAGCACCTTCTGGCTGCCAGCTATCTGCAGACGTTCGCATTTCAAGAGCAGGGCTGCGAAAGGAGCCTAGCAGGTACACCATCTTTCCCAGGCTACGTTTGAAGTTTGAGGTGGCAAGACAAGCAAGCAGCCCCATTCTCTGTTCCTCTGTGCGAGCACTGCCATGGGCAGATGAGGCTGAGCAACAGCTTTCCAGGATAGCCCCTTCTGGATGCCAGCTATCTGCAGACGTTCCCATTTTAAGAGCAGGGCTGCGAAATGAGCCTAGCAGGTACACCATCTTTCCCAGGCTACGTTTGAAGTTTGAGGTGGCAAGACAAGCAAGCAGCCCCATTCTCTGTGCCTCTGTGCGAGCACTGCCATGGGCAGACGAGGCTGAGCAACAGCTTTCCAGGATAGCCCCTTCTGCCTGCCAGCTATCTGCAGACGTTCGCACTTTCCGAGCAGGGCTGCGAAAGGATCCTGGCTGGGACACCAACTTTCCCAGGCTACGTTTGAAGTTTGAGGTGGCAAGACAAGCAAGCAGCCCCATTCTCTGTGCCTCTGTGTGAGCACTGCCATGGGCAGATGAGGCTGAGCACAGCTTTCCAGGATAGCCCCTTCTGGCTGCCAGCTATCTGCAGACGTTCGCACTTTCGGAGAAGGGCTGTGATAGGAGCCTGGCAGGGACACCACCATTCCCAGCATGCGTTTGAAGTTTGAGGTGGCAAGATAAGCAAGCAGCCCCAGTCTCTGTGCGAGCAATGCCATGGGCAGATGAGGCTGAGCAACAGCTTTCCAGGATAGCCCCTTCTGGCTGCCAGCTATCTGCAGACGTTCGCACTTTCGGAGCAGGGCTGCGAAAGGAGCCTGGCTGGGACACCAGCATTCCCAGCATGCGTTTGAAGTTTCAAGTGGCAAGATAAGCAAGCAGCCCCATTCTCTGTGCCTCTATACGAACAGTGCCATGGGCAGATGAGGCTGAGCAACAGCTTTCCAGGCTAGCCCCTTCTGGCTGCCAGCTATCTGCAGACGTTCGCATTTCAAGAGCAGGGCTGCGATAGGAGCCTGGCTGGGACAACAACTTTCCCAGGCTACGTTTGAAGTTTTAGTTGGCAAGACAAGCAAGGAGCCCCAGTCTCTGTGCAAGCACTGCCATGGGCATATGAGGCTGAGCAACAGCTTTCCAGGCTAGCCCCTTCTGGCTGCCAGCTATCTGCAGACGTTCGCACTTTCGGAGCAGGGCTGTGATAGGAGCCTGGCAGGGACACCACCATTCCCAGCATGCGTTTGAAGTTTCAAGTGGCAAGATAAGCAAGCAGCCCCAGTCTCTGTGCCTCTATGCGAACAGTGCCATGGGCAGATGAGGCTGAGCAACAGCTTTCCAGGCTAGCCCCTTCTGGCTGCCAGCTATCTGCAGACGTTCGCACTTTCGGAGCAGGGCTGCGAAAGGAGCCTGGCAGGGACACCACCATTCCCAGCATGCGTTTGAAGTTTGAGGTGGCAAGACAAGCAAGCAGCCCCAGTCTCTGTGCCTCTATGCGAACAGTGCCATGGGCAGATGAGGCTGAGCAACAGCTTTCCAGGCTAGCCCCTTCTGGCTGCCAGCTATCTGCAGACGTTCGCACTTTCGGAGCAGGGCTGTGACAGGAGCCTGGCAGGGACACCACCATTCCCAGCATGCGTTTGAAGTTTGAGGTGGCAAGATAAGCAAGCAGCCCCATTCTCTGTGCCTCTGTGCGAGCACTGCCATGGGCAGATGAGGCTGAGCAACAGGTTTCCAGGCTAGCCCCTTCTGCCTGCCAGCTATCTGCAGACGTTCGCACTTTCGGAGCAGGGCTGTGATAGGAGCCTGGCAGGGACACCATCATTCCCAGCATGCGTTTGAAGTTTGAGGTGGCAAGACAAGCAAGCAGCCCCATTCTCTGTGCCTCTGTGCGAGCACTGCCATGGGCAGATGAGGCTGAGCAACAGCTTTCCAGGATAGCCCCTTCTGCCTGCCAGCTATCTGCAGACGTTCGCACTTTCGGAGCCGGGCTGCGAAAGGAGCCTGGCTGGGACACCAACTTTCCCAGGCTACGTTTTAAGTTTTAGTTGGCAAGACAAGCAAGGAGCCCCATTCTCTGTGCCTCTGTGCGAGCACTGCCATGGGCATATGAGGCTGAGCAACAGCTTTCCAGGCTAGCCCCTTCTGGCTGCCAGCTATCTGCAGACGTTCGCACTTTCGGAGCAGGGCTGCGAAAGGATCCTGGCTGGGACACCAACTTTCCCTGGCTACGTTTGAAGTTTGAGGTGGCAAGACAAGCAAGCAGCCCCATTCTCTGTGCCTCTGTGCGAGCACTGCCATGGGCAGATGAGGCTGAGCAACAGCTTTCCAGGCTAGCCCCTTCTCCCTGCCAGCTATCTGCAGACTTTCGCACTTTCGGAGCAGGGCTGTGATAGGAGCCTGGCAGGGACACCACCATTCCCAGGCTACGTTTTAAGTTTTAGTTGGCAAGACAAGCAAGGAGCCCCATTCTCTGTGCCTCTGTGCAAGCACTGCCATGGGCATATGAGGCTGAGCAACAGCTTTCCAGGCTAGCCCCTTCTGGCTGCCAGCTATCTGCAGACGTTCGCACTTTCGGAGCAGGGCTGCGAAAGGATCCTGGCTGGGTCACCAACTTTCCCTGGCTACGTTTGAAGTTTGAGGTGGCAAGACAAGCAAGCAGCCCCATTCTCTGTGCCTCTGTGCGAGCACTGCCATGGGCAGATGAGGCTGAGCAACAGCTTTCCAGGCTAGCCCCTTCTCCCTGCCAGCTATCTGCAGACTTTCGCACTTTCGGAGCAGGGCTGTGATAGGAGCCTGGCAGGGACACCAACATTCCCAGCATGCGTTTGAAGTTTCAAGTGGCAAGATAAGCAAGCAGCCCCATTCTCTGTGCCTCTATGCGAACAGTGCCATGGGCAGATGAGGCTGAGCAACAGCTTTCCAGGCTAGCCCCTTCTGGCTGCCAGCTATCTGCAGACGTTGACATTTCAAGAGCAGGGCTGCGAAAGGATCCTAGCAGGTACACCATCTTTCCCAGGCTACGTTTGAAGTTTTAGTTGGCAAGACAAGCAAGGAGCCCCATTCTCTGTGCCTCTGTGTGAGCACTGCCATGGGCAGATGAGGCTGAGCACAGCTTTCCAGGATAGCCCCTTCTGGCTGCCAGCTATCTGCAGACGTTCGCACTTTCGGAGAAGGGCTGTGATAGGAGCCTGGCAGGGACACCACCATTCCCAGCATGCGTTTGAAGTTTCAAGTGGCAAGATAAGCAAGCAGCCCCAGTCTCTGTGCGAGCAATGCCATGGGCAGATGAGGCTGAGCAACAGCTTTCCAGGCTAGCCCCTTCTGGCTGCCAGCTATCTGCAGACGTTCGCACTTTCGGAGCAGGGCTGCGAAAGGAGCCTGGCTGGGACACCAACTTTCCCAGGCTACGTTTGAAGTTTGAGGTGGCAAGACAAGCAAGCAGCCCCATTCTCTGTGCCTCTATGCGAACAGTGCCATGGGCAGATGAGGCTGAGCAACAGCTTTCCAGGATAGCCCCTTCTGGATGCCAGCTATCTGCAGACGTTACCATTTTAAGAGCAGGGCTGCGAAATGAGCCTAGCAGGTACACCATCTTTCCCAGGCTACGTTTGAAGTTTGAGGTGGCAAGACAAGCAAGCAGCCCCATTCTCTGTGCCTCTGTGCGAGCACTGCCATGGGCAGATGAGGCTGAGCAACAGCTTTCCAGGATAGCCCCTTCTGCCTGCCAGCTATCTGCAGACGTTCGCACTTTCGGAGCAGGGCTGCGAAAGGAGCCTGGCTGGGACACCAACTTTCCCAGGCTACGTTTGAAGTTTGAGGTGGCAAGACAAGCAAGCAGCCCCATTCTCTGTGCCTCTGTGCGAGCACTGCCATGGGCAGATGAGGCTGAGCAACAGCTTTCCAGGATAGCCCCTTCTGGCTGCCAGCTATCTGCAGACGTTCGCACTTTCGGAGCAGGGCTGCGAAAGGAGCCTGGCTGGGACACCAGCATTCCCAGCATGCGTTTGAAGTTTCAAGTGGCAAGACAAGCAAGCAGCCCCATTCTCTGTGCCTCTGTGCGAGCACTGCCATGGGCAGATGAGGCTGAGCAACAGCTTTCCAGGCTAGCCCCTTCTCCCTGCCAGCTATCTGCAGACGTTCGCACTTTCGGAGCAGGGCTGTGATAGGAGCCTGGCAGGGACACCAACATTCCCAGCATGCGTTTGAAGTTTCAAGTGGCAAGATAAGCAAGCAGCCCCATTCTCTGTGCCTCTATGCGAACAGTGCCATGGGCAGATGAGGCTGAGCAACAGCTTTCCAGGATAGCCCCTTCTGGCTGCCAGCTATCTGCAGACGTTGACATTTCAAGAGCAGGGCTGCGAAAGGATCCTAGCAGGTACACCATCTTTCCCAGGCTACGTTTGAAGTTTGAGGTGGCAAGACAAGCAAGCAGCCCCATTCTCTGTGCGAGCAATGCCATGGGCAGATGAGGCTGAGCAACAGCTTTCCAGGATAGCCCCTTCTGCCTGCCAGCTATCTGCAGACGTTCGCACTTTCGGAGCAGGGCTGCGAAAGGAGCCTGGCTGGGACACCAACTTTCCCAGGCTACGTTTGAAGTTTGAGGTGGCAAGACAAGCAAGCAGACCCATTCTCTGTGCCTCTGTGCGAGCACTGCCATGGGCAGATGAGGCTGAGCAACAGCTTTCCAGGATAGCCCCTTCTGGCTACCAGCTATCTGCAGACATTCGCACTTTCGGAGCAGGGCTGTGATAGGAGCCTGGCAGGGACACCAACATTCCCAGCATGCGTTTGAAGTTTGAGGTGGCAAGACAAGCAAGCAGCCCCATTCTCTGTGCCTCTATGCGAGCACTGCCATGGGCAGATGAGGCTGAGCAACAGCTTTCCAGGATAGCCCCTTCTGCCTGCCAGCTATCTGCAGACGTTCGCATTTCAAGAGCAGGGCTGCGAAAGGAGCCTAGCAGGTACACCATCTTTCCCAGGCTACGTTTGAAGTTTGAGGTGGCAAGACAAGCAAGCAGCCCCATTCTCTGTGCCTCTATGCGAGCACTGCCATGGGCAGATGAGGCTGAGCAACAGCTTTCCAGGCTAGCACCTTCTGCCTGCCAGCTATCTGCAGACGTTCGCATTTCAAGAGCAGGGCTGCGAAAGGAGCCTAGCAGGTACACCATCTTTCCCAGGCTACGTTTGAAGTTTGAGGTGGCAAGACAAGCAAGCAGCCCCATTCTCTGTGCGAGCAATGCCATGGGCAGATGAGGCTGAGCAACAGCTTTCCAGGCTAGCCCCTTCTGGCTGCCAGCTATCTGCAGACGTTCGCACTTTCGGAGCAGGGCTGCGAAAGGAGCCTGGCTGGGACACCAACTTTCCCAGGCTACGTTTGAAGTTTGAGGTGGCAAGACAAGCAAGCAGCCCCATTCTCTGTGCCTCTATGCGAACAGTGCCATGGGCAGATGAGGCTGAGCAACAGCTTTCCAGGATAGCCCCTTCTGGCTGCCAGCTATCTGCAGACATTCGCACTTTCGGAGCAGGGCTGTGACAGGAGCCTGGCAGGGACACCACCATTCCCAGCATGCATTTGAAGTTTGAGGTGGCAAGACAAGCAAGCAGCCCCATTCTCTGTGCCTCTGTGCGAACAGTGCCATGGGCAGATGAGGCTGAGCAACAGCTTTCCAGGCTAGCCCCTTCTGGCTGCCAGCTATCTGCAGACGTTCGCATTTCAAGAGTAGGGCTGCGAAAGGAGCCTAGCAGGTACACCATCTTTCCCAGGCTACGTTTGAAGTTTGAGGTGGCAAGACAAGCAAGCAGCCCCATTCTCTGTTCCTCTGTGCGAGCACTGCCATGGGCAGATGAGGCTGAGCAACAGCTTTCCAGGATAGCCCCTTCTGGATGCCAGCTATCTGCAGACGTTACCATTTTAAGAGCAGGGCTGCGAAATGAGCCTAGCAGGTACACCATCTTTCCCAGGCTACGTTTGAAGTTTGAGGTGGCAAGACAAGCAAGCAGCCCCATTCTCTGTGCCTCTGTGCGAGCACTGCCATGGGCAGATGAGGCTGAGCAACAGCTTTCCAGGATAGCCCCTTCTGCCTGCCAGCTATCTGCAGACGTTCGCACTTTCGGAGCAGGGCTGCGAAAGGAGCCTGGCTGGGACACCAACTTTCCCAGGCTACGTTTGAAGTTTGAGGTGGCAAGACAAGCAAGCAGCCCCATTCTCTGTGCCTCTGTGCGAGCACTGCCATGGGCAGATGAGGCTGAGCAACAGCTTTCCAGGATAGCCCCTTCTGGCTGCCAGCTATCTGCAGACGTTCGCACTTTCGGAGCAGGGCTGCGAAAGGAGCCTGGCTGGGACACCAGCATTCCCAGCATGCGTTTGAAGTTTCAAGTGGCAAGATAAGCAAGCAGCCCCATTCTCTGTGCCTCTATACGAACAGTGCCATGGGCAGATGAGGCTGAGCAACAGCTTTCCAGGCTAGCCCCTTCTGGCTGCCAGCTATCTGCAGACGTTCGCATTTCAAGAGCAGGGCTGCGAAAGGAGCCTGGCTGGGACAACAACTTTCCCAGGCTACGTTTTAAGTTTTAGTTGGCAAGACAAGCAAGCAGCCCCATTCTCTGTGCCTCTGTGCAAGCACTGCCATGGGCATATGAGGCTGAGCAACAGCTTTCCAGGCTAGCCCCTTCTGGCTGCCAGCTATCTGCAGACGTTGACATTTCAAGAGCAGGGCTGCGAAAGGTTCCTAGCAGGTACACCATCTATCCCAGGCTACGTTTGAAGTTTGAGGTGGCAAGACAAGCAAGCAGCCCCATTCTCTGTGCGAGCAATGCCATGGGCAGATGAGGCTGAGCAACAGCTTTCCAGGATAGCCCCTTCTGCCTGCCAGCTATCTGCAGACGTTCGCACTTTCGGAGCAGGGCTGCGAAAGGAGCCTGGCTGGGACACCAACTTTCCCAGGCTACGTTTGAAGTTTGAGGTGGCAAGACAAGCAAGCAGCCCCATTCTCTGTGCCTCTGTGCGAGCACTGCCATGGGCAGATGAGGCTGAGCAACAGCTTTCCAGGCTAGCCCCTTCTGCCTGCCAGCTATCTGCAGACATTCGCACTTTCGGAGCAGGGCTGTGATAGGAGCCTGGCAGGGACACCAACATTCCCAGCATGCGTTTGAAGTTTGAGGTGGCAAGACAAGCAAGCAGCCCCATTCTCTGTGCCTCTATGCGAGCACTGCCATGGGCAGATGAGGCTGAGCAACAGCTTTCCAGGATAGCCCCTTCTGCCTGCCAGCTATCTGCAGACGTTCGCATTTCAAGAGCAGGGCTGCGAAAGGAGCCTAGCAGGTACACCATCTTTCCCAGGCTACGTTTGAAGTTTGAGGTGGCAAGACAAGCAAGCAGCCCCATTCTCTGTGCCTCTATGCGAGCACTGCCATGGGCAGATGAGGCTGAGCAACAGCTTTCCAGGCTAGCCCCTTCTGCCTGCCAGCTATCTGCAGACGTTCGCATTTCAAGAGCAGGGCTGCGAAAGGAGCCTAGCAGGTACACCATCTTTCCCAGGCTACGTTTGAAGTTTGAGGTGGCAAGACAAGCAAGCAGCCCCATTCTCTGTGCCTCTATGCGAACAGTGCCATGGGCAGATGAGGCTGAGCAACAGCTTTCCAGGCTAGCCCCTTCTGGCTGCCAGCTATCTGCAGACGTTCGCATTTCAAGAGCAGGGCTGCGAAAGGAGCCTGGCTGGGACACCAACTTTCCCAGGCTACGTTTGAAGTTTTAGTTGGCAAGACAAGCAAGGAGCCCCATTCTCTGTGCCTCTGTGTGAGCACTGCCATGGGCAGATGAGGCTGAGCACAGCTTTCCAGGATAGCCCCTTCTGGCTGCCAGCTATCTGCAGACGTTCGCACTTTCGGAGCAGGGCTGTGATAGGAGCCTGGCAGGGACACCACCATTCCCAGCATGCGTTTGAAGTTTCAAGTGGCAAGATAAGCAAGCAGCCCCAGTCTCTGTGCGAGCAATGCCATGGGCAGATGAGGCTGAGCAACAGCTTTCCAGGCTAGCCCCTTCTGGCTGCCAGCTATCTGCAGACGTTCGCACTTTCGGAGCAGGGCTGCGAAAGGAGCCTGGCTGGGACACCAACTTTCCCAGGCTACGTTTGAAGTTTGAGTTGGCAAGACAAGCAAGCAGCCCCATTCTCTGTGCCTCTGTGCGAGCACTGCCATGGGCAGATGAGGCTGAGCAACAGCTTTCCAGGATAGCCCCTTCTGGCTGCCAGCTATCTGCAGACATTCGCACTTTCGGAGCAGGGCTGTGACAGGAGCCTGGCAGGGACACCACCATTCCCAGCATGCGTTTGAAGTTTGAGGTGGCAAGACAAGCAAGCAGCCCCATTCTCTGTGCCTCTGTGCGAGCACTGCCATGGGCAGATGAGGCTGAGCAACAACTTTCCAGGCTAGCACCTTCTGGCTGCCAGCTATCTGCAGACGTTCGCATTTCAAGAGCAGGGCTGCGAAAGGAGCCTAGCAGGTACACCATCTTTCCCTGGCTACGTTTGAAGTTTGAGGTGGCAAGACAAGCAAGGAGCCCCATTCTCTGTGCCTCTGTGCGAACAGTGCCATGGGCAGATGAGGCTGAGCAACAGCTTTCCAGGCTAGCCCCTTCTGGCTGCCAGCTATATGCAGACGTTCGCATTTCAAGAGCAGGGCTGCGAAAGGAGCCTAGCAGGTACACCATCTTTCCCAGGCTACGTTTGAAGTTTGAGGTGGCAAGACAAGCAAGCAGCCCCATTCTCTGTGCCTCTGTGCGAGCACTGCCATGGGCAGATGAGGCTGAGCAACAGCTTTCCAGGCTAGCCCCTTCTGCCTGCCAGCTATCTGCAGACGTTCGCACTTTCGGAGCAGGGCTGTGATAGGAGCCTGGCAGGGACACCATCATTCCCAGCATGCGTTTGAAGTTTCAAGTGGCAAGATAAGCAAGCAGCCCAATTCTCTGTGCCTCTATGCGAACAGTGCCATGGGCAGATGAGGCTGAGCAACAGCTTTCCAGGCTAGCCCCTTCTGGCTGCCAGCTATCTGCAGACGTTCGCATTTCAAGAGCAGGGCTGCGAAAGGAGCCTAGCAGGTACACCATCTTTCCCAGGCTACGTTTGAAGTTTGAGGTGGCAAGACAAGCAAGCAGCCCCATTCTCTGTTCCTCTGTGCGAGCACTGCCATGGGCAGATGAGGCTGAGCAACAGCTTTCCAGGATAGCCCCTTCTGGATGCCAGCTATCTGCAGACGTTCCCATTTTAAGAGCAGGGCTGCGAAATGAGCCTAGCAGGTACACCATCTTTCCCAGGCTACGTTTGAAGTTTGAGGTGGCAAGACAAGCAAGCAGCCCCATTCTCTGTGCCTCTATGCGAACAGTGCCATGGGCAGATGAGGCTGAGCAACAGCTTTCCAGGCTAGCCCCTTCTGGCTGCCAGCTATCTGCAGACGTTCGCATTTCAAGAGCAGGGCTGCGAAAGGAGCCTGGCTGGGACACCAACTTTCCCAGGCTACGTTTTAAGTTTTAGTTGGCAAGACAAGCAAGGAGCCCCATTCTCTGTGCCTCTGTGCAAGCACTGCCATGGGCATATGAGGCTGAGCAACAGCTTTCCAGGCTAGCCCCTTCTGGCTGCCAGCTATCTGCAGACGTTCGCACTTTCGGAACAGGGCTGCGAAAGGAGCCTGGCTGGGACACCAACTTTCCCAGGCTACGTTTGAAGTTTGAGGTGGCAAGACAAGCAAGCAGCCCCATTCTCTGTGCCTCTGTGCGAGCACTGCCATGGGCAGATGAGGCTGAGCAACAGCTTTCCAGGCTAGCCCCTTCTGCCTGCCAGCTATCTGCAGACATTCGCACTTTCGGAGCAGGGCTGTGATAGGAGCCTGGCAGGGACACCAACATTCCCAGCATGCGTTTGAAGTTTGAGGTGGCAAGATAAGCAAGCAGCCCCATTCTCTGTGCCTCTATGCGAGCACTGCCATGGGCAGATGAGGCTGAGCAACAGCTTTCCAGGATAGCCCCTTCTGCCTGCCAGCTATCTGCAGACGTTCGCATTTCAAGAGCAGGGCTGCGAAAGGAGCCTAGCAGGTACACCATCTTTCCCAGGCTACGTTTGAAGTTTGAGGTGGCAAGACAAGCAAGCAGCCCCATTCTCTGTGCCTCTATGCGAGCACTGCCATGGGCAGATGAGGCTGAGCAACAGCTTTCCAGGCTAGCCCCTTCTGCCTGCCAGCTATCTGCAGACGTTCGCATTTCAAGAGCAGGGCTGCGAAAGGAGCCTAGCAGGTACACCATCTTTCCCAGGCTACGTTTGAAGTTTGAGGTGGCAAGACAAGCAAGCAGCCCCATTCTCTGTGCCTCTATGCGAACAGTGCCATGGGCAGATGAGGCTGAGCAACAGCTTTCCAGGATAGCCCCTTCTGGCTGCCAGCTATCTGCAGACGTTCGCATTTCAAGAGCAGGGCTGCGAAAGGAGCCTGGCTGGGACACCAACTTTCCCAGGCTACGTTTGAAGTTTTAGTTGGCAAGACAAGCAAGGAGCCCCATTCTCTGTGCCTCTGTGTGAGCACTGCCATGGGCAGATGAGGCTGAGCACAGCTTTCCAGGATAGCCCCTTCTGGCTGCCAGCTATCTGCAGACGTTCGCACTTTCGGAGCAGGGCTGTGATAGGAGCCTGGCAGGGACACCACCATTCCCAGCATGCGTTTGAAGTTTCAAGTGGCAAGATAAGCAAGCAGCCCCAGTCTCTGTGCGAGCAATGCCATGGGCAGATGAGGCTGAGCAACAGCTTTCCAGGCTAGCCCCTTCTGGCTGCCAGCTATCTGCAGACGTTCGCACTTTCGGAGCAGGGCTGCGAAAGGAGCCTGGCTGGGACACCAACTTTCCCAGGCTACGTTTGAAGTTTGAGGTGGCAAGACAAGCAAGCAGCCCCATTCTCTGTGCCTCTGTGCGAGCACTGCCATGGGCAGATGAGGCTGAGCAACAGCTTTCCAGGATAGCCCCTTCTGGCTGCCAGCTATCTGCAGACATTCGCACTTTCGGAGCAGGGCTGTGACAGGAGCCTGGCAGGGACACCACCATTCCCAGCATGCGTTTGAAGTTTGAGGTGGCAAGACAAGCAAGCAGCCCCATTCTCTGTGCCTCTGTGCGAGCACTGCCATGGGCAGATGAGGCTGAGCAACAGCTTTCCAGGCTAGCACCTTCTGGCTGCCAGCTATCTGCAGACGTTCGCATTTCAAGAGCAGGGCTGCGAAAGGAGCCTAGCAGGTACACCATCTTTCCCTGGCTACGTTTGAAGTTTGAGGTGGCAAGACAAGCAAGGAGCCCCATTCTCTGTGCCTCTGTGCGAACAGTGCCATGGGCAGATGAGGCTGAGCAACAGCTTTCCAGGCTAGCCCCTTCTGGCTGCCAGCTATATGCAGACGTTCGCATTTCAAGAGCAGGGCTGCGAAAGGAGCCTAGCAGGTACACCATCTTTCCCAGGCTACGTTTGAAGTTTGAGGTGGCAAGACAAGCAAGCAGCCCCATTCTCTGTTCCTCTGTGCGAGCACTGCCATGGGCAGATGAGGCTGAGCAACAGCTTTCCAGGATAGCCCCTTCTGGATGCCAGCTATCTGCAGACGTTCCCATTTTAAGAGCAGGGCTGCGAAATGAGCCTAGCAGGTACACCATCTTTCCCAGGCTACGTTTGAAGTTTGAGGTGGCAAGACAAGCAAGCAGCCCCATTCTCTGTGCCTCTATGCGAACAGTGCCATGGGCAGATGAGGCTGAGCAACAGCTTTCCAGGCTAGCCCCTTCTGGCTGCCAGCTATCTGCAGACGTTCGCATTTCAAGAGCAGGGCTGCGAAAGGAGCCTGGCTGGGACACCAACTTTCCCAGGCTACGTTTTAAGTTTTAGTTGGCAAGACAAGCAAGGAGCCCCATTCTCTGTGCCTCTGTGCAAGCACTGCCATGGGCATATGAGGCTGAGCAACAGCTTTCCAGGCTAGCCCCTTCTGGCTGCCAGCTATCTGCAGACGATCGCACTTTCGGAGCAGGGCTGCGAAAGGAGCCTGGCTGGGACACCAATTTTCCCAGGCTACGTTTGAAGTTTGAGGTGGCAAGACAAGCAAGCAGCCCCATTCTCTGTGCCTCTGTGCGAGCACTGCCATGGGCAGATGAGGCTGAGCAACAGCTTTCCAGGCTAGCCCCTTCTGCCTGCCAGCTATCTGCAGACATTCGCACTTTCGGAGCAGGGCTGTGATAGGAGCCTGGCAGGGACACCAACATTCCCAGCATGCGTTTGAAGTTTGAGGTGGCAAGACAAGCAAGCAGCCCCATTCTCTGTGCCTCTATGCGAGCACTGCCATGGGCAGATGAGGCTGAGCAACAGCTTTCCAGGCTAGCCCCTTCTGCCTGCCAGCTATCTGCAGACGTTCGCATTTCAAGAGCAGGGCTGCGAAAGGAGCCTAGCAGGTACACCATCTTTCCCAGGCTACGTTTGAAGTTTGAGGTGACAAGACAAGCAAGCAGCCCCATTCTCTGTGCCTCTATGCGAGCACTGCCATGGGCAGATGAGGCTGAGCAACAGCTTTCCAGGCTAGCCCCTTCTGGCTGCCAGCTATCTGCAGACGTTCGCATTTCAAGAGCAGGGCTGCGAAAGGAGCCTGGCTGGGACACCAACTTTCCCAGGCTACGTTTTAAGTTTTAGTTGGCAAGACAAGCAAGGAGCCCCATTCTCTGTGCCTCTGTGCAAGCACTGCCATGGGCATATGAGGCTGAGCAACAGCTTTCCAGGCTAGCCCCTTCTGGCTGCCAGCTATCTGCAGACGTTCGCACTTTCGGAGCAGGGCTGCGAAAGGAGCCTGGCTGGGACACCAATTTTCCCAGGCTACGTTTGAAGTTTGAGGTGGCAAGACAAGCAAGCAGCCCCATTCTCTGTGCCTCTGTGCGAGCACTGCCATGGGCAGATGAGGCTGAGCAACAGCTTTCCAGGCTAGCCCCTTCTGCCTGCCAGCTATCTGCAGACATTCGCACTTTCGGAGCAGGGCTGTGATAGGAGCCTGGCAGGGACACCAACATTCCCAGCATGCGTTTGAAGTTTGAGGTGGCAAGACAAGCAAGCAGCCCCATTCTCTGTGCCTCTATGCGAGCACTGCCATGGGCAGATGAGGCTGAGCAACAGCTTTCCAGGCTAGCCCCTTCTGCCTGCCAGCTATCTGCAGACGTTCGCATTTCAAGAGCAGGGCTGCGAAAGGAGCCTAGCAGGTACACCATCTTTCCCAGGCTACGTTTGAAGTTTGAGGTGACAAGACAAGCAAGCAGCCCCATTCTCTGTGCCTCTATGCGAGCACTGCCATGGGCAGATGAGGCTGAGCAACAGCTTTCCAGGCTAGCCCCTTCTGCCTGCCAGCTATCTGCAGACGTTCGCATTTCAAGAGCAGGGCTGCGAAAGGAGCCTAGCAGGTACACCATCTTTCCCAGGCTACGTTTGAAGTTTGAGGTGGCAAGACAAGCAAGCAGCCCCATTCTCTGTGCCTCTATGCGAACAGTGCCATGGGCAGATGAGGCTGAGCAACAGCTTTCCAGGCTAGCCCCTTCTGGCTGCCAGCTATCTGCAGACGTTCGCATTTCAAGAGCAGGGCTGCGAAAGGAGCCTGGCTGGGACACCAACTTTCCCAGGCTACGTTTGAAGTTTTAGTTGGCAAGACAAGCAAGGAGCCCCATTCTCTGTGCCTCTGTGTGAGCACTGCCATGGGCAGATGAGGCTGAGCACAGCTTTCCAGGATAGCCCCTTCTGGCTGCCAGCTATCTGCAGACGTTCGCACTTTCGGAGCAGGGCTGTGATAGGAGCCTGGCAGGGACACCATCATTCCCAGCATGCGTTTGAAGTTTCAAGTGGCAAGATAAGCAAGCAGCCCAATTCTCTGTGCCTCTATGCGAGCACTGCCATGGGCAGATGAGGCTGAGCAACAGCTTTCCAGGATAGCCCCTTCTGCCTGCCAGCTATCTGCAGACGTTCGCATTTCAAGAGCAGGGCTGCGAAAGGAGCCTAGCAGGTACACCATCTTTCCCAGGCTACGTTTGAAGTTTGAGGTGGCAAGACAAGCAAGCAGCCCCATTCTCTGTGCCTCTATGCGAGCACTGCCATGGGCAGATGAGGCTGAGCAACAGCTTTCCAGGCTAGCCCCTTCTGCCTGCCAGCTATCTGCAGACGTTCGCATTTCAAGAGCAGGGCTGCGAAAGGAGCCTAGCAGGTACACCATCTTTCCCAGGCTACGTTTGAAGTTTGAGGTGGCAAGACAAGCAAGCAGCCCCATTCTCTGTGCCTCTATGCGAACAGTGCCATGGGCAGATGAGGCTGAGCAACAGCTTTCCAGGCTAGCCCCTTCTGGCTGCCAGCTATCTGCAGACGTTCGCATTTCAAGAGCAGGGCTGCGAAAGGAGCCTGGCTGGGACACCAACTTTCCCAGGCTACGTTTGAAGTTTTAGTTGGCAAGACAAGCAAGGAGCCCCATTCTCTGTGCCTCTGTGTGAGCACTGCCATGGGCAGATGAGGCTGAGCACAGCTTTCCAGGATAGCCCCTTCTGGCTGCCAGCTATCTGCAGACGTTCGCACTTTCGGAGCAGGGCTGTGATAGGAGCCTGGCAGGGACACCACCATTCCCAGCATGCGTTTGAAGTTTCAAGTGGCAAGATAAGCAAGCAGCCCCAGTCTCTGTGCGAGCAATGCCATGGGCAGATGAGGCTGAGCAACAGCTTTCCAGGCTAGCCCCTTCTGGCTGCCAGCTATCTGCAGACGTTCGCACTTTCGGAGCAGGGCTGCGAAAGGAGCCTGGCTGGAACACCAACTTTCCCAGGCTACGTTTGAAGTTTGAGGTGGCAAGACAAGCAAGCAGCCCCATTCTCTGTGCCTCTGTGCGAGCACTGCCATGGGCAGATGAGGCTGAGCAACAGCTTTCCAGGATAGCCCCTTCTGGCTGCCAGCTATCTGCAGACATTCGCACTTTCGGAGCAGGGCTGTGACAGGAGCCTGGCAGGGACACCACCATTCCCAGCATGCGTTTGAAGTTTGAGGTGGCAAGACAAGCAAGCAGCCCCATTCTCTGTGCCTCTGTGCGAGCACTGCCATGGGCAGATGAGGCTGAGCAACAGCTTTCCAGGCTAGCACCTTCTGGCTGCCAGCTATCTGCAGACGTTCGCATTTCAAGAGCAGGGCTGCGAAAGGAGCCTAGCAGGTACACCATCTTTCCCTGGCTACGTTTGAAGTTTGAGGTGGCAAGACAAGCAAGGAGCCCCATTCTCTGTGCCTCTGTGCGAACAGTGCCATGGGCAGATGAGGCTGAGCAACAGCTTTCCAGGCTAGCCCCTTCTGGCTGCCAGCTATATGCAGACGTTCGCATTTCAAGAGCAGGGCTGCGAAAGGAGCCTAGCAGGTACACCATCTTTCCCAGGCTACGTTTGAAGTTTGAGGTGGCAAGACAAGCAAGCAGCCCCATTCTCTGTGCCTCTGTGCGAGCACTGCCATGGGCAGATGAGGCTGAGCAACAGCTTTCCAGGCTAGCCCCTTCTGCCTGCCAGCTATCTGCAGACGTTCGCACTTTCGGAGCAGGGCTGTGATAGGAGCCTGGCAGGGACACCATCATTCCCAGCATGCGTTTGAAGTTTCAAGTGGCAAGATAAGCAAGCAGCCCAATTCTCTGTGCCTCTATGCGAACAGTGCCATGGGCAGATGAGGCTGAGCAACAGCTTTCCAGGATAGCACCTTCTGTCTGCCAGCTATCTGCAGACGTTCGCATTTCAAGAGCAGGGCTGCGAAAGGAGCCTAGCAGGTACACCATCTTTCCCAGGCTACGTTTGAAGTTTGAGGTGGCAAGACAAGCAAGCAGCCCCATTCTCTGTTCCTCTGTGCGAGCACTGCCATGGGCAGATGAGGCTGAGCAACAGCTTTCCAGGATAGCCCCTTCTGGATGCCAGCTATCTGCAGACGTTCCCATTTTAAGAGCAGGGCTGCGAAATGAGCCTAGCAGGTACACCATCTTTCCCAGGCTACGTTTGAAGTTTGAGGTGGCAAGACAAGCAAGCAGCCCCATTCTCTGTGCCTCTATGCGAACAGTGCCATGGGCAGATGAGGCTGAGCAACAGCTTTCCAGGCTAGCCCCTTCTGGCTGCCAGCTATCTGCAGACGTTCGCATTTCAAGAGCAGGGCTGCGAAAGGAGCCTGGCTGGGACACCAACTTTCCCAGGCTACGTTTTAAGTTTTAGTTGGCAAGACAAGCAAGGAGCCCCATTCTCTGTGCCTCTGTGCAAGCACTGCCATGGGCATATGAGGCTGAGCAACAGCTTTCCAGGCTAGCCCCTTCTGGCTGCCAGCTATCTGCAGACGTTCGCACTTTCGGAGCAGGGCTGCGAAAGGATCCTGGCTGGGACACCAACTTTCCCTGGCTACGTTTGAAGTTTGAGGTGGCAAGACAAGCAAGCAGCCCCATTCTCTGTGCCTCTGTGCGAGCACTGCCATGGGCAGATGAGGCTGAGCAACAGCTTTCCAGGCTAGCCCCTTCTCCCTGCCAGCTATCTGCAGACTTTTGCACTTTCGGAGCAGGGCTGTGATAGGAGCCTGGCAGGGACACCACCATTCCCAGCATGCGTTTGAAGTTTCAAGTGACAAGATAAGCAAGCAGCCCCATTCTCTGTGCCTCTATGCGAACAGTGCCATGGGCAGATGAGGCTGAGCAACAGCTTTCCAGGCTAGCCCCTTCTGGCTGCCAGCTATCTGCAGACGTTGACATTTCAAGAGCAGGGCTGCAAAAGGATCCTAGCAGGTACACCATCTTTCCCAGGCTACGTTTGAAGTTTGAGGTGGCAAGACAAGCAAGCAGCCCCATTCTCCGTGCCTCTATGCGAACAGTGCCATGGGCAGATGAGGCTGAGCAACAGCTTTCCAGGCTAGCCCCTTCTGGCTGCCAGCTATCTGCAGACGTTCGCATTTCAAGAGCAGGGCTGCGAAAGGAGCCTGGCTGGGACACCAACTTTCCCAGGCTACGTTTGAAGTTTGAGGTGGCAAGACAAGCAAGCAGCCCCATTCTCTGTGCCTCTATGCGAACAGTGCCATGGGCAGATGAGGCTGAGCAACAGCTTTCCAGGCTAGCCCCTTCTGGCTGCCAGCTATCTGCAGACGTTCGCATTTCAAGAGCAGGGCTGCGAAAGGAGCCTGGCTGGGACACCAACTTTCCCAGGCTACGTTTGAAGTTTTAGTTGGCAAGACAAGCAAGGAGCCCCATTCTCTGTGCCTCTGTGTGAGCACTGCCATGGGCAGATGAGGCTGAGCACAGCTTTCCAGGATAGCCCCTTCTGGCTGCCAGCTATCTGCAGACGTTCGCACTTTCGGAGCAGGGCTGTGATAGGAGCCTGGCAGGGACACCATCATTCCCAGCATGCGTTTGAAGTTTCAAGTGGCAAGATAAGCAAGCAGCCCAATTCTCTGTGCCTCTATGCGAACAGTGCCATGGGCAGATGAGGCTGAGCAACAGCTTTCCAGGCTAGCACCTTCTGTCTGCCAGCTATCTGCAGACGTTCGCATTTCAAGAGCAGGGCTGCGAAAGGAGCCTAGCAGGTACACCATCTTTCCCAGGCTACGTTTGAAGTTTGAGGTGGCAAGACAAGCAAGCAGCCCCATTCTCTGTTCCTCTGTGCGAGCACTGCCATGGGCAGATGAGGCTGAGCAACAGCTTTCCAGGATAGCCCCTTCTGGATGCCAGCTATCTGCAGACGTTCCCATTTTAAGAGCAGGGCTGCGAAATGAGCCTAGCAGGTACACCATCTTTCCCAGGCTACGTTTGAAGTTTGAGGTGGCAAGACAAGCAAGCAGCCCCATTCTCTGTGCCTCTATGCGAACAGTGCCATGGGCAGATGAGGCTGAGCAACAGCTTTCCAGGCTAGCCCCTTCTGGCTGCCAGCTATCTGCAGACGTTCGCATTTCAAGAGCAGGGCTGCGAAAGGAGCCTGGCTGGGACACCAACTTTCCCAGGCTACGTTTTAAGTTTTAGTTGGCAAGACAAGCAAGGAGCCCCATTCTCTGTGCCTCTGTGCAAGCACTGCCATGGGCATATGAGGCTGAGCAACAGCTTTCCAGGCTAGCCCCTTCTGGCTGCCAGCTATCTGCAGACGTTCGCACTTTCGGAGCAGGGCTGCGAAAGGAGCCTGGCTGGGACACCAACTTTCCCAGGCTACGTTTGAAGTTTGAGGTGGCAAGACAAGCAAGCAGCCCCATTCTCTGTGCCTCTGTGCGAGCACTGCCATGGGCAGATGAGGCTGAGCAACAGCTTTCCAGGCTAGCCCCTTCTGCCTGCCAGCTATCTGCAGACATTCGCACTTTCGGAGCAGGGCTGTGATAGGAGCCTGGCAGGGACACCAACATTCCCAGCATGCGTTTGAAGTTTGAGGTGGCAAGACAAGCAAGCAGCCCCATTCTCTGTGCCTCTATGCGAGCACTGCCATGGGCAGATGAGGCTGAGCAACAGCTTTCCAGGATAGCCCCTTCTGCCTGCCAGCTATCTGCAGACGTTCGCATTTCAAGAGCAGGGCTGCGAAAGGAGCCTAGCAGGTACACCATCTTTCCCAGGCTACGTTTGAAGTTTGAGGTGGCAAGACAAGCAAGCAGCCCCATTCTCTGTGCCTCTATGCGAGCACTGCCATGGGCAGATGAGGCTGAGCAACAGCTTTCCAGGCTAGCCCCTTCTGCCTGCCAGCTATCTGCAGACGTTCGCATTTCAAGAGCAGGGCTGCGAAAGGAGCCTAGCAGGTACACCATCTTTCCCAGGCTACGTTTGAAGTTTGAGGTGGCAAGACAAGCAAGCAGCCCCATTCTCTGTGCCTCTATGCGAACAGTGCCATGGGCAGATGAGGCTGAGCAACAGCTTTCCAGGCTAGCCCCTTCTGGCTGCCAGCTATCTGCAGACGTTCGCATTTCAAGAGCAGGGCTGCGAAAGGAGCCTGGCTGGGACACCAACTTTCCCAGGCTACGTTTGAAGTTTTAGTTGGCAAGACAAGCAAGGAGCCCCATTCTCTGTGCCTCTGTGTGAGCACTGCCATGGGCAGATGAGGCTGAGCACAGCTTTCCAGGATAGCCCCTTCTGGCTGCCAGCTATCTGCAGACGTTCGCACTTTCGGAGCAGGGCTGTGATAGGAGCCTGGCAGGGACACCACCATTCCCAGCATGCGTTTGAAGTTTCAAGTGGCAAGATAAGCAAGCAGCCCCAGTCTCTGTGCGAGCAATGCCATGGGCAGATGAGGCTGAGCAACAGCTTTCCAGGCTAGCCCCTTCTGGCTGCCAGCTATCTGCAGACGTTCGCACTTTCGGAGCAGGGCTGCGAAAGGAGCCTGGCTGGGACACCAACTTTCCCAGGCTACGTTTGAAGTTTGAGGTGGCAAGACAAGCAAGCAGCCCCATTCTCTGTGCCTCTGTGCGAGCACTGCCATGGGCAGATGAGGCTGAGCAACAGCTTTCCAGGATAGCCCCTTCTGGCTGCCAGCTATCTGCAGACATTCGCACTTTCGGAGCAGGGCTGTGACAGGAGCCTGGCAGGGACACCACCATTCCCAGCATGCGTTTGAAGTTTGAGGTGGCAAGACAAGCAAGCAGCCCCATTCTCTGTGCCTCTGTGCGAGCACTGCCATGGGCAGATGAGGCTGAGCAACAGCTTTCCAGGCTAGCACCTTCTGGCTGCCAGCTATCTGCAGACGTTCGCATTTCAAGAGCAGGGCTGCGAAAGGAGCCTAGCAGGTACACCATCTTTCCCTGGCTACGTTTGAAGTTTGAGGTGGCAAGACAAGCAAGGAGCCCCATTCTCTGTGCCTCTGTGCGAACAGTGCCATGGGCAGATGAGGCTGAGCAACAGCTTTCCAGGCTAGCCCCTTCTGGCTGCCAGCTATATGCAGACGTTCGCATTTCAAAAGCAGGGCTGCGAAAGGAGCCTAGCAGGTACACCATCTTTCCCAGGCTACGTTTGAAGTTTGAGGTGGCAAGACAAGCAAGCAGCCCCATTCTCTGTGCCTCTGTGCGAGCACTGCCATGGGCAGATGAGGCTGAGCAACAGCTTTCCAGGCTAGCCCCTTCTGCCTGCCAGCTATCTGCAGACGTTCGCACTTTCGGAGCAGGGCTGTGATAGGAGCCTGGCAGGGACACCATCATTCCCAGCATGCGTTTGAAGTTTCAAGTGGCAAGATAAGCAAGCAGCCCAATTCTCTGTGCCTCTATGCGAACAGTGCCATGGGCAGATGAGGCTGAGCAACAGCTTTCCAGGATAGCACCTTCTGTCTGCCAGCTATCTGCAGACGTTCGCATTTCAAGAGCAGGGCTGCGAAAGGAGCCTAGCAGGTACACCATCTTTCCCAGGCTACGTTTGAAGTTTGAGGTGGCAAGACAAGCAAGCAGCCCCATTCTCTGTTCCTCTGTGCGAGCACTGCCATGGGCAGATGAGGCTGAGCAACAGCTTTCCAGGATAGCCCCTTCTGGATGCCAGCTATCTGCAGACGTTCCCATTTTAAGAGCAGGGCTGCGAAATGAGCCTAGCAGGTACACCATCTTTCCCAGGCTACGTTTGAAGTTTGAGGTGGCAAGACAAGCAAGCAGCCCCATTCTCTGTGCCTCTATGCGAACAGTGCCATGGGCAGATGAGGCTGAGCAACAGCTTTCCAGGCTAGCCCCTTCTGGCTGCCAGCTATCTGCAGACGTTCGCATTTCAAGAGCAGGGCTGCGAAAGGAGCCTGGCTGGGACACCAACTTTCCCAGGCTACGTTTTAAGTTTTAGTTGGCAAGACAAGCAAGGAGCCCCATTCTCTGTGCCTCTGTGCAAGCACTGCCATGGGCATATGAGGCTGAGCAACAGCTTTCCAGGCTAGCCCCTTCTGGCTGCCAGCTATCTGCAGACGTTCGCACTTTCGGAGCAGGGCTGCGAAAGGATCCTGGCTGGGACACCAACTTTCCCTGGCTACGTTTGAAGTTTGAGGTGGCAAGACAAGCAAGCAGCCCCATTCTCTGTGCCTCTGTGCGAGCACTGCCATGGGCAGATGAGGCTGAGCAACAGCTTTCCAGGCTAGCCCCTTCTCCCTGCCAGCTATCTGCAGACTTTTGCACTTTCGGAGCAGGGCTGTGATAGGAGCCTGGCAGGGACACCACCATTCCCAGCATGCGTTTGAAGTTTCAAGTGACAAGATAAGCAAGCAGCCCCATTCTCTGTGCCTCTATGCGAACAGTGCCATGGGCAGATGAGGCTGAGCAACAGCTTTCCAGGCTAGCCCCTTCTGGCTGCCAGCTATCTGCAGACGTTGACATTTCAAGAGCAGGGCTGCAAAAGGATCCTAGCAGGTACACCATCTTTCCCAGGCTACGTTTGAAGTTTGAGGTGGCAAGACAAGCAAGCAGCCCCATTCTCCGTGCCTCTATGCGAACAGTGCCATGGGCAGATGAGGCTGAGCAACAGCTTTCCAGGCTAGCCCCTTCTGGCTGCCAGCTATCTGCAGACGTTCGCATTTCAAGAGCAGGGCTGCGAAAGGAGCCTGGCTGGGACACCAACTTTCCCAGGCTACGTTTGAAGTTTTAGTTGGCAAGACAAGCAAGGAGCCCCATTCTCTGTGCCTCTGTGCGAGCACTGCCATGGGCAGATGAGGCTGAGCAACAGCTTTCCAGGATAGCCCCTTCTGGCTGCCAGCTATCTGCAGACGTTCGCACTTTCGGAGCAGGGCTGCGAAAGGATCCTGGCTGGGACACCAACTTTCCCAGGCTACGTTTGAAGTTTGAGGTGGCAAGACAAGCAAGCAGCCCCATTCTCTGTGCCTCTGTGCGAGCACTGCCATGGGCAGATGAGGCTGAGCAACAGCTTTCCAGGCTAGCCCCTTCTCCCTGCCAGCTATCTGCAGACTTTCGCACTTTCGGAGCAGGGCTGTGACAGGAGCCTGGCAGGGACACCTCCATTCCCAGCATGCGTTTGAAGTTTCAAGTGGCAAGATAAGCAAGCAGCCCCATTCTCTGTGCCTCTATGCGAACAGTGCCATGGGCAGATGAGGCTGAGCAACAGCTTTCCAGGATAGCCCCTTCTGCCTGCCAGCTATCTGCAGACGTTCGCACTTTCGGAGCAGGGCTGCGAAAGGAGCCTGGCTGGGACACCAACTTTCCGAGGCTACGTTTGAAGTTTGAGGTGGCAAGACAAGCAAGCAGCCCCATTCTCTGTGCCTCTGTGCGAGCACTGCCATGGGCAGATGAGGCTGAGCAACAGCTTTCCAGGCTAGCCCCTTCTGGCTGCCAGCTATCTCCAGACGTTCGCACTTTCGGAGCAGGGCTGTGATAGGAGCCTGGCAGGGACACCACCGTTCCCAGCATGCGTTTGAAGTTTCAAGTGGCAAGATAAGCAAGCAGCCCCATTCTCTGTGCCTCTATGCGAACAGTGCCATGGGCAGATGAGGCTGAGCAACAGCTTTCCAGGCTAGCCCCTTCTGGCTGCCAGCTATCTGCAGACGTTCGCATTTCAAGAGCAGGGCTGCGAAAGGAGCCTGGCTGGGACACCAACTTTCCCAGGCTACGTTTGAAGTTTGAGGTGGCAAGACAAGCAAGCAGCCCCATTCTCTGTGCCTCTGTGCGAGCACTGCCATGGGCAGATGAGGCTAAGCAACAGCTTTCCAGGATAGCCCCTTCTGGATGCCAGCTATCTGCAGACGTTCGCATTTTAAGAGCAGGGCTGCGAAATGAGCCTAGCAGGTACACCATCTTTCCCAGGCTACGTTTGAAGTTTGAGGTGGCAAGACAAGAAAGCAGCCCCATTCTCTGTTCGAGCAATGCCATGGGCAGATGAGGCTGAGCAACAGCTTTCCAGGATAGCCCCTTCTGCCTGCCAGCTATCTGCAGAAGTTCGCACTTTCGGAGCAGGGCTGCGAAAGGAGCCTGGCTGGGACACCAACTTTCCCAGGCTACGTTTGAAGTTTGAGGTGGCAAGACAAGCAAGCAGCCCCATTCTCTGTGCCTCTGTGCGAGCACTGCCATGGGCAGATGAGGCTGAGCAACAGCTTTCCAGGATAGCCCCTTCTGCCTGCCAGCTATCTGCAGACATTCGCACTTTCGGAGCAGGGCTGTGATAGGAGCCTGGCAGGGACACCAACATTCCCAGCATGCGTTTGAAGTTTGAGGTGGCAAGACAAGCAAGCAGCCCCATTCTCTGTGCCTCTGTGCGAGCACTGCCATGGGCAGATGAGGCTGAGCAACAGCTTTCCAGGCTAGCCCCTTCTGCCTGCCAGCTATCTGCAGACGTTCGCATTTCAAGAGCAGGGCTGCGAAAGGAGCCTGGCTGGTACACCATCTTTCCCAGGCTACGTTTGAAGTTTGAGGTGGCAAGACAAGCAAGCAGCCCCATTCTCTGTGCCTCTGTGCGAGCACTGCCATGGGCAGATGAGGCTGAGCAACAGCTTTCCAGGCTAGCCCCTTCTGGCTGCCAGCTATCTGCAGACGTTCGCACTTTCGGAGCAGGGCTGTGATAGGAGCCTGGCAGGGACACCACCATTCCCAGCATGCGTTTGAAGTTTCAAGTGGCAAGATAAGCAAGCAGCCCCATTCTCTGTGCCTCTATGCGAACAGTGCCATGGGGAGACGAGGCTGAGCAACAGCTTTCCAGGCTAGCCCCTTCTGTCTGCCAGCTATCTGCAGACGTTCGCATTTCAAGAGCAGGGCTGCGAAAGGAGCCTGGCTGGGACACCAACTTTCCCAGGCTACGTTTGAAGTTTTAGTTGGCAAGACAAGCAAGGAGCCCCATTCTCTGTGCCTCTGTGTGAGCACTGCCATGGGCAGATGAGGCTGAGCACAGCTTTCCAGGATAGCCCCTTCTGGCTGCCAGCTATCTGCAGACGTTCGCACTTTCGGAGCAGGGCTGTGATAGGAGCCTGGCAGGGACACCACCATTCCCAGCATGCGTTTGAAGTTTCAAGTGGCAAGATAAGCAAGCAGCCCCAGTCTCTGTGCGAGCAATGCCATGGGCAGATGAGGCTGAGCAACAGCTTTCCAGGCTAGCCCCTTCTGGCTGCCAGCTATCTGCAGACTTTCGCACTTTCGGAGCAGGGCTACGAAAGGAGCCTGGCTGGGACACCAACTTTCCCAGGCTACGTTTGAAGTTTGAGGTGGCAAGACAAGCAAGCAGCCCCATTCTCTGTGCCTCTGTGCGAGCACTGCCATGGGCAGATGAGGCTGAGCAACAGCTTTCCAGGCTAGCCCCTTCTGTCTGCCAGCTATCTGCAGACATTCGAACTTTCGGAGCAGGGCTGTGACAGGAGCCTGGCAGGGACACCACCATTCCCAGCATGCGTTTGAAGTTTGAGGTGGCAAGACAAGCAAGCAGCCCCATTCTCTGTGCCTCTGTGCGAGCACTGCCATGGGCAGATGAGGCTGAGCAACAGCTTTCCAGGCTAGCACCTTCTGGCTGCCAGCTATCTGCAGACGTTCGCATTTCAAGAGCAGGGCTGCGAAAGGAGCCTAGCAGGTACACCATCTTTCCCTGGCTACGTTTGAAGTTTGAGGTGGCAAGACAAGCAAGGAGCCCCATTCTCTGTGCCTCTGTGCGAACAGTGCCATGGGCAGATGAGGCTGAGCAACAGCTTTCCAGGCTAACACCTTCTGGCTGCCAGCTATCTGCAGACGTTCGCATTTCAAGAGCAGGGCTGCGAAAGGAGCCTAGCAGGTACACCATCTTTCCCAGGCTACGTTTGAAGTTTGAGGTGGCAAGACAAGCAAGCAGCCCCATTCTCTGTGCGAGCAATGCCATGGGCAGATGAGGCTGAGCAACAGCTTTCCAGGATAGCCCCTTCTGCCTGCCAGCTATCTGCAGACGTTCGCACTTTCGGAGCAGGGCTGCGAAAGGATCCTGGCTGGGACACCAACATTCCCAGCATGCGTTTGAAGTTTGAGGTGGCAAGACAAGCAAGCAGCCCCATTCTCTGTGCCTCTATGCGAGCACTGCCATGGGCAGATGACGCTGAGCAACAGCTTTCCAGGCTAGCCCCTTCTGCCTGCCAGCTATCTGCAGACGTTCGCATTTCAAGAGCAGGGCTGCGAAAGGAGCCTGGCTGGGACACCAACTTTCCCAGGCTACGTTTGAAGTTTGAGGTGGCAAGACAAGCAAGCAGCCCCATTCTCTGTGCCTCTGTGCGAGCACTGCCATGGGCAGATGAGGCTGAGCAACAGCTTTCCAGGATAGCCCCTTCTGGATGCCAGCTATCTGCAGACGTTCGCACTTTCGGAGCAGGGCTGCGAAAGGATCCTGGCTGGGACACCACCATTCGCAGCATGCGTTTGAAGTTTCAAGTGGCAAGATAAGCAAGCAGCCCCATTCTCTGTGCCTCTATGCGAACAGTGCCATGGGCAGACGAGGCTGAGCAACAGCTTTCCAGGCTAGCCCCTTCTGGCTGCCAGCTATCTGCAGACGTTCGCATTTCAAGAGCAGGGCTGCGAAAGGAGCCTAGCAGGTACACCATCTTTCCCAGGCTACGTTTGAAGTTTGAGGTGGCAAGACAAGCAAGCAGCCCCATTCTCTGTTCCTCTGTGCGAGCACTGACATGGGCAGATGAGGCTGAGCAACAGCTTTCCAGGATAGCTCCTTCTGGATGCCAGCTATCTGCAGACGTTCGCATTTTAAGAGCAGGGCTGCGAAATGAGCCTAGCAGGTACACCATCTTTCCCAGGCTACGTTTGAAGTTTGAGGTGGCAAGACAAGCAAGCAGCCCCATTCTCTGTGCCTCTGTGCGAGCAATGCCATGGGCAGATGAGGCTGAGCAACAGCTTTCCAGGATAGCCCCTTCTGGCTGCCAGCTATCTGCAGACGTTCGCACTTTCGGAGCAGGGCTGTGATAGGAGCCTGGCAGGGACACCACCATTCCCAGCATGCGTTTGAAGTTTCAAGTGGCAAGATAAGCAAGCAGCCCCATTCTCTGTGCCTCTATGCGAACAGTGCCATGGGCAGACGAGGCTGAGCAACAGCTTTCCAGGCTAGCCCCTTCTGGCTGCCAGCTATCTGCAGACGTTCGCATTTCAAGAGCAGGGCTGCGAAAGGAGCCTGGCTGGGACACCAACTTTCCCAGGCTACGTTTGAAGTTTGAGGTGGCAAGACAAGCAAGCAGCCCCATTCTCTGTGCCTCTGTGCGAGCACTGCCATGGGCAGATGAGGCTGAGCAACAGCTTTCCAGGATAGCCCCTTCTGGCTGCCAGCTATCTGCAGACATTCGCACTTTCGGAGCAGGGCTGTGACAGGAGCCTGGCAGGGACACCACCATTCGCAGCATGCGTTTGAAGTTTCAAGTGGCAAGATAAGCAAGCAGCCCCATTCTCTGTGCCTCTATGCGAACAGTGCCATGGGGAGACGAGGCTGAGCAACAGCTTTCCAGGCTAGCCCCTTCTGGCTGCCAGCTATCTGCAGACGTTCGCATTTCAAGAGCAGGGCTGCGAAAGGAGCCTAGCAGGTACACCATCTTTCCCTGGCTACGTTTGAAGTTTGAGGTGGCAAGACAAGCAAGGAGCCCCATTCTCTGTGCCTCTGTGCGAACAGTGCCATGGGCAGATGAGGCTGAGCAACAGCTTTCCAGGCTAGCCCCTTCTGGCTGCCAGCTATCTGCAGACGTTCGCACTTTCGGAGCAGGGCTGTGATAGGAGCCTGGCAGGGACACCACCATTCCCAGCATGCGTTTGAAGTTTCAAGTGGCAAGATAAGCAAGCAGCCCCATTCTCTGTGCCTCTATGCGAACAGTGCCATGGGGAGACGAGGCTGAGCAACAGCTTTCCAGGCTAGCCCCTTCTGGCTGCCAGCTATCTGCAGACGTTCGCATTTCAAGAGCAGGGCTGCGAAAGGAGCCTGGCTGGGACACCAACTTTCCCAGGCTACGTTTGAAGTTTTAGTTGGCAAGACAAGCAAGGAGCCCCATTCTCTGTGCCTCTGTGTGAGCACTGCCATGGGCAGATGAGGCTGAGCACAGCTTTCCAGGATAGCCCCTTCTGGCTGCCAGCTATCTGCAGACGTTCGCACTTTCGGAGCAGGGCTGTGATAGGAGCCTGGCAGGGACACCACCATTCCCAGCATGCGTTTGAAGTTTCAAGTGGCAAGATAAGCAAGCAGCCCCAGTCTCTGTGCGAGCAATGCCATGGGCAGATGAGGCTGAGCAACAGCTTTCCAGGCTAGCCCCTTCTGGCTGCCAGCTATCTGCAGACGTTCGCACTTTCGGAGCAGGGCTGCGAAAGGAGCCTGGCTGGGACACCAACTTTCCCAGGCTACGTTTGAAGTTTGAGGTGGCAAGACAAGCAAGCAGCCCCATTCTCTGTGCCTCTGTGCGAGCACTGCCATGGGCAGATGAGGCTGAGCAACAGCTTTCCAGGATAGCCCCTTCTGGCTGCCAGCTATCTGCAGACATTCGCACTTTCGGAGCAGGGCTGTGACAGGAGCCTGGCAGGGACACCACCATTCCCAGCATGCGTTTGAAGTTTGAGGTGGCAAGACAAGCAAGCAGCCCCATTCTCTGTGCCTCTGTGCGAGCACTGCCATGGGCAGATGAGGCTGAGCAACAGCTTTCCAGGCTAGCACCTTCTGGCTGCCAGCTATCTGCAGACGTTCGCATTTCAAGAGCAGGGCTGCGAAAGGAGCCTAGCAGGTACACCATCTTTCCCTGGCTACGTTTGAAGTTTGAGGTGGCAAGACAAGCAAGGAGCCCCATTCTCTGTGCCTCTGTGCGAACAGTGCCATGGGCAGATGAGGCTGAGCAACAGCTTTCCAGGCTAGCCCCTTCTGGCTGCCAGCTATCTGCAGACGTTCGCATTTCAAGAGCAGGGCTGCGAAAGGAGCCTAGCAGGTACACCATCTTTCCCAGGCTACGTTTGAAGTTTGAGGTGGCAAGACAAGCAAGCAGCCCCATTCTCTGTGCCTCTGTGCGAGCACTGCCATGGGCAGATGAGGCTGAGCAACAGCTTTCCAGGCTAGCCCCTTCTGCCTGCCAGCTATCTGCAGACGTTCGCACTTTCGGAGCAGGGCTGTGATAGGAGCCTGGCAGGGACACCATCATTCCCAGCATGCGTTTGAAGTTTCAAGTGGCAAGATAAGCAAGCAGCCCCATTCTCTGTGCCTCTATGCGAACAGTGCCATGGGCAGATGAGGCTGAGCAACAGCTTTCCAGGCTAGCCCCTTCTGGCTGCCAGCTATCTGCAGATGTTCGCATTTCAAGAGCAGGGCTGCGAAAGGAGCCTAGCAGGTACACCATCTTTCCCAGGCTACGTTTGAAGTTTGAGGTGGCAAGACAAGCAAGCAGCCCCATTCTCTGTTCCTCTGTGCGAGCACAGCCATGGGCAGATGAGGCTGAGCAACAGCTTTCCAGGATAGCTCATTCTGGCTGCCAGCTATCTGCAGACGTTCGCATTTTAAGAGCAGGGCTGCGAAATGAGCCTAGCAGGTACACCATCTTTCCCAGGCTACGTTTGAAGTTTGAGGTGGCAAGACAAGCAAGCAGCCCCATTCTCTGTGCCTCTGTGCGAGCAATGCCATGGGCAGATGAGGCTGAGCAACAGCTTTCCAGGATAGCCCCTTCTGGCTGCCAGCTATCTGCAGACGTTCGCACTTTCGGAGCAGGGCTGTGATAGGAGCCTGGCAGGGACACCACCATTCCCAGCATGCGTTTGAAGTTTCAAGTGGCAAGATAAGCAAGCAGCCCCATTCTCTGTGCCTCTATGCGAACAGTGCCATGGGCAGACGAGGCTGAGCAACAGCTTTCCAGGCTAGCCCCTTCTGGCTGCCAGCTATCTGCAGACGTTCGCATTTCAAGAGCAGGGCTGCGAAAGGAGCCTGGCTGGGACACCAACTTTCCCAGGCTACGTTTGAAGTTTGAGGTGGCAAGACAAGCAAGGAGCCCCATTCTCTGTGCCTCTGTGTGAGCACTGCCATGGGCAGATGAGGCTGAGCACAGCTTTCCAGGATAGCCCCTTCTGGCTGCCAGCTATCTGCAGACGTTCGCACTTTCGGAGCAGGGCTGTGATAGGAGCCTGGCAGGGACACCACCATTCCCAGCATGCGTTTGAAGTTTCAAGTGGCAAGATAAGCAAGCAGCCCCAGTCTCTGTGCGAGCAATGCCATGGGCAGATGAGGCTGAGCAACAGCTTTCCAGGCTAGCCCCTTCTGGCTGCCAGCTATCTGCAGACGTTCGCACTTTCGGAGCAGGGCTGCGAAAGGAGCCTGGCTGGGACAGCAACTTTCCCAGGCTACGTTTGAAGTTTGAGGTGGCAAGACAAGCAAGCAGCCCCATTCTCTGTGCCTCTGTGCGAGCAGTGCCATGGGCAGATGAGGCTGAGCAACAGCTTTCCAGGATAGCCCCTTCTGGCTGCCAGCTATCTGCAGACATTCGCACTTTCGGAGCAGGGCTGTGACAGGAGCCTGGCAGGGACACCACCATTCCCAGCATGCGTTTGAAGTTTGAGGTGGCAAGACAAGCAAGCAGCCCCATTCTCTGTGCCTCTGTGCGAGCACTGCCATGGGCAGATGAGGCTGAGCAACAGCTTTCCAGGCTAGCCCCTTCTGGCTGCCAGCTATCTGCAGACGTTCGCATTTCAAGAGCAGGGCTGCGAAAGGAGCCTAGCAGGTACACCATCTTTCCCAGGCTACGTTTGAAGTTTGAGGTGGCAAGACAAGCAAGCAGCCCCATTCTCTGTGCCTCTGTGCGAGCACTGCCATGGGCAGATGAGGCTGAGCAACAGCTTTCCAGGATAGCCCCTTCTGCCTGCCAGCTATCTGCAGACGTTCGCACTTTCGGAGCAGGGCTGTGATAGGAGCCTGGCAGGGACACCATCATTCCCAGCATGCGTTTGAAGTTTCAAGTGGCAAGATAAGCAAGCAGCCCCATTCTCTGTGCCTCTATGCGAACAGTGCCATGGGCAGATGAGGCTGAGCAACAGCTTTCCAGGCTAGCACCTTCTGGCTGCCAGCTATCTGCAGACGTTCGCATTTCAAGAGCAGGGCTGCGAAAGGAGCCTAGCAGGTACACCATCTTTCCCAGGCTACGTTTGAAGTTTGAGGTGGCAAGACAAGCAAGCAGCCCCATTCTCTGTTCCTCTGTGCGAGCACTGCCATGGGCAGATGAGGCTGAGCAACAGCTTTCCAGGATAGCTCCTTCTGGATGCCAGCTATCTGCAGACGTTCGCATTTTAAGAGCAGGGCTGCGAAATGAGCCTAGCAGGTACACCATCTTTCCCAGGCTACGTTTGAAGTTTGAGGTGGCAAGACAAGCAAGCAGCCCCATTCTCTGTGCCTCTGTGCGAGCAATGCCATGGGCAGATGAGGCTGAGCAACAGCTTTCCAGGATAGCCCCTTCTGCCTGCCAGCTATCTGCAGACGTTCGCACTTTCGGAGCAGGGCTGCGAAAGGAGCCTGGCTGGGACACCAACTTTCCCAGGCTACGTTTGAAGTTTGAGGTGGCAAGACAAGCAAGCAGCCCCATTCTCTGTGCCTCTGTGCGAGCACTGCCATGGGCAGATGAGGCTGAGCAACAGCTTTCCAGGATAGCCCCTTCTGCCTGCCAGCTATCTGCAGACATTCGCACTTTCGGAGCAGGGCTGTGACAGGAGCCTGGCAGGGACACCAACATTCCCAGCATGCGTTTGAAGTTTCAAGTGGCAAGACAAGCAAGCAGCCCCATTCTCTGTGCCTCTATGCGAGCACTGCCATGGGCAGATGAGGCTGAGCAACAGCTTTCCAGGCTAGCCCCTTCTGCCTGCCAGCTATCTGCAGACGTTCGCATTTCAAGAGCAGGGCTGCGAAAGGAGCCTAGCAGGTACACCATCTTTCCCAGGCTACGTTTGAAGTTTGAGGTGGCAAGATAAGCAAGCAGCCCCATTCTCTGTGCCTCTGTGCGAGCACTGCCATGGGCAGATGAGGCTGAGCAACGGCTTTCCAGGATAGCCCCTTCTGCCTGCCAGCTATCTGCAGACGTTCGCACTTTCGGAGCAGGGCTGTGATAGGAGCCTGGCAGGGACACCACCATTCCCAGCATGCGTTTGAAGTTTCAAGTGGCAAGATAAGCAAGCAGCCCCATTCTCTGTGCCTCTATGCGAACAGTGCCATGGGCAGATGAGGCTGGGCAACAGCTTTCCAGGCTAGCCCCTTCTGGCTGCCAGCTATCTGCAGACGTTCGCATTTCAAGAGCAGGGCTGCGAAAGGAGCCTAGCAGATACACCATCTTTCCCAGGCTACGTTTGAAGTTTGAGGTGGCAAGACAAGCAAGCAGCCCCATTCTCTGTGCCTCTGTGTGAGCACTGCCATGGGCAGATGAGGCTGAGCAACAGCTTTCCAGGCTAGCCCCTTCTGGCTGCCAGCTATCTGCAGACGTTCGCACTTTCGGAGCAGGGCTGCGAAAGGATACTGGCTGGGACACCAACTTTCCCAGGCTACGTTTGAAGTTTGAGGTGGCAAGACAAGCAAGCAGCCCCATTCTCTGTGCTTCTGTGCGAGCACTGCCATGGGCAGATGAGGCTGAGCAACAGCTTTTCAGGCTAGCCCCTTCTGGCTGCCAGCTATCTGCAGACGTTCGCACTTTCGGAGCAGGGCTGCGAAAGGATCCTGGCTGGGACACCAACTTTCACTGGCTACGTTTGAAGTTTGAGGTGGCAAGACAAGCAAGGAGCCCCATTCTCTGTGCCTCTGTGCGAGCACTGCCATGGGCAGATGAGGCTGAGCAACAGCTTTCCAGGATAGCCCCTTCTCCCTGCCAGCTATCTGCAGACTTTCGCACTTTCGGAGCAGGGCTGTGATAGGAGCCTGGCAGGGACACCAACATTCCCAGCATGCGTTTGAAGTTTCAAGTGGCAAGATAAGCAAGCAGCCCCATTCTCTGTGCCTCTATGCGAACAGTGCCATGGGCAGATGAGGCTGAGCAACAGCTTTCCAGGCTAGCCCCTTCTGGCTGCCAGCTATCTGCAGACGTTCGCATTTCAAGAGCAGGGCTGCGAAAGGAGCCTAGCAGGTACACCATCTTTCCCAGGCTACGTTTGAAGTTTGAGGTGGCAAGATAAGCAAGCAGCCCCATTCTCTGTGCCTCTGTGCGAGCACTGCCATGGGCAGATGAGGCTGAGCAACGGCTTTCCAGGATAGCCCCTTCTGCCTGCCAGCTATCTGCAGACGTTCGCACTTTCGGAGCAGGGCTGTGATAGGAGCCTGGCAGGGACACCACCATTCGCAGCATGCGTTTGAAGTTTCAAGTGGCAAGATAAGCAAGCAGCCCCATTCTCTGTGCCTCTATGCGAACAGTGCCATGGGCAGATGAGGCTGAGCAACAGCTTTCCAGGCTAGCCCCTTCTGGCTGCCAGCTATCTGCAGACGTTCGCATTTCAAGAGCAGGGCTGCGAAGGGAGCCTAGCAGATACACCATCTTTCCCAGGCTACGTTTGAAGTTTGAGGTGGCAAGACAAGCAAGCAGCCCCATTCTCTGTGCCTCTGTGTGAGCACTGCCATGGGCAGATGAGGCTGAGCAACAGCTTTCCAGGCTAGCCCCTTCTCCCTGCCAGCTATCTGCAGACGTTCGCACTTTCGGAGCAGGGCTGCGAAAGGATACTGGCTGGGACACCAACTTTCCCAGGCTACGTTTGAAGTTTGAGGTGGCAAGACAAGCAAGCAGCCCCATTCTCTGTGCCTCTGTGCGAGCACTGCCATGGGCAGATGAGGCTGAGCAACAGCTTTTCAGGCTAGCCCCTTCTGGCTGCCAGCTATCTGCAGACGTTCGCACTTTCGGAGCAGGGCTGTGATAGGAGCCTGGCAGGGACACCACCATTCCCAGCATGCGTTTGAAGTTCCAAGTGGCAAGATAAGCAAGCAGCCCCATTCTCTGTGCCTCTATGCGAACAGTGCCATGGGCAGATGAGGCTGAGCAACAGCTTTCCAGGCTAGCCCCTTCTGGCTGCCAGCTATCTGCAGACGTTCGCATTTCAAGAGCAGGGCTGCGAAAGGAGCCTGGCTGGGACACCAACTTTCCCAGGCTACGTTTGAAGTTTTAGTTGGCAAGACAAGCAAGGAGCCCCATTCTCTGTGCCTCTGTGCGAGCACTGCCATGGGCAGATGAGGCTGAGCAACAGCTTTCCAGGCTAGCCCCTTCTGGCTGCCAGCTATCTGCAGACGTTCGCACTTTCGGAGCAGGGCTGCGAAAGGATCCTGGCTGGGACACCAACTTTCCCTGGCTACGTTTGAAGTTTGAGGTGGCAAGACAAGCAAGCAGCCCCATTCTCTGTGCCTCTGTGCGAGCACTGCCATGGGCAGATGAGGCTGAGCAACAGCTTTCCAGGCTAGCCCCTTCTCCCTGCCAGCTATCTGCAGACTTTCGCACTTTCGGAGCAGGGCTGTGACAGGAGCCTGGCAGGGACACCTCCATTCCCAGCATGCGTTTGAAGTTTCAAGTGGCAAGATAAGCAAGCAGCCCCATTCTCTGTGCCTCTATGCGAACAGTGCCATGGGCAGATGAGGCTGAGCAACAGCTTTCCAGGCTAGCCCCTTCTGGCTGCCAGCTATCTGCAGACGTTCGCATTTCAAGAGCAGGGCTGCGAAGGGAGCCTAGCAGGTACACCATCTTTCCCAGGCTACGTTTGAAGTTTGAGGTGGCAAGACAAGCAAGCAGCCCCATTCTCCGTGCCTCTGTGCGAGCACTGCCATGGGCAGATGAGGCTGAGCAACAGGTTTCCAGGCTAGCCCCTTCTGCCTGCCAGCTATCTGCAGACGTTCGCACTTTCGGAGCCGGGCTGCGAAAGGAGCCTGGGTGGGACACCACCATTCCCAGCATGCGTTTGAAGTTTCAAGTGGCAAGATAAGCAAGCAGCCCCATTCTCTGTGCCTCTATGCGAACAGTGCCATGGGCAGATGAGGCTGAGCAACAGCTTTCCAGGATAGCCCCTTCTGGCTGCCAGCTATCTGCAGACGTTCGCACTTTCGGAGCAGGGCTGCGAAAGGAGCCTGGCTGGGACACCAACTTTCCCAGGCTACGTTTGAAGTTTGAGGTGGCAAGACAAGCAAGCAGCCCCATTCTGTGTGCCTCTGTGCGAGCACTGCCATGGGCAGATGAGGCTGAGCAACAGCTTTCCAGGCTAGCCCCTTCTGCCTGCCAGCTATCTCCAGACGTTCGCACTTTCGGAGCAGGGCTGTGATAGGAGCCTGGCAGGGACACCACCGTTCCCAGCACGCGTTTGAAGTTTCAAGTGGCAAGATAAGCAAGCAGCCCCATTCTCTGTGCCTCTATGCGAACAGTGCCATGGGCAGATGAGGCTGAGCAACAGCTTTCCAGGCTAGCCCCTTCTGGCTGCCAGCTATCTGCAGACGTTCGCATTTCAAGAGCAGGGCTGCGAAAGGAGCCTGGCTGGGACACCAACTTTGCCAGGCTACGTTTGAAGTTTTAGTTGGCAAGACAAGCAAGGAGCCCCATTCTCTGTGCCTCTGTGCAAGCACTGCCATGGGCAGATGAGGCTGAGCAACAGCTTTCCAGGCTAGCCCCTTCTGGCTGCCAGCTATCTGCAGACGTTCGCACTTTCGGAGCAGGGCTGCGAAAGGATCCTGGCTGGGACACCAACTTTCCCTGGCTACGTTTGAAGTTTGAGGTGGCAAGACAAGCAAGCAGCCCCATTCTCTGTGCCTCTGTGCGAGCACTGCCATGGGCAGATGAGGCTGAGCAACAGCTTTCCAGGCTAGCCCCTTCTCCCTGCCAGCTATCTGCAGACTTTCGCACTTTCGGAGCAGGGCTGTGATAGGAGCCTGGCAGGGACACCACCATTCCCAGCATGCGTTTGAAGTTTCAAGTGGCAAGATAAGCAAGCAGCCCCATTCTCTGTGCCTCTATGCGAACAGTGCCATGGGCAGATGAGGCTGAGCAACAGCTTTCCAGGCTAGCCCCTTCTGGCTGCCAGCTATCTGCAGACGTTGACATTTCAAGAGCAGGGCTGCGAAAGGATCCTAGCAGGTACACCATCTTTCCCAGGCTACGTTTGAAGTTTGAGGTGGCAAGACAAGCAAGCAGCCCCATTCTCCGTGCCTCTATGCGAACAGTGCCATGGGCAGATGAGGCTGAGCAACAGCTTTCCAGGATAGCCCCTTCTGCCTGCCAGCTATCTGCAGACGTTCGCATTTCAAGAGCAGAGCTGCGAAAGGAGCCTGGCTGGGACACCAACTTTCCCAGGCTACGTTTGAAGTTTGAGGTGGCAAGATAAGCAAGCAGCCCCATTCTCTGTGCCTCTATGCGAGCACTGCCATGGGCAGATGAGGCTGAGCAACAGCTTTCCAGGCTAGCCCCTTCTGGCTGCCAGCTATCTGCAGACGTTCGCACTTTCGGAGCAGGGCTGCGAAAGGATCCTGGCTGGGACACCAACTTTCCCTGGCTACGTTTGAAGTTTGAGGTGGCAAGACAAGCAAGGAGCCCCATTCTCTGTGCCTCTGTGCGAGCACTGCCATGGGCAGATGAGGCTGAGCAACAGCTTTCCAGGCTAGCCCCTTCTCCCTGCCAGCTATCTGCAGACTTTCGCACTTTCGGAGCAGGGCTGTGACAGGAGCCTGGCAGGGACACCTCCATTCCCAGCATGCGTTTGAAGTTTCAAGTGGCAAGATAAGCAAGCAGCCCCATTCTCTGTGCCTCTATGCGAACAGTGCCATGGGCAGATGAGGCTGAGCAACAGCTTTCCAGGATAGCCCCTTCTGCCTGCCAGCTATCTGCAGACGTTCGCATTTCAAGAGCAGGGCTGCGAAGGGAGCCTAGCAGGTACACCATCTTTCCCAGGCTACGTTTGAAGTTTGAGGTGGCAAGACAAGCAAGCAGCCCCATTCTCTGTGCCTCTGTGCGAGCACTGCCATGGGCAGATGAGGCTGAGCAACAGCTTTCCAGGATAGCCCCTTCTGCCTGCCAGCTATCTGCAGACGTTCGCATTTCAAGAGCAGGGCTGCGAAAGGAGCCTAGCAGGTACACCATATTTCCCAGGATACGTTTGAAGTTTGAGGTTTCAAGAGAAGCAAGGAGCCCCATTCTCTGTGCCTCTGTGCAAGCACTGCCATGGGCAGATGAGGCTGAGCAACAGGTTTCCAGGATAGCCCCTTCTGGATGCAGCTATCTGCAGACGTTCGCACTTTCGGAGCCGGGCTGCGAAAGGAGCCTGGCTGGGACACCAACTTTACCTGGCTACGTTTGAAATTTGAGGTGGCAAGACAAGTAAGCAGCCGCATTCTCTGTGCCTCTATGCGAGCACTGCCATGGGCAGATGAGGCTGAGCAACAGCTTTCCAGGCTAGCCCCTTCTGGCTGCCAGCTATCTGCAGACGTTCGCACTTTCGGAGCAGGGCTGCGAAAGGAGCCTGGCTGGGACACCAACTTTCCCAGGCTACGTTTGAAGTTTGAGGTGGCAAGATAAGCAAGCAGCCCCATTCTCTGTGCCTCTGTGCGAGCACTGCCATGGGCAGATGAGGCTGAGCAACAGCTTTCCAGAATAGCCCCTTCTGCCTGCCAGCTATCTGCAGACGTTCGCACTTTCGGAGCAGGGCTGTGACAGGAGCCTGGCAGGGACACCACCATTCCCAGCATGCGTTTGAAGTTTGAGGTGGCAAGACAAGCAAGCAGCCCCATTCTCTGTGCCTCTGTGCGAGCACTGCCATGGGCAGATGAGGCTGAGCAACAGCTTTCCAGGCTAGCACCTTCTGGCTGCCAGCTATCTGCAGACGTTCGCATTTCAAGAGCAGGGCTGCGAAAGGAGCCTAGCAGGTACACCATCTTTCCCTGGCTACGTTTGAAGTTTGAGGTGGCAAGACAAGCAAGGAGCCCCATTCTCTGTGCCTCTGTGCGAACAGTGCCATGGGCAGATGAGGCTGAGCAACAGCTTTCCAGGCTAGCCCCTTCTGGCTGCCAGCTATCTGCAGACGTTCGCATTTCAAGAGCAGGGCTGCGAAAGGAGCCTAGCAGGTACACCATCTTTCCCAGGCTACGTTTGAAGTTTGAGGTGGCAAGACAAGCAAGCAGCCCCATTCTCTGTGCCTCTGTGCGAGCACTGCCATGGGCAGATGAGGCTGAGCAACAGCTTTCCAGGATAGCCCCTTCTGCCTGCCAGCTATCTGCAGACATTCGCACTTTCGGAGCAGGGCTGTGACAGGAGCCTGGCAGGGACACCAACATTCCCAGCATGCGTTTGAAGTTTCAAGTGGCAAGACAAGCAAGCAGCCCCATTCTCTGTGCCTCTATGCGAGCACTGCCATGGGCAGATGAGGCTGAGCAACAGCTTTCCAGGCTAGCCCCTTCTGCCTGCCAGCTATCTGCAGACGTTCGCATTTCAAGAGCAGGGCTGCGAAAGGAGCCTGGCAGGTACACCATCTTTCCCAGGCTACGTTTGAAGTTTTAGTTGGCAAGACAAGCAAGGAGCCCCATTCTCTGTGCCTCTGTGCGAGCACTGCCATGGGCAGATGAGGCTGAGCAACAGCTTTCCAGGCTAGCCCCTTCTGGCTGCCAGCTATCTGCAGACGTTCGCACTTTCGGAGCAGGGCTGCGAAAGGATCCTGGCTGGGACACCAACTTTCCCTGGCTACGTTTGAAGTTTGAGGTGGCAAGACAAGCAAGCAGCCCCATTCTCTGTGCCTCTGTGCGAGCACTGCCATGGGCAGATGAGGCTGAGCAACAGCTTTCCAGGCTAGCCCCTTCTCCCTGCCAGCTATCTGCAGACTTTCGCACTTTCGGAGCAGGGCTGTGACAGGAGCCTGGCAGGGACACCTCCATTCCCAGCATGCGTTTGAAGTTTCAAGTGGCAAGATAAGCAAGCAGCCCCATTCTCTGTGCCTCTATGCGAACAGTGCCATGGGCAGATGAGGCTGAGCAACAGCTTTCCAGGCTAGCCCCTTCTGTCTGCCAGCTATCTGCAGACGTTCGCATTTCAAGAGCAGGGCTGCGAAAGGAGCCTGGCTGGGACACCAACTTTGCCAGGCTACGTTTGAAGTTTTAGTTGGCAAGACAAGCAAGGAGCCCCATTCTCTGTGCCTCTGTGCAAGCACTGCCATGGGCAGATGAGGCTGAGCAACAGCTTTCCAGGCTAGCCCCTTCTGGCTGCCAGCTATCTGCAGACGTTCGCACTTTCGGAGCAGGGCTGCGAAAGGATCCTGGCTGGGACACCAACTTTCCCTGGCTACGTTTGAAGTTTGAGGTGGCAAGACAAGCAAGCAGCCCCATTCTCTGTGCCTCTGTGCGAGCACTGCCATGGGCAGATGAGGCTGAGCAACAGCTTTCCAGGATAGCCCCTTCTCCCTGCCAGCTATCTGCAGACTTTCGCACTTTCGGAGCAGGGCTGTGATAGGAGCCTGGCAGGGACACCACCATTCCCAGCATGCGTTTGAAGTTTCAAGTGGCAAGATAAGCAAGCAGCCCCATTCTCTGTGCCTCTATGCGAACAGTGCCATGGGCAGATGAGGCTGAGCAACAGCTTTCCAGGCTAGCCCCTTCTGGCTGCCAGCTATCTGCAGACGTTGACATTTCAAGAGCAGGGCTGCGAAAGGATCCTAGCAGGTACACCATCTTTCCCAGGCTACGTTTGAAGTTTGAGGTGGCAAGACAAGCAAGCAGCCCCATTCTCCGTGCCTCTATGCGAACAGTGCCATGGGCAGATGAGGCTGAGCAACAGCTTTCCAGGATAGCCCCTTCTGCCTGCCAGCTATCTGCAGACGTTCGCATTTCAAGAGCAGAGCTGCGAAAGGAGCCTGGCTGGGACACCAACTTTCCCAGGCTACGTTTGAAGTTTGAGGTGGCAAGATAAGCAAGCAGCCCCATTCTCTGTGCCTCTATGCGAGCACTGCCATGGGCAGATGAGGCTGAGCAACAGCTTTCCAGGCTAGCCCCTTCTGGCTGCCAGCTATCTGCAGACGTTCGCACTTTCGGAGCAGGGCTGCGAAAGGATCCTGGCTGGGACACCAACTTTCCCTGGCTACGTTTGAAGTTTGAGGTGGCAAGACAAGCAAGGAGCCCCATTCTCTGTGCCTCTGTGCGAGCACTGCCATGGGCAGATGAGGCTGAGCAACAGCTTTCCAGGCTAGCCCCTTCTCCCTGCCAGCTATCTGCAGACTTTCGCACTTTCGGAGCAGGGCTGTGACAGGAGCCTGGCAGGGACACCTCCATTCCCAGCATGCGTTTGAAGTTTCAAGTGGCAAGATAAGCAAGCAGCCCCATTCTCTGTGCCTCTATGCGAACAGTGCCATGGGCAGATGAGGCTGAGCAACAGCTTTCCAGGATAGCCCCTTCTGCCTGCCAGCTATCTGCAGACGTTCGCATTTCAAGAGCAGGGCTGCGAAGGGAGCCTAGCAGGTACACCATCTTTCCCAGGCTACGTTTGAAGTTTGAGGTGGCAAGACAAGCAAGCAGCCCCATTCTCTGTGCCTCTGTGCGAGCACTGCCATGGGCAGATGAGGCTGAGCAACAGCTTTCCAGGATAGCCCCTTCTGCCTGCCAGCTATCTGCAGACGTTCGCACTTTCGGAGCAGGGCTGTGATAGGAGCCTGGCAGGGACACCACCATTCCCAGCATGCGTTTGAAGTTTCAAGTGGCAAGATAAGCAAGCAGCCCCAGTCTCTGTGCGAGCAATGCCATGGGCAGATGAGGCTGAGCAACAGCTTTCCAGGCTAGCCCCTTCTGGCTGCCAGCTATCTGCAGACGTTCGCACTTTCGGAGCAGGGCTGCGAAAGGAGCCTGGCTGGGACACCAACTTTCCCAGGCTACGTTTGAAGTTTGAGGTGGCAAGACAAGCAAGCAGCCCCATTCTCTGTGCCTCTGTGCGAGCACTGCCATGGGCAGATGAGGCTGAGCAACAGCTTTCCAGGCTAGCCCCTTCTGGCTGCCAGCTATCTGCAGACATTCGCACTTTCGGAGCAGGGCTGTGACAGGAGCCTGGCAGGGACACCACCATTCCCAGCATGCGTTTGAAGTTTGAGGTGGCAAGACAAGCAAGCAGCCCCATTCTCTGTGCCTCTGTGCGAGCACTGCCATGGGCAGATGAGGCTGAGCAACAGCTTTCCAGGCTAGCACCTTCTGGCTGCCAGCTATCTGCAGACGTTCGCATTTCAAGAGCAGGGCTGCGAAAGGAGCCTAGCAGGTACACCATCTTTCCCTGGCTACGTTTGAAGTTTGAGGTGGCAAGACAAGCAAGGAGCCCCATTCTCTGTGCCTCTGTGCGAACAGTGCCATGGGCAGATGAGGCTGAGCAACAGCTTTCCAGGCTAGCCCCTTCTGGCTGCCAGCTATCTGCAGACGTTCGCATTTCAAGAGCAGGGCTGCGAAAGGAGCCTAGCAGGTACACCATCTTTCCCAGGCTACGTTTGAAGTTTGAGGTGGCAAGACAAGCAAGCAGCCCCATTCTCTGTGCCTCTGTGCGAGCACTGCCATGGGCAGATGAGGCTGAGCAACAGCTTTCCAGGATAGCCCCTTCTGCCTGCCAGCTATCTGCAGACATTCGCACTTTCGGAGCAGGGCTGTGACAGGAGCCTGGCAGGGACACCAACATTCCCAGCATGCGTTTGAAGTTTCAAGTGGCAAGACAAGCAAGCAGCCCCATTCTCTGTGCCTCTATGCGAGCACTGCCATGGGCAGATGAGGCTGAGCAACAGCTTTCCAGGCTAGCCCCTTCTGCCTGCCAGCTATCTGCAGACGTTCGCATTTCAAGAGCAGGGCTGCGAAAGGAGCCTGGCAGGTACACCATCTTTCCCAGGCTACGTTTGAAGTTTGAGGTGGCAAGATAAGCAAGCAGCCCCATTCTCTGTGCCTCTGTGCGAGCACTGCCATGGGCAGATGAGGCTGAGCAACGGCTTTCCAGGATAGCCCCTTCTGCCTGCCAGCTATCTGCAGACGTTCGCACTTTCGGAGCAGGGCTGTGATAGGAGCCTGGCAGGGACACCACCATTCCCAGCATGCGTTTGAAGTTTCAAGTGGCAAGATAAGCAAGCAGCCCCATTCTCTGTGCCTCTATGCGAACAGTGCCATGGGCAGATGAGGCTGAGCAACAGCTTTCCAGGCTAGCCCCTTCTGGCTGCCAGCTATCTGCAGACGTTCGCATTTCAAGAGCAGGGCTGCGAAAGGAGCCTAGCAGATACACCATCTTTCCCAGGCTACGTTTGAAGTTTGAGGTGGCAAGACAAGCAAGCAGCCCCATTCTCTGTGCCTCTGTGTGAGCACTGCCATGGGCAGATGAGGCTGAGCAACAGCTTTCCAGGCTAGCCCCTTCTGGCTGCCAGCTATCTGCAGACGTTCGCACTTTCGGAGCAGGGCTGCGAAAGGATACTGGCTGGGACACCAACTTTCCCAGGCTACGTTTGAAGTTTGAGGTGGCAAGACAAGCAAGCAGCCCCGTTCTCTGTGCCTCTGTGCGAGCACTGCCATGGGCAGATGAGGCTGAGCAACAGCTTTTCAGGCTAGCCCCTTCTGGCTGCCAGCTATCTGCAGACGTTCGCACTTTCGGAGCAGGGCTGTGACAGGAGCCTGGCTGGGACACCACCATTCCCAGCATGCGTTTTAAGTTTCAAGTGGCAAGATAAGCAAGCAGCCCCATTCTCTGTGCCTCTATGCGAACAGTGCCATGGGCAGATGAGGCTGAGCAACAGCTTTCCAGGCTAGCCCCTTCTGCCTGCCAGCTATCTGCAGACGTTCGCATTTCAAGAGCAGGGCTGCGAAAGGAGCCTGGCTGGGACACCAACTTTCCCAGGCTACGTTTGAAGTTTTAGTTGGCAAGACAAGCAAGCAGCCCCATTCTCTGTGCCTCTGTGCAAGCACTGCCATGGGCATATGAGGCTGAGCAACAGCTTTCCAGGCTAGCCCCTTCTGGCTGCCAGCTATCTGCAGACGTTCGCACTTTCGGAGCAGGGCTGCGAAAGGATCCTGGCTGGGACACCAACTTTCCCTGGCTACGTTTGAAGTTTGAGGTGGCAAGACAAGCAAGCAGCCCCATTCTCTGTGCCTCTGTGCGAGCACTGCCATGGGCAGATGAGGCTGAGCAACAGCTTTCCAGGCTAGCCCCTTCTCCCTGCCAGCTATCTGCAGACTTTCGCACTTTCGGAGCAGGGCTGTGATAGGAGCCTGGCAGGGACACCACCATTCCCAGCATGCGTTTGAAGTTTCAAGTGGCAAGATAAGCAAGCAGCCCCATTCTCTGTGCCTCTATGCGAACAGTGCCATGGGCAGATGAGGCTGAGCAACAGCTTTCCAGGCTAGCCCCTTCTGCCTGCCAGCTATCTGCAGACGTTCGCATTTCAAGAGCAGGGCTGCGAAAGGAGCCTAGCAGGTACACCATCTTTCCCAGGCTACGTTTGAAGTTTGAGGTGGCAAGATAAGCAAGCAGCCCCATTCTCTGTGCCTCTGTGCGAGCACTGCCATGGGCAGATGAGGCTGAGCAACGGCTTTCCAGGATAGCCCCTTCTGCCTGCCAGCTATCTGCAGACGTTCGCACTTTCGGAGCAGGGCTGTGATAGGAGCCTGGCAGGGACACCACCATTCCCAGCATGCGTTTGAAGTTTCAAGTGGCAAGATAAGCAAGCAGCCCCATTCTCTGTGCCTCTATGCGAACAGTGCCATGGGCAGATGAGGCTGAGCAACAGCTTTCCAGGCTAGCCCCTTCTGGCTGCCAGCTATCTGCAGACGTTCGCATTTCAAGAGCAGGGCTGCGAAAGGAGCCTAGCAGGTACACCATCTTTCCCAGGCTACGTTTGAAGTTTGAGGTGGCAAGACAAGCAAGCAGCCCCATTCTCTGTGCCTCTGTGCGAGCACTGCCATGGGCAGATGAGGCTGAGCAACAGCTTTCCAGGATAGCCCCTTCTGCCTGCCAGCTATCTGCAGACGTTCGCATTTCAAGAGCAGGGCTGCGAAAGGAGCCTAGCAGGTACACCATATTTCCCAGGATACGTTTGAAGTTTGAGGTTTCAAGAGAAGCAAGGAGCCCCATTCTCTGTGCCTCTGTGCAAGCACTGCCATGGGCAGATGAGGCTGAGCAACAGGTTTCCAGGATAGCCCCTTCTGGATGCAGCTATCTGCAGACGTTCGCACTTTCGGAGCCGGGCCGCGAAAGGAGCCTGGCTGGGACACCAACTTTACCTGGCTACGTTTGAAATTTGAGGTGGCAAGACAAGTAAGCAGCCGCATTCTCTGTGCCTCTATGCGAGCACTGCCATGGGCAGATGAGGCTGAGCAACAGCTTTCCAGAATAGCCCCTTCTGCCTGCCAGCTATCTGCAGACGTTCGCATTTCAAGAGCAGGGCTGCGAAAGGAGCCTGGCTTGGACACCAACTTTCCCAGGCTACGTTTGAAGTTTGAGGTGGCAAGACAAGCAAGGAGCCCCATTCTCTGTGCCTCTGTGTGAGCACTGCCATGGGCAGATGAGGCTGAGCAACAGCTTTCCAGGATAGCCCCTTCTGGCTGCCAGCTATCTGCAGACGTTCGCACTTTCGGAGCAGGGCTGTGATAGGAGCCTGGCAGGGACACCACCATTCCCAGCATGCGTTTTAAGTTTTAGTTGGCAAGATAAGCAAGCAGCCCCATTCTCTGTGCCTCTATGCGAACAGTGCCATGGGCAGATGAGGCTGAGCAACAGCTTTCCAGGCTAGCCCCTTCTGGCTGCCAGCTATCTGCAGACGTTCGCATTTCAAGAGCAGGGCTGCGAAAGGAGCCTGGCTGGGACACCAACTTTGCCAGGCTACGTTTGAAGTTTTAGTTGGCAAGACAAGCAAGGAGCCCCATTCTCTGTGCCTCTGTGCAAGCACTGCCATGGGCAGATGAGGCTGAGCAACAGCTTTCCAGGCTAGCCCCTTCTGGCTGCCAGCTATCTGCAGACGTTCGCACTTTCGGAGCAGGGCTGCGAAAGGATCCTGGCTGGGACACCAACTTTCCCTGGCTACGTTTGAAGTTTGAGGTGGCAAGACAAGCAAGCAGCCCCATTCTCTGTGCCTCTGTGCGAGCACTGCCATGGGCAGATGAGGCTGAGCAACAGCTTTCCAGGCTAGCCCCTTCTCCCTGCCAGCTATCTGCAGACTTTCGCACTTTCGGAGCAGGGCTGTGATAGGAGCCTGGCAGGGACACCACCATTCCCAGCATGCGTTTGAAGTTTCAAGTGGCAAGATAAGCAAGCAGCCCCATTCTCTGTGCCTCTATGCGAACAGTGCCATGGGCAGATGAGGCTGAGCAACAGCTTTCCAGGCTAGCCCCTTCTGGCTGCCAGCTATCTGCAGACGTTGACATTTCAAGAGCAGGGCTGCGAAAGGATCCTAGCAGGTACACCATCTTTCCCAGGCTACGTTTGAAGTTTGAGGTGGCAAGACAAGCAAGCAGCCCCATTCTCCGTGCCTCTATGCGAACAGTGCCATGGGCAGATGAGGCTGAGCAACAGCTTTCCAGGATAGCCCCTTCTGCCTGCCAGCTATCTGGAGACGTTCGCATTTCAAGAGCAGAGCTGCGAAAGGAGCCTGGCTGGGACACCAACTTTCCCAGGCTACGTTTGAAGTTTGAGGTGGCAAGATAAGCAAGCAGCCCCATTCTCTGTGCCTCTATGCGAGCACTGCCATGGGCAGATGAGGCTGAGCAACAGCTTTCCAGGCTAGCCCCTTCTGGCTGCCAGCTATCTGCAGACGTTCGCACTTTCGGAGCAGGGCTGCGAAAGGATCCTGGCTGGGACACCAACTTTCCCTGGCTACGTTTGAAGTTTGAGGTGGCAAGACAAGCAAGGAGCCCCATTCTCTGTGCCTCTGTGCGAGCACTGCCATGGGCAGATGAGGCTGAGCAACAGCTTTCCAGGCTAGCCCCTTCTCCCTGCCAGCTATCTGCAGACTTTCGCACTTTCGGAGCAGGGCTGTGACAGGAGCCTGGCAGGGACACCTCCATTCCCAGCATGCGTTTGAAGTTTCAAGTGGCAAGATAAGCAAGCAGCCCCATTCTCTGTGCCTCTATGCGAACAGTGCCATGGGCAGATGAGGCTGAGCAACAGCTTTCCAGGATAGCCCCTTCTGCCTGCCAGCTATCTGCAGACGTTCGCATTTCAAGAGCAGGGCTGCGAAGGGAGCCTAGCAGGTACACCATCTTTCCCAGGCTACGTTTGAAGTTTGAGGTGGCAAGACAAGCAAGCAGCCCCATTCTCTGTGCCTCTGTGCGAGCACTGCCATGGGCAGATGAGGCTGAGCAACAGCTTTCCAGGATAGCCCCTTCTGCCTGCCAGCTATCTGCAGACGTTCGCATTTCAAGAGCAGGGCTGCGAAAGGAGCCTAGCAGGTACACCATATTTCCCAGGATACGTTTGAAGTTTGAGGTTTCAAGAGAAGCAAGGAGCCCCATTCTCTGTGCCTCTGTGCAAGCACTGCCATGGGCAGATGAGGCTGAGCAACAGGTTTCCAGGATAGCCCCTTCTGGATGCAGCTATCTGCAGACGTTCGCACTTTCGGAGCCGGGCTGCGAAAGGAGCCTGGCTGGGACACCAACTTTACCTGGCTACGTTTGAAATTTGAGGTGGCAAGACAAGTAAGCAGCCGCATTCTCTGTGCCTCTATGCGAGCACTGCCATGGGCAGATGAGGCTGAGCAACAGCTTTCCAGAATAGCCCCTTCTGCCTGCCAGCTATCTGCAGACGTTCGCATTTCAAGAGCAGGGCTGCGAAAGGAGCCTGGCTGGGACACCAACTTTCCCAGGCTACGTTTGAAGTTTGAGGTGGCAAGACAAGCAAGGAGCCCCATTCTCTGTGCCTCTGTGTGAGCACTGCCATGGGCAGATGAGGCTGAGCAACAGCTTTCCAGGATAGCCCCTTCTGGCTGCCAGCTATCTGCAGACGTTCGCACTTTCGGAGCAGGGCTGTGATAGGAGCCTGGCAGGGACACCACCATTCCCAGCATGCGTTTGAAGTTTCAAGTGGCAAGATAAGCAAGCAGCCCGAGTCTCTGTGCGAGCAATGCCATGGGCAGATGAGGCTGAGCAACAGCTTTCCAGGCTAGCCCCTTCTGGCTGCCAGCTATCTGCAGACGTTCGCACTTTCGGAGCAGGGCTGCGAAAGGAGCCTGGCTGGGACACCAACTTTCCCAGGCTACGTTTGAAGTTTGAGGTGGCAAGACAAGCAAGCAGCCCCATTCTCTGTGCCTCTGTGCGAGCACTGCCATGGGCAGATGAGGCTGAGCAACAGCTTTCCAGGCTAGCCCCTTCTGGCTGCCAGCTATCTGCAGACGTTCGCATTTCAAGAGCAGGGCTGCGAAAGGAGCCTAGCAGGTACACCATCTTTCCCAGGCTACGTTTGAAGTTTGAGGTGGCAAGACAAGCAAGCAGCCCCATTCTCTGTGCCTCTGTGCGAGCACTGCCATGGGCAGATGAGGCTGAGCAACAGCTTTCCAGGATAGCCCCTTCTGCCTGCCAGCTATCTGCAGACATTCGCACTTTCGGAGCAGGGCTGTGACAGGAGCCTGGCAGGGACACCAACATTCCCAGCATGCGTTTGAAGTTTCAAGTGGCAAGATAAGCAAGCAGCCCCATTCTCTGTGCCTCTATGCGAGCACTGCCATGGGCAGATGAGGCTGAGCAACAGCTTTCCAGGCTAGCCCCTTCTGCCTGCCAGCTATCTGCAGACGTTCGCATTTCAAGAGCAGGGCTGCGAAAGGAGCCTGGCAGGTACACCATCTTTCCCAGGCTACGTTTGAAGTTTGAGGTGGCAAGATAAGCAAGCAGCCCCATTCTCTGTGCCTCTGTGCGAGCACTGCCATGGGCAGATGAGGCTGAGCAACGGCTTTCCAGGATAGCCCCTTCTGCCTGCCAGCTATCTGCAGACGTTCGCACTTTCGGAGCAGGGCTGTGATAGGAGCCTGGCAGGGACACCACCATTCCCAGCATGCGTTTGAAGTTTCAAGTGGCAAGATAAGCAAGCAGCCCCATTCTCTGTGCCTCTATGCGAACAGTGCCATGGGCAGATGAGGCTGAGCAACAGCTTTCCAGGCTAGCCCCTTCTGGCTGCCAGCTATCTGCAGACGTTCGCATTTCAAGAGCAGGGCTGCGAAAGGAGCCTAGCAGATACACCATCTTTCCCAGGCTACGTTTGAAGTTTGAGGTGGCAAGACAAGCAAGCAGCCCCATTCTCTGTGCCTCTGTGTGAGCACTGCCATGGGCAGATGAGGCTGAGCAACAGCTTTCCAGGATAGCCCCTTCTGGCTGCCAGCTATCTGCAGACGTTCGCACTTTCGGAGCAGGGCTGCGAAAGGATACTGGCTGGGACACCAACTTTCCCAGGCTACGTTTGAAGTTTGAGGTGGCAAGACAAGCAAGCAGCCCCATTCTCTGTGCCTCTGTGCGAGCACTGCCATGGGCAGATGAGGCTGAGCAACAGCTTTTCAGGCTAGCCCCTTCTGGCTGCCAGCTATCTGCAGACGTTCGCACTTTCGGAGCAGGGCTGTGACAGGAGCCTGGCTGGGACACCACCATTCCCAGCATGCGTTTTAAGTTTCAAGTGGCAAGATAAGCAAGCAGCCCCATTCTCTGTGCCTCTATGCGAACAGTGCCATGGGCAGATGAGGCTGAGCAACAGCTTTCCAGGCTAGCCCCTTCTGCCTGCCAGCTATCTGCAGACGTTCGCATTTCAAGAGCAGGGCTGCGAAAGGAGCCTGGCTGGGACACCAACTTTCCCAGGCTACGTTTGAAGTTTTAGTTGGCAAGACAAGCAAGCAGCCCCATTCTCTGTGCCTCTGTGCAAGCACTGCCATGGGCATATGAGGCTGAGCAACAGCTTTCCAGGCTAGCCCCTTCTGGCTGCCAGCTATCTGCAGACGTTCGCACTTTCGGAGCAGGGCTGCGAAAGGATCCTGGCTGGGACACCAACTTTACCTGGCTACGTTTGAAGTTTGAGGTGGCAAGACAAGCAAGCAGCCCCATTCTCTGTGCCTCTGTGCGAGCACTGCCATGGGCAGATGAGGCTGAGCAACAGCTTTCCAGGCTAGCCCCTTCTCCCTGCCAGCTATCTGCAGACTTTCGCACTTTCGGAGCAGGGCTGTGACAGGAGCCTGGCAGGGACACCTCCATTCCCAGCATGCGTTTGAAGTTTCAAGTGGCAAGATAAGCAAGCAGCCCCATTCTCTGTGCCTCTATGCGAACAGTGCCATGGGCAGATGAGGCTGAGCAACAGCTTTCCAGGCTAGCACCTTCTGGCTGCCAGCTATCTGCAGACGTTCGCATTTCAAGAGCAGGGCTGCGAAGGGAGCCTAGCAGGTACACCATCTTTCCCAGGCTACGTTTGAAGTTTGAGGTGGCAAGACAAGCAAGCAGCCCCATTCTCTGTGCCTCTGTGCGAGCACTGCCATGGGCAGATGAGGCTGAGCAACAGCTTTCCAGGATAGCCCCTTCTGCCTGCCAGCTATCTGCAGACGTTCGCATTTCAAGAGCAGGGCTGCGAAAGGAGCCTAGCAGGTACACCATATTTCCCAGGATACGTTTGAAGTTTGAGGTTTCAAGAGAAGCAAGGAGCCCCATTCTCTGTGCCTCTGTGCAAGCACTGCCATGGGCAGATGAGGCTGAGCAACAGGTTTCCAGGATAGCCCCTTCTGGATGCAGCTATCTGCAGACGTTCGCACTTTCGGAGCCGGGCTGCGAAAGGAGCCTGGCTGGGACACCAACTTTACCTGGCTACGTTTGAAATTTGAGGTGGCAAGACAAGTAAGCAGCCGCATTCTCTGTGCCTCTATGCGAGCACTGCCATGGGCAGATGAGGCTGAGCAACAGCTTTCCAGAATAGCCCCTTCTGCCTGCCAGCTATCTGCAGACGTTCGCATTTCAAGAGCAGGGCTGCGAAAGGAGCCTGGCTTGGACACCAACTTTCCCAGGCTACGTTTGAAGTTTGAGGTGGCAAAACAAGCAAGGAGCCCCATTCTCTGTGCCTCTGTGTGAGCACTGCCATGGGCAGATGAGGCTGAGCAACAGCTTTCCAGGATAGCCCCTTCTGGCTGCCAGCTATCTGCAGACGTTCGCACTTTCGGAGCAGGGCTGTGATAGGAGCCTGGCAGGGACACCACCATTCCCAGCATGCGTTTTAAGTTTTAGTTGGCAAGATAAGCAAGCAGCCCCATTCTCTGTGCCTCTATGCGAACAGTGCCATGGGCAGATGAGGCTGAGCAACAGCTTTCCAGGCTAGCCCCTTCTGCCTGCCAGCTATCTGCAGACGTTCGCATTTCAAGAGCAGGGCTGCGAAAGGAGCCTGGCTGGGACACCAACTTTCCCAGGCTACGTTTGAAGTTTTAGTTGGCAAGACAAGCAAGCAGCCCCATTCTCTGTGCCTCTGTGCAAGCACTGCCATGGGCATATGAGGCTGAGCAACAGCTTTCCAGGCTAGCCCCTTCTGGCTGCCAGCTATCTGCAGACGTTCGCACTTTCGGAGCAGGGCTGCGAAAGGATCCTGGCTGGGACACCAACTTTCCCTGGCTACGTTTGAAGTTTGAGGTGGCAAGACAAGCAAGCAGCCCCATTCTCTGTGCCTCTGTGCGAGCACTGCCATGGGCAGATGAGGCTGAGCATCAGCTTTCCAGGATAGCCCCTTCTGCCTGCCAGCTATCTGCAGACTTTCGCACTTTCGGAGCAGGGCTGTGATAGGAGCCTGGCAGGGACACCACCATTCCCAGCATGCGTTTGAAGTTTCAAGTGGCAAGATAAGCAAGCAGCCCCATTCTCTGTGCCTCTATGCGAACAGTGCCATGGGCAGATGAGGCTGAGCAACAGCTTTCCAGGCTAGCCCCTTCTGCCTGCCAGCTATCTGCAGACGTTCGCATTTCAAGAGCAGGGCTGCGAAAGGAGCCTAGCAGGTACACCATCTTTCCCAGGCTACGTTTGAAGTTTGAGGTGGCAAGATAAGCAAGCAGCCCCATTCTCTGTGCCTCTGTGCGAGCACTGCCATGGGCAGATGAGGCTGAGCAACGGCTTTCCAGGATAGCCCCTTCTGCCTGCCAGCTATCTGCAGACGTTCGCACTTTCGGAGCAGGGCTGTGATAGGAGCCTGGCAGGGACACCACCATTCCCAGCATGCGTTTGAAGTTTCAAGTGGCAAGATAAGCAAGCAGCCCCATTCTCTGTGCCTCTATGCGAACAGTGCCATGGGCAGATGAGGCTGAGCAACAGCTTTCCAGGCTAGCCCCTTCTGGCTGCCAGCTATCTGCAGACGTTCGCATTTCAAGAGCAGGGCTGCGAAAGGAGCCTAGCAGATACACCATCTTTCCCAGGCTACGTTTGAAGTTTGAGGTGGCAAGACAAGCAAGCAGCCCCATTCTCTGTGCCTCTGTGTGAGCACTGCCATGGGCAGATGAGGCTGAGCAACAGCTTTCCAGGCTAGCCCCTTCTGGCTGCCAGCTATCTGCAGACGTTCGCACTTTCGGAGCAGGGCTGCGAAAGGAGCCTGGCTGGGACACCAACTTTCCCAGGCTACGTTTGAAGTTTGAGGTGGCAAGACAAGCAAGCAGCCCCATTCTCTGTGCCTCTGTGCGAGCACTGCCATGGGCAGATGAGGCTGAGCAACAGCTTTCCAGGCTAGCCCCTTCTGGCTGCCAGCTATCTGCAGACGTTCGCACTTTCGGAGCAGGGCTGCGAAAGGATCCTGGCTGGGACACCAACTTTCCCTGGCTACGTTTGAAGTTTGAGGTGGCAAGACAAGCAAGCAGCCCCATTCTCTGTGCCTCTGTGCGAGCACTGCCATGGGCAGATGAGGCTGAGCAACAGCTTTCCAGGCTAGCCCCTTCTCCCTGCCAGCTATCTGCAGACTTTCGCACTTTCGGAGCAGGGCTGTGACAGGAGCCTGGCAGGGACACCTCCATTCCCAGCATGCGTTTGAAGTTTCAAGTGGCAAGATAAGCAATCAGCCCCATTCTCTGTGCCTCTATGCGAACAGTGCCATGGGCAGATGAGGCTGAGCAACAGCTTTCCAGGCTAGCCCCTTCTGCCTGCCAGCTATCTGCAGACGTTCGCACTTTCGGAGCAGGGCTGCGAAAGGAGCCTGGCTGGGACACCACCATTCCCAGGCTACGTTTGAAGTTTGAGGTGGCAAGACAAGCAAGCAGCCCCATTCTCTGTGCCTCTGTGCGAGCACTGCCATGGGCAGATGAGGCTGAGCAACAGCTTTCCAGGCTAGCACCTTCTGGCTGCCAGCTATCTGCAGACGTTCGCATTTCAAGAGCAGGGCTGCGAAAGGAGCCTAGCAGGTACACCATCTTTCCCTGGCTACGTTTGAAGTTTGAGGTGGCAAGACAAGCAAGGAGCCCCATTCTCTGTGCCTCTGTGCGAACAGTGCCATGGGCAGATGAGGCTGAGCAACAGCTTTCCAGGCTAGCCCCTTCTGGCTGCCAGCTATCTGCAGACGTTCGCATTTCAAGAGCAGGGCTGCGAAAGGAGCCTAGCAGGTACACCATCTTTCCCAGGCTACGTTTGAAGTTTGAGGTGGCAAGACAAGCAAGCAGCCCCATTCTCTGTGCCTCTGTGCGAGCACTGCCATGGGCAGATGAGGCTGAGCAACAGGTTTCCAGGCTAGCCCCTTCTGGCTGCCAGCTATCTGCAGACGTTCGCACTTTCGGAGCAGGGCTGTGATAGGAGCCTGGCAGGGACACCACCATTCCCAGCATGCGTTTGAAGTTTCAAGTGGCAAGATAAGCAAGCAGCCCCAGTCTCTGTGCGAGCAATGCCATGGGCAGATGAGGCTGAGCAACAGCTTTCCAGGCTAGCCCCTTCTGGCTGCCAGCTATCTGCAGACGTTCGCACTTTCGGAGCAGGGCTGCGAAAGGAGCCTGGCTGGGACACCACCATTCCCAGGCTACGTTTGAAGTTTGAGGTGGCAAGACAAGCAAGCAGCCCCATTCTCTGTGCCTCTGTGCGAGCACTGCCATGGGCAGATGAGGCTGAGCAACAGCTTTCCAGGCTAGCACCTTCTGGCTGCCAGCTATCTGCAGACGTTCGCATTTCAAGAGCAGGGCTGCGAAAGGAGCCTAGCAGGTACACCATCTTTCCCTGGCTACCTTTGAAGTTTGAGGTGGCAAGACAAGCAAGGAGCCCCATTCTCTGTGCCTCTGTGCGAACAGTGCCATGGGCAGATGAGGCTGAGCAACAGCTTTCCAGGCTAGCCCCTTCTGGCTGCCAGCTATCTGCAGACGTTCGCATTTCAAGAGCAGGGCTGCGAAAGGAGCCTAGCAGGTACACCATCTTTCCCAGGCTACGTTTGAAGTTTGAGGTGGCAAGACAAGCAAGCAGCCCCATTCTCTGTGCCTCTGTGCGAGCACTGCCATGGGCAGATGAGGCTGAGCAACAGGTTTCCAGGCTAGCCCCTTCTGCCTGCCAGCTATCTGCAGACGTTCGCACTTTCGGAGCAGGGCTGTGATAGGAGCCTGGCAGGGACACCATCATTCCCAGCATGCGTTTGAAGTTTCAAGTGGCAAGATAAGCAAGCAGCCCCATTCTCTGTGCCTCTATGCGAACAGTGCCATGGGCAGATGAGGCTGAGCAACAGCTTTCCAGGCTAGCACCTTCTGGCTGCCAGCTATCTGCAGACGTTCGCATTTCAAGAGCAGGGCTGCGAAAGGAGCCTAGCAGGTACACCATCTTTCCCAGGCTACGTTTGAAGTTTGAGGTGGCAAGACAAGCAAGCAGCCCCATTCTCTGTTCCTCTGTGCGAGCACTGCCATGGGCAGATGAGGCTGAGCAACAGCTTTCCAGGATAGCTCCTTCTGGCTGCCAGCTATCTGCAGACGTTCGCATTTTAAGAGCAGGGCTGCGAAATGAGCCTAGCAGGTACACCATCTTTCCCAGGCTACGTTTGAAGTTTGAGGTGGCAAGACAAGCAAGCAGCCCCATTCTCTGTGCCTCTGTGCGAGCAATGCCATGGGCAGATGAGGCTGAGCAACAGCTTTCCAGGATAGCCCCTTCTGCCTGCCAGCTATCTGCAGACGTTCGCACTTTCGGAGCAGGGCTGCGAAAGGAGCCTGGCTGGGACACCAACTTTCCCAGGCTACGTTTGAAGTTTGAGGTGGCAAGACAAGCAAGCAGCCCCATTCTCTGTGCCTCTGTGCGAGCACTGCCATGGGCAGATGAGGCTGAGCAACAGCTTTCCAGGATAGCCCCTTTTGCCTGCCAGCTATCTGCAGACATTCGCACTTTCGGAGCAGGGCTGTGACAGGAGCCTGGCAGGGACACCAACATTCCCAGCATGCGTTTGAAGTTTCAAGTGGCAAGACAAGCAAGCAGCCCCATTCTCTGTGCCTCTATGCGAGCACTGCCATGGGCAGATGAGGCTGAGCAACAGCTTTCCAGGCTAGCCCCTTCTGCCTGCCAGCTATCTGCAGACGTTCGCATTTCAAGAGCAGGGCTGCGAAAGGAGCCTAGCAGGTACACCATCTTTCCCAGGCTACGTTTGAAGTTTGAGGTGGCAAGATAAGCAAGCAGCCCCATTCTCTGTGCCTCTGTGCGAGCACTGCCATGGGCAGATGAGGCTGAGCAACGGCTTTCCAGGATAGCCCCTTCTGCCTGCCAGCTATCTGCAGACGTTCGCACTTTCGGAGCAGGGCTGTGATAGGAGCCTGGCAGGGACACCACCATTCCCAGCATGCGTTTGAAGTTTCAAGTGGCAAGATAAGCAAGCAGCCCCATTCTCTGTGCCTCTATGCGAACAGTGCCATGGGCAGATGAGGCTGAGCAACAGCTTTCCAGGCTAGCCCCTTCTGGCTGCCAGCTATCTGCAGACGTTCGCATTTCAAGAGCAGGGCTGCGAAAGGAGCCTGGCTGGGACACCAACTTTCCCAGGCTACGTTTGAAGTTTTAGTTGGCAAGACAAGCAAGCAGCCCCATTCTCTGTGCCTCTGTGCAAGCACTGCCATGGGCATATGAGGCTGAGCAACAGCTTTCCAGGCTAGCCCCTTCTGGCTGCCAGCTATCTGCAGACGTTCGCACTTTCGGAGCAGGGCTGCGAAAGGATCCTGGCTGGGACACCAACTTTCCCTGGCTACGTTTGAAGTTTGAGGTGGCAAGACAAGCAAGCAGCCCCATTCTCTGTGCCTCTGTGCGAGCACTGCCATGGGCAGATGAGGCTGAGCAACAGCTTTCCAGGCTAGCCCCTTCTCCCTGCCAGCTATCTGCAGACTTTCGCACTTTCGGAGCAGGGCTGTGACAGGAGCCTGGCAGGGACACCACCATTCCCAGCATGCGTTTGAAGTTTCAAGTGGCAAGATAAGCAAGCAGCCCCATTCTCTGTGCCTCTATGCGAACAGTGCCATGGGCAGATGAGGCTGAGCAACAGCTTTCCAGGCTAGCCCCTTCTGCCTGCCAGCTATCTGCAGACGTTCGCATTTCAAGAGCAGGGCTGCGAAAGGAGCCTAGCAGGTACACCATCTTTCCCAGGCTACGTTTGAAGTTTGAGGTGGCAAGATAAGCAAGCAGCCCCATTCTCTGTGCCTCTGTGCGAGCACTGCCATGGGCAGATGAGGCTGAGCAACGGCTTTCCAGGATAGCCCCTTCTGCCTGCCAGCTATCTGCAGACGTTCGCACTTTCGGAGCAGGGCTGTGATAGGAGCCTGGCAGGGACACCACCATTCCCAGCATGCGTTTGAAGTTTCAAGTGGCAAGATAAGCAAGCAGCCCCATTCTCTGTGCCTCTATGCGAACAGTGCCATGGGCAGATGAGGCTGAGCAACAGCTTTCCAGGCTAGCCCCTTCTGCCTGCCAGCTATCTGCAGACGTTCGCATTTCAAGAGCAGGGCTGCGAAAGGAGCCTAGCAGATACACCATCTTTCCCAGGCTACGTTTGAAGTTTGAGGTGGCAAGACAAGCAAGCAGCCCCATTCTCTGTGCCTCTGTGTGAGCACTGCCATGGGCAGATGAGGCTGAGCAACAGCTTTCCAGGCTAGCCCCTTCTGGCTGCCAGCTATCTGCAGACGTTCGCACTTTCGGAGCAGGGCTGCGAAAGGATACTGGCTGGGACACCAACTTTCCCAGGCTACGTTTGAAGTTTGAGGTGGCAAGACAAGCAAGCAGCCCCATTCTCTGTGCCTCTGTGCGAGCACTGCCATGGGCAGATGAGGCTGAGCAACAGCTTTCCAGGATAGCCCCTTCTGGCTGCCAGCTATCTGCAGACATTCGCACTTTCGGAGCAGGGCTGCGAAAGGAGCCTGGCTGGGACACCAACTTTCCCAGGCTACGTTTGAAGTTTGAGGTGGCAAGACAAGCAAGCAGCCCCATTCTCTGTGCCTCTGTGCGAGCACTGCCATGGGCAGATGAGGCTGAGCAACAGCTTTCCAGGCTAGCACCTTCTGGCTGCCAGCTATCTGCAGACGTTCGCATTTCAAGAGCAGGGCTGCGAAAGGAGCCTAGCAGGTACACCATCTTTCCCTGGCTACGTTTGAAGTTTGAGGTGGCAAGACAAGCAAGGAGCCCCATTCTCTGTGCCTCTATGCGAACAGTGCCATGGGCAGATGAGGCTGAGCAACAGCTTTCCAGGCTAGCCCCTTCTGGCTGCCAGCTATCTGCAGACGTTCGCATTTCAAGAGCAGGGCTGCGAAAGGAGCCTAGCAGGTACACCATCTTTCCCAGGCTACGTTTGAAGTTTGAGGTGGCAAGATAAGCAAGCAGCCCCATTCTCTGTGCCTCTGTGCGAGCACTGCCATGGGCAGATGAGGCTGAGCAACAGCTTTCCAGGCTAGCCCCTTCTGCCTGCCAGCTATCTGCAGACGTTCGCACTTTCGGAGCAGGGCTGTGATAGGAGCCTGGCAGGGACACCATCATTCCCAGCATGCGTTTGAAGTTTCAAGTGGCAAGATAAGCAAGCAGCCCCATTCTCTGTGCCTCTATGCGAACAGTGCCATGGGCAGATGAGGCTGAGCAACAGCTTTCCAGGCTATCACCTTCTGGCTGCCAGCTATCTGCAGACGTTCGCATTTCAAGAGCAGGGCTGCGAAAGGAGCCTAGCAGGTACACCATCTTTCCCAGGCTACGTTTGAAGTTTTAGTTGGCAAGACAAGCAAGCAGCCCCATTCTCTGTTCCTCTGTGCGAGCACTGCCATGGGCAGATGAGGCTGAGCAACAGCTTTCCAGGATAGCTCCTTCTGGATGCCAGCTATCTGCAGACGTTCGCATTTTAAGAGCAGGGCTGCGAAATGAGCCTAGCAGGTACACCATCTTTCCCAGGCTACGTTTGAAGTTTGAGGTGGCAAGACAAGCAAGCAGCCCCATTCTCTGTGCCTCTGTGCGAGCAATGCCATGGGCAGATGAGGCTGAGCAACAGCTTTCCAGGCTAGCCCCTTCTGCCTGCCAGCTATCTGCAGACGTTCGCATTTCAAGAGCAGGGCTGCGAAAGGAGCCTGGCAGGTACACCATCTTTCCCAGGCTACGTTTGAAGTTTGAGGTGGCAAGATAAGCAAGCAGCCCCATTCTCTGTGCCTCTGTGCGAGCACTGCCATGGGCAGATGAGGCTGAGCAACGGCTTTCCAGGATAGCCCCTTCTGCCTGCCAGCTATCTGCAGACGTTCGCACTTTCGGAGCAGGGCTGTGATAGGAGCCTGGCAGGGACACCACCATTCCCAGCATGCGTTTGAAGTTTCAAGTGGCAAGATAAGCAAGCAGCCCCATTCTCTGTGCCTCTATGCGAACAGTGCCATGGGCAGATGAGGCTGAGCAACAGCTTTCCAGGCTAGCCCCTTCTGGCTGCCAGCTATCTGCAGACGTTCGCATTTCAAGAGCAGGGCTGCGAAAGGAGCCTAGCAGATACACCATCTTTCCCAGGCTACGTTTGAAGTTTGAGGTGGCAAGACAAGCAAGCAGCCCCATTCTCTGTGCCTCTGTGTGAGCACTGCCATGGGCAGATGAGGCTGAGCAACAGCTTTCCAGGCTAGCCCCTTCTGGCTGCCAGCTATCTGCAGACGTTCGCACTTTCGGAGCAGGGCTGCGAAAGGATACTGGCTGGGACACCAACTTTCCCAGGCTACGTTTGAAGTTTGAGGTGGCAAGACAAGCAAGCAGCCCCATTCTCTGTGCCTCTGTGCGAGCACTGCCATGGGCAGATGAGGCTGAGCAACAGCTTTTCAGGCTAGCCCCTTCTGGCTGCCAGCTATCTGCAGACGTTCGCACTTTCGGAGCAGGGCTGTGACAGGAGCCTGGCTGGGACACCACCATTCCCAGCATGCGTTTTAAGTTTCAAGTGGCAAGATAAGCAAGCAGCCCCATTCTCTGTGCCTCTATGCGAACAGTGCCATGGGCAGATGAGGCTGAGCAACAGCTTTCCAGGCTAGCCCCTTCTGCCTGCCAGCTATCTGCAGACGTTCGCATTTCAAGAGCAGGGCTGCGAAAGGAGCCTGGCTGGGACACCAACTTTCCCAGGCTACGTTTGAAGTTTTAGTTGGCAAGACAAGCAAGCAGCCCCATTCTCTGTGCCTCTGTGCAAGCACTGCCATGGGCATATGAGGCTGAGCAACAGCTTTCCAGGCTAGCCCCTTCTGGCTGCCAGCTATCTGCAGACGTTCGCACTTTCGGAGCAGGGCTGCGAAAGGATCCTGGCTGGGACACCAACTTTCCCTGGCTACGTTTGAAGTTTGAGGTGGCAAGACAAGCAAGCAGCCCCATTCTCTGTGCCTCTGTGCGAGCACTGCCATGGGCAGATGAGGCTGAGCAACAGCTTTCCAGGCTAGCCCCTTCTCCCTGCCAGCTATCTGCAGACTTTCGCACTTTCGGAGCAGGGCTGTGACAGGAGCCTGGCAGGGACACCACCATTCCCAGCATGCGTTTGAAGTTTCAAGTGGCAAGATAAGCAAGCAGCCCCATTCTCTGTGCCTCTATGCGAACAGTGCCATGGGCAGATGAGGTTGAGCAACAGCTTTCCAGGCTAGCCCCTTCTGCCTGCCAGCTATCTGCAGACGTTCGCATTTCAAGAGCAGGGCTGCGAAAGGAGCCTAGCAGGTACACCATCTTTCCCAGGCTACGTTTGAAGTTTGAGGTGGCAAGATAAGCAAGCAGCCCCATTCTCTGTGCCTCTGTGCGAGCACTGCCATGGGCAGATGAGGCTGAGCAACGGCTTTCCAGGATAGCCCCTTCTGCCTGCCAGCTATCTGCAGACGTTCGCACTTTCGGAGCGGGGCTGTGATAGGAGCCTGGCAGGGACACCACCATTCCCAGCATGCGTTTGAAGTTTCAAGTGGCAAGATAAGCAAGCAGCCCCATTCTCTGTGCCTCTATGCGAACAGTGCCATGGGCAGATGAGGCTGAGCAACAGCTTTCCAGGCTAGCCCCTTCTGGCTGCCAGCTATCTGCAGACGTTCGCATTTCAAGAGCAGGGCTGCGAAAGGAGCCTAGCAGATACACCATCTTTCCCAGGCTACGTTTGAAGTTTGAGGTGGCAAGACAAGCAAGCAGCCCCATTCTCTGTGCCTCTGTGAGAGCACTGCCATGGGCAGATGAGGCTGAGCAACAGCTTTCCAGGCTAGCCCCTTCTGGCTGCCAGCTATCTGCAGACGTTCGCACTTTCGGAGCAGGGCTGCGAAAGGAGCCTGGCTGGGACACCAACTTTCCCAGGCTACGTTTGAAGTTTGAGGTGGCAAGACAAGCAAGCAGCCCCATTCTCTGTGCCTCTGTGCGAGCACTGCCATGGGCAGATGAGGCTGAGCAACAGCTTTCCAGGCTAGCCCCTTCTGGCTGCCAGCTATCTGCAGACGTTCGCACTTTCGGAGCAGGGCTGCGAAAGGATCCTGGCTGGGACACCAACTTTCCCTGGCTACGTTTGAAGTTTGAGGTGGCAAGACAAGCAAGCAGCCCCATTCTCTGTGCCTCTGTGCGAGCACTGCCATGGGCAGATGAGGCTGAGCAACAGCTTTCCAGGCTAGCCCCTTCTCCCTGCCAGCTATCTGCAGACTTTCGCACTTTCGGAGCAGGGCTGTGACAGGAGCCTGGCAGGGACACCTCCATTCCCAGCATGCGTTTGAAGTTTCAAGTGGCAAGATAAGCAAGCAGCCCCATTCTCTGTGCCTCTATGCGAACAGTGCCATGGGCAGATGAGGCTGAGCAACAGCTTTCCAGGCTAGCACCTTCTGGCTGCCAGCTATCTGCAGACGTTCGCATTTCAAGAGCAGGGCTGCGAAGGGAGCCTAGCAGGTACACCATCTTTCCCAGGCTACGTTTGAAGTTTGAGGTGGCAAGACAAGCAAGCAGCCCCATTCTCTGTGCCTCTGTGCGAGCACTGCCATGGGCAGATGAGGCTGAGCAACAGCTTTCCAGGATAGCCCCTTCTGCCTGCCAGCTATCTGCAGACGTTCGCATTTCAAGAGCAGGGCTGCGAAAGGAGCCTAGCAGGTACACCATATTTCCCAGGATACGTTTGAAGTTTGAGGTTTCAAGAGAAGCAAGGAGCCCCATTCTCTGTGCCTCTGTGCAAGCACTGCCATGGGCAGATGAGGCTGAGCAACAGGTTTCCAGGATAGCCCCTTCTGGATGCAGCTATCTGCAGACGTTCGCACTTTCGGAGCCGGGCTGCGAAAGGAGCCTGGCTGGGACACCAACTTTACCTGGCTACGTTTGAAATTTGAGGTGGCAAGACAAGTAAGCAGCCACATTCTCTGTGCCTCTATGCGAGCACTGCCATGGGCAGATGAGGCTGAGCAACAGCTTTCCAGAATAGCCCCTTCTGCCTGCCAGCTATCTGCAGACGTTCGCATTTCAAGAGCAGGGCTGCGAAAGGAGCCTGGCTTGGACACCAACTTTCCCTGGCTACGTTTGAAGTTTGAGGTGGCAAGACAAGCAAGGAGCCCCATTCTCTGTGCCTCTGTGTGAGCACTGCCATGGGCAGATGAGGCTGAGCAACAGCTTTCCAGGATAGCCCCTTCTGGCTGCCAGCTATCTGCAGACGTTCGCACTTTCGGAGCAGGGCTGTGATAGGAGCCTGGCAGGGACACCACCATTCCCAGCATGCGTTTTAAGTTTCAAGTGGCAAGATAAGCAAGCAGCCCCATTCTCTGTGCCTCTATGCGAACAGTGCCATGGGCAGATGAGGCTGAGCAACAGCTTTCCAGGCTAGCCCCTTCTGGCTGCCAGCTATCTGCAGACGTTCGCATTTCAAGAGCAGGGCTGCGAAAGGAGCCTGGCTGGGACACCAACTTTCCCAGGCTACGTTTGAAGTTTTAGTTGGCAAGACAAGCAAGCAGCCCCATTCTCTGTGCCTCTGTGCAAGCACTGCCATGGGCATATGAGGCTGAGCAACAGCTTTCCAGGCTAGCCCCTTCTGGCTGCCAGCTATCTGCAGACGTTCGCACTTTCGGAGCAGGGCTGCGAAAGGATCCTGGCTGGGACACCAACTTTCCCTGGCTACGTTTGAAGTTTGAGGTGGCAAGACAAGCAAGCAGCCCCATTCTCTGTGCCTCTGTGCGAGCACTGCCATGGGCAGATGAGGCTGAGCAACAGCTTTCCAGGCTAGCCCCTTCTCCCTGCCAGCTATCTGCAGACTTTCGCACTTTCGGAGCAGGGCTGTGATAGGAGCCTGGCAGGGACACCACCATTCCCAGCATGCGTTTGAAGTTTCAAGTGGCAAGATAAGCAAGCAGCCCCATTCTCTGTGCCTCTATGCGAACAGTGCCATGGGCAGATGAGGCTGAGCAACAGCTTTCCAGGCTAGCCCCTTCTGCCTGCCAGCTATCTGCAGACGTTCGCATTTCAAGAGCAGGGCTGCGAAAGGAGCCTAGCAGGTACACCATCTTTCCCAGGCTACGTTTGAAGTTTGAGGTGGCAAGATAAGCAAGCAGCCCCATTCTCTGTGCCTCTGTGCGAGCACTGCCATGGGCAGATGAGGCTGAGCAACGGCTTTCCAGGCTAGCCCCTTCTGCCTGCCAGCTATCTGCAGACGTTCGCACTTTCGGAGCAGGGCTGTGATAGGAGCCTGGCAGGGACACCACCATTCCCAGCATGCGTTTGAAGTTTCAAGTGGCAAGATAAGCAAGCAGCCCCATTCTCTGTGCCTCTATGCGAACAGTGCCATGGGCAGATGAGGCTGAGCAACAGCTTTCCAGGCTAGCCCCTTCTGCCTGCCAGCTATCTGCAGACGTTCGCATTTCAAGAGCAGGGCTGCGAAAGGAGCCTAGCAGATACACCATCTTTCCCAGGCTACGTTTGAAGTTTGAGGTGGCAAGACAAGCAAGCAGCCCCATTCTCTGTGCCTCTGTGTGAGCACTGCCATGGGCAGATGAGGCTGAGCAACAGCTTTCCAGGCTAGCCCCTTCTGGCTGCCAGCTATCTGCAGACGTTCGCACTTTCGGAGCAGGGCTGCGAAAGGAGCCTGGCTGGGACACCAACTTTCCCAGGCTACGTTTGAAGTTTGAGGTGGCAAGACAAGCAAGCAGCCCCATTCTCTGTGCCTCTGTGCGAGCACTGCCATGGGCAGATGAGGCTGAGCAACAGCTTTCCAGGCTAGCCCCTTCTGGCTGCCAGCTATCTGCAGACGTTCGCACTTTCGGAGCAGGGCTGCGAAAGGATCCTGGCTGGGACACCAACTTTCCCTGGCTACGTTTGAAGTTTGAGGTGGCAAGACAAGCAAGCAGCCCCATTCTCTGTGCCTCTGTGCGAGCACTGCCATGGGCAGATGAGGCTGAGCAACAGCTTTCCAGGCTAGCCCCTTCTCCCTGCCAGCTATCTGCAGACTTTCGCACTTTCGGAGCAGGGCTGTGACAGGAGCCTGGCAGGGACACCTCCATTCCCAGCATGCGTTTGAAGTTTCAAGTGGCAAGATAAGCAAGCAGCCCCATTCTCTGTGCCTCTATGCGAACAGTGCCATGGGCAGATGAGGCTGAGCAACAGCTTTCCAGGCTAGCCCCTTCTGGCTGCCAGCTATCTGCAGACGTTCGCACTTTCGGAGCAGGGCTGCGAAAGGAGCCTGGCTGGGACACCACAATTCCCAGGCTACGTTTGAAGTTTGAGGTGGCAAGACAAGCAAGCAGCCCCATTCTCTGTGCCTCTGTGCGAGCACTGCCATGGGCAGATGAGGCTGAGCAACAGCTTTCCAGGCTAGCACCTTCTGGCTGCCAGCTATCTGCAGACGTTCGCATTTCAAGAGCAGGGCTGCGAAAGGAGCCTAGCAGGTACACCATCTTTCCCTGGCTACGTTTGAAGTTTGAGGTGGCAAGACAAGCAAGGAGCCCCATTCTCTGTGCCTCTGTGCGAACAGTGCCATGGGCAGATGAGGCTGAGCAACAGCTTTCCAGGCTAGCCCCTTCTGGCTGCCAGCTATCTGCAGACGTTCGCATTTCAAGAGCAGGGCTGCGAAAGGAGCCTAGCAGGTACACCATCTTTCCCAGGCTACGTTTGAAGTTTGAGGTGGCAAGACAAGCAAGCAGCCCCATTCTCTGTGCCTCTGTGCGAGCACTGCCATGGGCAGATGAGGCTGAGCAACAGGTTTCCAGGCTAGCCCCTTCTGGCTGCCAGCTATCTGCAGACGTTCGCACTTTCGGAGCAGGGCTGTGATAGGAGCCTGGCAGGGACACCACCATTCCCAGCATGCGTTTGAAGTTTCAAGTGGCAAGATAAGCAAGCAGCCCCAGTCTCTGTGCGAGCAATGCCATGGGCAGATGAGGCTGAGCAACAGCTTTCCAGGCTAGCCCCTTCTGGCTGCCAGCTATCTGCAGACGTTCGCACTTTCGGAGCAGGGCTGCGAAAGGAGCCTGGCTGGGACACCACCATTCCCAGGCTACGTTTGAAGTTTGAGGTGGCAAGACAAGCAAGCAGCCCCATTCTCTGTGCCTCTGTGCGAGCACTGCCATGGGCAGATGAGGCTGAGCAACAGCTTTCCAGGCTAGCACCTTCTGGCTGCCAGCTATCTGCAGACGTTCGCATTTCAAGAGCAGGGCTGCGAAAGGAGCCTAGCAGGTACACCATCTTTCCCTGGCTACCTTTGAAGTTTGAGGTGGCAAGACAAGCAAGGAGCCCCATTCTCTGTGCCTCTGTGCGAACAGTGCCATGGGCAGATGAGGCTGAGAAACAGCTTTCCAGGCTAGCCCCTTCTGGCTGCCAGCTATCTGCAGACGTTCGCATTTCAAGAGCAGGGCTGCGAAAGGAGCCTAGCAGGTACACCATCTTTCCCAGGCTACGTTTGAAGTTTGAGGTGGCAAGACAAGCAAGCAGCCCCATTCTCTGTGCCTCTGTGCGAGCACTGCCATGGGCAGATGAGGCTGAGCAACAGGTTTCCAGGCTAGCCCCTTCTGCCTGCCAGCTATCTGCAGACGTTCGCACTTTCGGAGCAGGGCTGTGATAGGAGCCTGGCAGGGACACCATCATTCCCAGCATGCGTTTGAAGTTTCAAGTGGCAAGATAAGCAAGCAGCCCCATTCTCTGTGCCTCTATGCGAACAGTGCCATGGGCAGATGAGGCTGAGCAACAGCTTTCCAGGCTAGCCCCTTCTGGCTGCCAGCTATCTGCAGACGTTCGCATTTCAAGAGCAGGGCTGCGAAAGGAGCCTAGCAGGTACACCATCTTTCCCAGGCTACGTTTGAAGTTTGAGGTGGCAAGACAAGCAAGCAGCCCCATTCTCTGTTCCTCTGTGCGAGCACTGCCATGGGCAGATGAGGCTGAGCAACAGCTTTCCAGGATAGCTCCTTCTGGATGCCAGCTATCTGCAGACGTTCGCATTTTAAGAGCAGGGCTGCAAAATGAGCCTAGCAGGTACACCATCTTTCCCAGGCTACGTTTGAAGTTTGAGGTGGCAAGACAAGCAAGCAGCCCCATTCTCTGTGCCTCTGTGCGAGCAATGCCATGGGCAGATGAGGCTGAGCAACAGCTTTCCAGGATAGCCCCTTCTGCCTGCCAGCTATCTGCAGACGTTCGCACTTTCGGAGCAGGGCTGTGACAGGAGCCTGGCAGGGACACCAACATTCCCAGCATGCGTTTGAAGTTTCAATTGGCAAGACAAGCAAGCAGCCCCATTCTCTGTGCCTCTATGCGAGCACTGCCATGGGCAGATGAGGCTGAGCAACAGCTTTCCAGGCTAGCCCCTTCTGCCTGCCAGCTATCTGCAGACGTTCGCATTTCAAGAGCAGGGCTGCGAAAGGAGCCTAGCAGGTACACCATCTTTCCCAGGCTACGTTTGAAGTTTGAGGTGGCAAGATAAGCAAGCAGCCCCATTCTCTGTTCCTCTGTGCGAGCACTGCCATGGGCAGATGAGGCTGAGCAACGGCTTTCCAGGATAGCCCCTTCTGCCTGCCAGCTATCTGCAGACGTTCGCACTTTCGGAGCAGGGCTGTGATAGGAGCCTGGCAGGGACACCACCATTCCCAGCATGCGTTTGAAGTTTCAAGTGGCAAGATAAGCAAGCAGCCCCATTCTCTGTGCCTCTATGCGAACAGTGCCATGGGCAGATGAGGCTGAGCAACAGCTTTCCAGGCTAGCCCCTTCTGGCTGCCAGCTATCTGCAGACGTTCGCATTTCAAGAGCAGGGCTGCGAAAGGAGCCTGGCTGGGACACCAACTTTCCCAGGCTACGTTTGAAGTTTTAGTTGGCAAGACAAGCAAGCAGCCCCATTCTCTGTGCCTCTGTGCAAGCACTGCCATGGGCATATGAGGCTGAGCAACAGCTTTCCAGGCTAGCCCCTTCTGGCTGCCAGCTATCTGCAGACGTTCGCACTTTCGGAGCAGGGCTGCGAAAGGATCCTGGCTGGGACACCAACTTTCCCTGGCTACGTTTGAAGTTTGAGGTGGCAAGACAAGCAAGCAGCCCCATTCTCTGTGCCTCTATGCGAACAGTGCCATGGGCAGATGAGGCTGAGCAACAGCTTTCCAGGCTAGCCCCTTCTGCCTGCCAGCTATCTGCAGACGTTCGCATTTCAAGAGCAGGGCTGCGAAAGGAGCCTAGCAGGTACACCATCTTTCCCAGGCTACGTTTGAAGTTTGAGGTGGCAAGATAAGCAAGCAGCCCCATTCTCTGTGCCTCTGTGCGAGCACTGCCATGGGCAGATGAGGCTGAGCAACGGCTTTCCAGGATAGCCCCTTCTGCCTGCCAGCTATCTGCAGACGTTCGCACTTTCGGAGCAGGGCTGTGATAGGAGCCTGGCAGGGACACCACCATTCCCAGCATGCGTTTGAAGTTTCAAGTGGCAAGATAAGCAAGCAGCCCCATTCTCTGTGCCTCTATGCGAACAGTGCCATGGGCAGATGAGGCTGAGCAACAGCTTTCCAGGCTAGCCCCTTCTGGCTGCCAGCTATCTGCAGACGTTCGCATTTCAAGAGCAGGGCTGCGAAAGGAGCCTAGCAGATACACCATCTTTCCCAGGCTACGTTTGAAGTTTGAGGTGGCAAGACAAGCAAGCAGCCCCATTCTCTGTGCCTCTGTGTGAGCACTGCCATGGGCAGATGAGGCTGAGCAACAGCTTTCCAGGCTAGCCCCTTCTGGCTGCCAGCTATCTGCAGACGTTCGCACTTTCGGAGCAGGGCTGCGAAAGGATACTGGCTGGGACACCAACTTTCCCAGGCTACGTTTGAAGTTTGAGGTGGCAAGACAAGCAAGCAGCCCCATTCTCTGTGCCTCTGTGCGAGCACTGCCATGGGCAGATGAGGCTGAGCAACAGCTTTCCAGGATAGCCCCTTCTGGCTGCCAGCTATCTGCAGACATTCGCACTTTCGGAGCAGGGCTGTGATAGGAGCCTGGCAGGGACACCACCATTCCCAGCATGCGTTTGAAGTTTGAGGTGGCAAGACAAGCAAGCAGCCCCATTCTCTGTGCCTCTGTGCGAGCACTGCCATGGGCAGATGAGGCTGAGCAACAGCTTTCCAGGCTAGCACCTTCTGGCTGCCAGCTATCTGCAGACGTTCGCATTTCAAGAGCAGGGCTGCGAAAGGAGCCTAGCAGGTACACCATCTTTCCCTGGCTACGTTTGAAGTTTGAGGTGGCAAGACAAGCAAGGAGCCCCATTCTCTGTGCCTCTATGCGAACAGTGCCATGGGCAGATGAGGCTGAGCAACAGCTTTCCAGGCTAGCCCCTTCTGGCTGCCAGCTATCTGCAGACGTTCGCATTTCAAGAGCAGGGCTGCGAAAGGAGCCTAGCAGGTACACCATCTTTCCCAGGCTACGTTTGAAGTTTGAGGTGGCAAGACAAGCAAGCAGCCCCATTCTCTGTGCCTCTGTGCGAGCACTGCCATGGGCAGATGAGGCTGAGCAACAGCTTTCCAGGCTAGCCCCTTCTCCCTGCCAGCTATCTGCAGACTTTCGCACTTTCGGAGCAGGGCTGTGATAGGAGCCTGGCAGGGACACCACCATTCCCAGCATGCGTTTGAAGTTTCAAGTGGCAAGATAAGCAAGCAGCCCCATTCTCTGTGCCTCTATGCGAACAGTGCCATGGGCAGATGAGGCTGAGCAACAGCTTTCCAGGCTAGCCCCTTCTGCCTGCCAGCTATCTGCAGACGTTCGCATTTCAAGAGCAGGGCTGCGAAAGGAGCCTAGCAGGTACACCATCTTTCCCAGGCTACGTTTGAAGTTTGAGGTGGCAAGATAAGCAAGCAGCCCCATTCTCTGTGCCTCTGTGCGAGCACTGCCATGGGCAGATGAGGCTGAGCAACGGCTTTCCAGGATAGCCCCTTCTGCCTGCCAGCTATCTGCAGACGTTCGCACTTTCGGAGCAGGGCTGTGATAGGAGCCTGGCAGGGACACCACCATTCCCAGCATGCGTTTGAAGTTTCAAGTGGCAAGATAAGCAAGCAGCCCCATTCTCTGTGCCTCTATGCGAACAGTGCCATGGGCAGATGAGGCTGAGCAACAGCTTTCCAGGCTAGCCCCTTCTGGCTGCCAGCTATCTGCAGACGTTCGCATTTCAAGAGCAGGGCTGCGAAAGGAGCCTAGCAGATACACCATCTTTCCCAGGCTACGTTTGAAGTTTGAGGTGGCAAGACAAGCAAGCAGCCCCATTCTCTGTGCCTCTGTGTGAGCACTGCCATGGGCAGATGAGGCTGAGCAACAGCTTTCCAGGCTAGCCCCTTCTGGCTGCCAGCTATCTGCAGACGTTCGCACTTTCGGAGCAGGGCTGCGAAAGGATACTGGCTGGGACACCAACTTTCCCAGGCTACGTTTGAAGTTTGAGGTGGCAAGACAAGCAAGCAGCCCCATTCTCTGTGCCTCTGTGCGAGCACTGCCATGGGCAGATGAGGCTGAGCAACAGCTTTCCAGGATAGCCCCTTCTGGCTGCCAGCTATCTGCAGACATTCGCACTTTCGGAGCAGGGCTGTGATAGGAGCCTGGCAGGGACACCACCATTCCCAGCATGCGTTTGAAGTTTGAGGTGGCAAGACAAGCAAGCAGCCCCATTCTCTGTGCCTCTGTGCGAGCACTGCCATGGGCAGATGAGGCTGAGCAACAGCTTTCCAGGCTAGCACCTTCTGGCTGCCAGCTATCTGCAGACGTTCGCATTTCAAGAGCAGGGCTGCGAAAGGAGCCTAGCAGGTACACCATCTTTCCCAGGCTACGTTTGAAGTTTGAGGTGGCAAGACAAGCAAGGAGCCCCATTCTCTGTGCCTCTATGCGAACAGTGCCATGGGCAGATGAGGCTGAGCAACAGCTTTCCAGGCTAGCCCCTTCTGGCTGCCAGCTATCTGCAGACGTTCGCATTTCAAGAGCAGGGCTGCGAAAGGAGCCTAGCAGGTACACCATCTTTCCCAGGCTACGTTTGAAGTTTGAGGTGGCAAGACAAGCAAGCAGCCCCATTCTCTGTGCCTCTGTGCGAGCACTGCCATGGGCAGATGAGGCTGAGCAACAGCTTTCCAGGCTAGCCCCTTCTCCCTGCCAGCTATCTGCAGACTTTCGCACTTTCGGAGCAGGGCTGTGATAGGAGCCTGGCAGGGACACCACCATTCCCAGCATGCGTTTGAAGTTTCAAGTGGCAAGATAAGCAAGCAGCCCCATTCTCTGTGCCTCTATGCGAACAGTGCCATGGGCAGATGAGGCTGAGCAACAGCTTTCCAGGCTAGCCCCTTCTGCCTGCCAGCTATCTGCAGACGTTCGCATTTCAAGAGCAGGGCTGCGAAAGGAGCCTAGCAGGTACACCATCTTTCCCAGGCTACGTTTGAAGTTTGAGGTGGCAAGATAAGCAAGCAGCCCCATTCTCTGTGCCTCTGTGCGAGCACTGCCATGGGCAGATGAGGCTGAGCAACGGCTTTCCAGGATAGCCCCTTCTGCCTGCCAGCTATCTGCAGACGTTCGCACTTTCGGAGCAGGGCTGTGATAGGAGCCTGGCAGGGACACCACCATTCCCAGCATGCGTTTGAAGTTTCAAGTGGCAAGATAAGCAATCAGCCCCATTCTCTGTGCCTCTATGCGAACAGTGCCATGGGCAGATGAGGCTGAGCAACAGCTTTCCAGGCTAGCCCCTTCTGGCTGCCAGCTATCTGCAGACGTTCGCATTTCAAGAGCAGGGCTGCGAAAGGAGCCTAGCAGATACACCATCTTTCCCAGGCTACGTTTGAAGTTTGAGGTGGCAAGACAAGCAAGCAGCCCCATTCTCTGTGCCTCTGTGTGAGCACTGCCATGGGCAGATGAGGCTGAGCAACAGCTTTCCAGGCTAGCCCCTTCTGGCTGCCAGCTATCTGCAGACGTTCGCACTTTCGGAGCAGGGCTGCGAAAGGATACTGGCTGGGACACCAACTTTCCCAGGCTACGTTTGAAGTTTGAGGTGGCAAGACAAGCAAGCAGCCCCATTCTCTGTGCCTCTGTGCGAGCACTGCCATGGGCAGATGAGGCTGAGCAACAGCTTTCCAGGATAGCCCCTTCTGGCTGCCAGCTATCTGCAGACATTCGCACTTTCGGAGCAGGGCTGTGATAGGAGCCTGGCAGGGACACCACCATTCCCAGCATGCGTTTGAAGTTTGAGGTGGCAAGACAAGCAAGCAGCCCCATTCTCTGTGCCTCTGTGCGAGCACTGCCATGGGCAGATGAGGCTGAGCAACAGCTTTCCAGGCTAGCACCTTCTGGCTGCCAGCTATCTGCAGACGTTCGCATTTCAAGAGCAGGGCTGCGAAAGGAGCCTAGCAGGTACACCATCTTTCCCAGGCTACGTTTGAAGTTTGAGGTGGCAAGACAAGCAAGGAGCCCCATTCTCTGTGCCTCTATGCGAACAGTGCCATGGGCAGATGAGGCTGAGCAACAGCTTTCCAGGCTAGCCCCTTCTGGCTGCCAGCTATCTGCAGACGTTCGCATTTCAAGAGCAGGGCTGCGAAAGGAGCCTAGCAGGTACACCATCTTTCCCAGGCTACGTTTGAAGTTTGAGGTGGCAAGATAAGCAAGCAGCCCCATTCTCTGTGCCTCTGTGCGAGCACTGCCATGGGCAGATGAGGCTGAGCAACAGCTTTCCAGGCTAGCCCCTTCTGCCTGCCAGCTATCTGCAGACGTTCGCACTTTCGGAGCAGGGCTGTGATAGGAGCCTGGCAGGGACACCATCATTCCCAGCATGCGTTTGAAGGTTCAAGTGGCAAGATAAGCAAGCAGCCCCATTCTCTGTGCCTCTATGCGAACAGTGCCATGGGCAGATGAGGCTGAGCAACAGCTTTCCAGGCTAGCACCTTCTGGCTGCCAGCTATCTGCAGACGTTCGCATTTCAAGAGCAGGGCTGCGAAAGGATTCTAGCAGGTACACCATCTTTCCCAGGCTACGTTTGAAGTTTTAGTTGGCAAGACAAGCAAGCAGCCCCATTCTCTGTTCCTCTGTGCGAGCACTGCCATGGGCAGATGAGGCTGAGCAACAGCTTTCCAGGATAGCTCCTTCTGGATGCCAGCTATCTGCAGACGTTCGCATTTTAAGAGCAGGGCTGCGAAATGAGCCTAGCAGGTACACCATCTTTCCCAGGCTACGTTTGAAGTTTGAGGTGGCAAGACAAGCAAGCAGCCCCATTCTCTGTGCCTCTGTGCGAGCAATGCCATGGGCAGATGAGGCTGAGCAACAGCTTTCCAGGATAGCCCCTTCTGCCTGCCAGCTATCTGCAGACGTTCGCACTTTCGGAGCAGGGCTGCGAAAGGAGCCTGGCTGGGACACCAACTTTCCCAGGCTACGTTTGAAGTTTGAGGTGGCAAGACAAGCAAGCAGCCCCATTCTCTGTGCCTCTGTGCGAGCACTGCCATGGGCAGATGAGGCTGAGCAACAGCTTTCCAGGATAGCCCCTTCTGCCTGCCAGCTATCTGCAGACATTCGCACTTTCGGAGCAGGGCTGTGACAGGAGCCTGGCAGGGACACCAACATTCCCAGCATGCGTTTGAAGTTTCAAGTGGCAAGACAAGCAAGCAGCCCCATTCTCTGTGCCTCTATGCGAGCACTGCCATGGGCAGATGAGGCTGAGCAACAGCTTTCCAGGCTAGCCCCTTCTGCCTGCCAGCTATCTGCAGACGTTCGCATTTCAAGAGCAGGGCTGCGAAAGGAGCCTAGCAGGTACACCATCTTTCCCAGGCTACGTTTGAAGTTTGAGGTGGCAAGATAAGCAAGCAGCCCCATTCTCTGTGCCTCTGTGCGAGCACTGCCATGGGCAGATGAGGCTGAGCAACGGGTTTCCAGGATAGCCCCTTCTGCCTGCCAGCTATCTGCAGACGTTCGCACTTTCGGAGCAGGGCTGTGATAGGAGCCTGGCAGGGACACCACCATTCCCAGCATGCGTTTGAAGTTTCAAGTGGCAACATAAGCAAGCAGCCCCATTCTCTGTGCCTCTATGCGAACAGTGCCATGGGCAGATGAGGCTGAGCAACAGCTTTCCAGGATAGCCCCTTCTGCCTGCCAGCTATCTGCAGACGTTCGCATTTCAAGAGCAGGGCTGCGAAAGGAGCCTAGCAGATACACCATCTTTCCCAGGCTACGTTTGAAGTTTGAGGTGGCAAGACAAGCAAGCAGCCCCATTCTCTGTGCCTCTGTGTGAGCACTGCCATGGGCAGATGAGGCTGAGCAACAGCTTTCCAGGCTAGCCCCTTCTGGCTGCCAGCTATCTGCAGACGTTCGCACTTTCGGAGCAGGGCTGCGAAAGGATACTGGCTGGGACACCAACTTTCCCTGGCTACGTTTGAAGTTTGAGGTGGCAAGACAAGCAAGCAGCCCCATTCTCTGTGCCTCTGTGCGAGCACTGCCATGGGCAGATGAGGCTGAGCAACAGCTTTTCAGGCTAGCCCCTTCTGGCTGCCAGCTATCTGCAGACGTTCGCACTTTCGGAGCAGGGCTGTGATAGGAGCCTGGCAGGGACACCACCATTCCCAGCATGCGTTTTAAGTTTCAAGTGGCAAGATAAGCAAGCAGCCCCATTCTCTGTGCCTCTATGCGAACAGTGCCATGGGCAGATGAGGCTGAGCAACAGCTTTCCAGGATAGCCCCTTCTGGCTGCCAGCTATCTGCAGACGTTCGCATTTCAAGAGCAGGGCTGCGAAAGGAGCCTGGCTGGGACACCAACTTTCCCAGGCTACGTTTGAAGTTTTAGTTGGCAAGACAAGCAAGCAGCCCCATTCTCTGTGCCTCTGTGCAAGCACTGCCATGGGCATATGAGGCTGAGCAACAGCTTTCCAGGCTAGCCCCTTCTGGCTGCCAGCTATCTGCAGACGTTCGCACTTTCGGAGCAGGGCTGCGAAAGGATCCTGGCTGGGACACCAACTTTCCCTGGCTACGTTTGAAGTTTGAGGTGGCAAGACAAGCAAGCAGCCCCATTCTCTGTGCCTCTGTGCGAGCACTGCCATGGGCAGATGAGGCTGAGCAACAGCTTTCCAGGCTAGCCCCTTCTCCCTGCCAGCTATCTGCAGACTTTCGCACTTTCGGAGCAGGGCTGTGATAGGAGCCTGGCAGGGACACCACCATTCCCAGCATGCGTTTGAAGTTTCAAGTGGCAAGATAAGCAAGCAGCCCCATTCTCTGTGCCTCTATGCGAACAGTGCCATGGGCAGATAAGGCTGAGCAACAGCTTTCCAGGCTAGCCCCTTCTGCCTGCCAGCCATCTGCAGACGTTCGCATTTCAAGAGCAGGGCTGCGAAAGGAGCCTAGCAGGTACACCATCTTTCCCAGGCTATGTTTGAAGTTTGAGGTGGCAAGATAAGCAAGCAGCCCCATTCTCTGTGCCTCTGTGCGAGCACTGCCATGGGCAGATGAGGCTGAGCAACGGCTTTCCAGGATAGCCCCTTCTGCCTGCCAGCTATCTGCAGACGTTCGCACTTTCGGAGCAGGGCTGTGATAGGAGCCTGGCAGGGACACCACCATTCCCAGCATGCGTTTGAAGTTTCAAGTGGCAAGATAAGCAAGCAGCCCCATTCTCTGTGCCTCTATGCGAACAGTGCCATGGGCAGATGAGGCTGAGCAACAGCTTTCCAGGCTAGCCCCTTCTGGCTGCCAGCTATCTGCAGACGTTCGCATTTCAAGAGCAGGGCTGCGAAAGGAGCCTAGCAGATACACCATCTTTCCCAGGCTACGTTTGAAGTTTGAGGTGGCAAGACAAGCAAGCAGCCCCATTCTCTGTGCCTCTGTGTGAGCACTGCCATGGGCAGATGAGGCTGAGCAACAGCTTTCCAGGCTAGCCCCTTCTGGCTGCCAGCTATCTGCAGACGTTCGCACTTTCGGAGCAGGGCTGCGAAAGGATACTGGCTGGGACACCAACTTTCCCAGGCTACGTTTGAAGTTTGAGGTGGCAAGACAAGCAAGCAGCCCCATTCTCTGTGCCTCTGTGCGAGCACTGCCATGGGCAGATGAGGCTGAGCAACAGCTTTTCAGGCTAGCCCCTTCTGGCTGCCAGCTATCTGCAGACGTTCGCACTTTCGGAGCAGGGCTGTGATAGGAGCCTGGCAGGGACACCACCATTCCCAGCATGCGTTTGAAGTTTCAAGTGGCAAGATAAGCAAGCAGCCCCATTCTCTGTGCCTCTATGCGAACAGTGCCATGGGCAGATGAGGCTGAGCAACAGCTTTCCAGGCTAGCCCCTTCTGGCTGCCAGCTATCTGCAGACGTTCGCATTTCAAGAGCAGGGCTGCGAAAGGAGCCTGGCTGGGACACCAACTTTCCCAGGCTACGTTTGAAGTTTGAGGTGGCAAGACAAGCAAGCAGCCCCATTCTCTGTGCCTCTGTGCGAGCACTGCCATGGGCAGATGAGGCTGAGCAACAGCTTTCCAGGCTAGCCCCTTCTGGCTGCCAGCTATCTGCAGACGTTCGCACTTTCGGAGCAGGGCTGCGAAAGGATCCTGGCTGGGACACCAACTTTCCCAGGCTACGTTTGAAGTTTGAGGTGGCAAGACAAGCAAGCAGCCCCATTCTCTGTGCCTCTGTGCGAGCACTGCCATGGGCAGATGAGGCTGAGCAACAGCTTTCCAGGCTAGCCCCTTCTCCCTGCCAGCTATCTGCAGACTTTCGCACTTTCGGAGCAGGGCTGTGACAGGAGCCTGGCAGGGACACCTCCATTCCCAGCATGCGTTTGAAGTTTCAAGTGGCAAGATAAGCAAGCAGCCCCATTCTCTGTGCCTCTATGCGAACAGTGCCATGGGCAGATGAGGCTGAGCAACAGCTTTCCAGGCTAGCACCTTCTGGCTGCCAGCTATCTGCAGACGTTCGCATTTCAAGAGCAGGGCTGCGAAGGGAGCCTAGCAGGTACACCATCTTTCCCAGGCTACGTTTGAAGTTTGAGGTGGCAAGACAAGCAAGCAGCCCCATTCTCCGTGCCTCTATGCGAACAGTGCCATGGGCAGATGAGGCTGAGCAACAGCTTTCCAGGCTAGCCCCTTCTGGCTGCCAGCTATCTGCAGACGTTCGCATTTCAAGAGCAGGGCTGCGAAAGGAGCCTAGCAGGTACACCATCTTTCCCAGGCTACGTTTGAAGTTTGAGGTTTCAAGAGAAGCAAGGAGCCCCATTCTCTGTGCCTCTGTGCGAGCACTGCCATGGGCAGATGAGGCTGAGCAACAGGTTTCCAGGCTAGCCCCTTCTGCCTGCCAGCTATCTGCAGACGTTCGCACTTTCGGAGCCGGGCTGCGAAAGGAGCCTGGCTGGGACACCAACTTTCCCTGGCTACGTTTGAAATTTGAGGTGGCAAGACAAGTAAGCAGCCCCATTCTCTGTGCCTCTGTGCGAGCACTGCCATGGGCAGATGAGGCTGAGCAACAGCTTTCCAGAATAGCCCCTTCTGCCTGCCAGCTATCTGCAGATGTTCGCACTTTCGGAGCAGGGCTGTGATAGGAGCCTGGCAGGGACACCACCATTCCCAGCATGCGTTTGAAGTTTCAAGTGGCAAGATAAGCAAGCAGCCCCATTCTCTGTGCCTCTATGCGAACAGTGCCATGGGCAGATGAGGCTGAGCAACAGCTTTCCAGGATAGCCCCTTCTGGCTGCCAGCTATCTGCAGACGTTCGCACTTTCGGAGCAGGGCTGCGAAAGGAGCCTGGCTGGGACACCAACTTTCCCAGGCTACGTTTGAAGTTTGAGGTGGCAAGACAAGCAAGCAGCCCCATTCTCTGTGCCTCTGTGCGAGCACTGCCATGGGCAGATGAGGCTGAGCAACAGCTTTTCAGGCTAGCCCCTTCTGGCTGCCAGCTATCTGCAGACGTTCGCACTTTCGGAGCAGGGCTGTGATAGGAGCCTGGCAGGGACACCACCGTTCCCAGCATGCGTTTGAAGTTTCAAGTGGCAAGATAAGCAAGCAGCCCCATTCTCTGTGCCTCTATGCGAACAGTGCCATGGGCAGATGAGGCTGAGCAACAGCTTTCCAGGCTAGCCCCTTCTGGCTGCCAGCTATCTGCAGACGTTCGCATTTCAAGAGCAGGGCTGCGAAAGGAGCCTGGCTGGGACACCAACTTTGCCAGGCTACGTTTGAAGTTTTAGTTGGCAAGACAAGCAAGGAGCCCCATTCTCTGTGCCTCTATGCGAGCACTGCCATGGGCATATGAGGCTGAGCAACAGCTTTCCAGGCTAGCCCCTTCTGGCTGCCAGCTATCTGCAGACGTTCGCACTTTCGGAGCAGGGCTGCGAAAGGATCCTGGCTGGGACACCAACTTTCCCTGGCTACGTTTGAAGTTTGAGGTGGCAAGACAAGCAAGCAGCCCCATTCTCTGTGCCTCTGTGCGAGCACTGCCATGGGCAGATGAGGCTGAGCAACAGCTTTCCAGGCTAGCCCCTTCTCCCTGCCAGCTATCTGCAGACTTTCGCACTTTCGGAGCAGGGCTGTGATAGGAGCCTGGCAGGGACACCACCATTCCCAGCATGCGTTTGAAGTTTCAAGTGGCAAGATAAGCAAGCAGCCCCATTCTCTGTGCCTCTATGCGAACAGTGCCATGGGCAGATGAGGCTGAGCAACAGCTTTCCAGGCTAGCCCCTTCTGGCTGCCAGCTATCTGCAGACGTTGACATTTCAAGAGCAGGGCTGCGAAAGCATCCTAGCAGGTACACCATCTTTCCCAGGCTACGTTTGAAGTTTGAGGTGGCAAGACAAGCAAGCAGCCCCATTGTCCGTGCCTCTATGCGAACAGTGCCATGGGCAGATGAGGCTGAGCAACAGCTTTCCAGGATAGCCCCTTCTGCCTGCCAGCTATCTGCAGACGTTCGCATTTCAAGAGCAGAGCTGCGAAAGGAGCCTGGCTGGGACACCAACTTTCCCAGGCTACGTTTGAAGTTTGAGGTGGCAAGACAAGCAAGCAGCCCCATTCTCTGTGCCTCTGTGCGAGCACTGCCATGGGCAGATGAGGCTGAGCAACAGCTTTCCAGGCTAGCCCCTTCTGGCTGCCAGCTATCTGCAGACGTTCGCACTTTCGGAGCAGGGCTGCGAAAGGATCCTGGCTGGGACACCAACTTTCCCTGGCTACGTTTGAAGTTTGAGGTGGCAAGACAAGCAAGCAGCCCCATTCTCTGTGCCTCTGTGCGAGCACTGCCATGGGCAGATGAGGCTGAGCAACAGCTTTCCAGGCTAGCCCCTTCTCCCTGCCAGCTATCTGCAGACTTTCGCACTTTCGGAGCAGGGCTGTGACAGGAGCCTGGCAGGGACACCTCCATTCCCAGCATGCGTTTGAAGTTTCAAGTGGCAAGATAAGCAAGCAGCCCCATTCTCTGTGCCTCTATGCGAACAGTGCCATGGGCAGATGAGGCTGAGCAACAGCTTTCCAGGCTAGCACCTTCTGGCTGCCAGCTATCTGCAGACGTTCGCATTTCAAGAGCAGGGCTGCGAAGGGAGCCTAGCAGGTACACCATCTTTCCCAGGCTACGTTTGAAGTTTGAGGTGGCAAGACAAGCAAGCAGCCCCATTCTCTGTGCCTCTGTGCGAGCACTGCCATGGGCAGATGAGGCTGAGCAACAGCTTTCCAGGATAGCCCCTTCTGCCTGCCAGCTATCTGCAGACGTTCGCATTTCAAGAGCAGGGCTGCGAAAGGAGCCTAGCAGGTACACCATATTTCCCAGGATACGTTTGAAGTTTGAGGTTTCAAGAGAAGCAAGGAGCCCCATTCTCTGTGCCTCTGTGCAAGCACTGCCATGGGCAGATGAGGCTGAGCAACAGGTTTCCAGGATAGCCCCTTCTGGATGCAGCTATCTGCAGACGTTCGCACTTTCGGAGCCGGGCTGCGAAAGGAGCCTGGCTGGGACACCAACTTTACCTGGCTACGTTTGAAATTTGAGGTGGCAAGACAAGTAAGCAGCCGCATTCTCTGTGCCTCTATGCGAGCACTGCCATGGGCAGATGAGGCTGAGCAACAGCTTTCCAGAATAGCCCCTTCTGCCTTCCAGCTATCTGCAGATGTTCGCACTTTCGGAGCAGGGCTGTGATAGGAGCCTGGCAGGGACACCACCATTCCCAGCATGCGTTTGAAGTTTCAAGTGGCAAGATAAGCAAGCAGCCCCATTCTCTGTGCCTCTATGCGAACAGTGCCATGGGCAGATGAGGCTGAGCAACAGCTTTCCAGGATAGCCCCTTCTGGCTGCCAGCTATCTGCAGACGTTCGCACTTTCGGAGCAGGGCTGCGAAAGGAGCCTGGCTGGGACACCAACTTTCCCAGGCTACGTTTGAAGTTTGAGGTGGCAAGACAAGCAAGCAGCCCCATTCTCTGTGCCTCTGTGCGAGCACTGCCATGGGCAGATGAGGCTGAGCAACAGCTTTCCAGGCTAGCCCCTTCTGCCTGCCAGCTATCTGCAGACGTTCGCACTTTCGGAGCAGGGCTGTGATAGGAGCCTGGCAGGGACACCACCGTTCCCAGCATGCGTTTGAAGTTTCAAGTGGCAAGATAAGCAAGCAGCCCCATTCTCTGTGCCTCTATGCGAACAGTGCCATGGGCAGATGAGGCTGAGCAACAGCTTTCCAGGATAGCCCCTTCTGGCTGCCAGCTATCTGCAGACGTTCGCACTTTCGGAGCAGGGCTGTGACAGGAGCCTGGCAGGGACACCACCATTCCCAGCATGCGTTTGAAGTTTGAGGTGGCAAGACAAGCAAGCAGCCCCATTCTCTGTGCCTCTGTGCGAGCACTGCCATGGGCAGATGAGGCTGAGCAACAGCTTTCCAGGCTAGCACCTTCTGGCTGCCAGCTATCTGCAGACGTTAGCATTTCAAGAGCAGGGCTGCGAAAGGAGCCTAGCAGGTACACCATCTTTCCCTGGCTACGTTTGAAGTTTGAGGTGGCAAGACAAGCAAGGAGCCCCATTCTCTGTGCCTCTGTGCGAACAGTGCCATGGGCAGAGGAGGCTGAGCAACAGCTTCCCAGGCTAGCCCCTTCTGGCTGCCAGCTATCTGCAGACGTTCGCATTTCAAGAGCAGGGCTGCGAAAGGAGCCAAGCAGGTACACCATCTTTCCCAGGCTACGTTTGAAGTTTGAGGTGGCAAGACAAGCAAGCAGCCCCATTCTCTGTTCCTCTGTGCGAGCACTGCCATGGGCAGATGAGGCTGAGCAACAGCTTTCCAGGATAGCCCCTTCTGGATGCAGCTATCTGCAGACGTTCGCATTTTAAGAGCAGGGCTGCGAAATGAGCCTAGCAGGTACACCATCTTTCCCAGGCTACGTTTGAAGTTTGAGGTGGCAAGACAAGCAAGCAGCCCCATTCTCTGTGCCTCTGTGCGAGCAATGCCATGGGCAGATGAGGCTGAGCAACAGGTTTCCAGGCTAGCCCCTTCTGCCTCCCAGCTATCTGCAGACGTTCGCACTTTCGGAGCAGGGCTGCGAAAGGAGCCTGGCTGGGACACCAACTTTCCCAGGCTACGTTTGAAGTTTGAGGTGGCAAGACAAGCAAGGAGCCCCATTCTCTGTGCCTCTGTGCGAGCACTGCCATGGGCAGATGAGGCTGAGCAACAGCTTTCCAGGATAGCCTCTTCTGCCTGCCAGCTATCTGCAGACATTCGCACTTTCGGAGCAGGGCTGTGATAGGAGCCTGGCAGGGACACCATCATTCCCAGCATGCGTTTGAAGTTTCAAGTGGCAAGATAAGCAAGCAGCCCCATTCTCTGTGCCTCTATGCGAACAGTGCCATGGGCAGATGAGGCTGAGCAACAGCTTTCCAGGCTAGCCCCTTCTGCCTGCCAGCTATCTGCAGACGTTCGCATTTCAAGAGCAGGGCTGCGAAAGGAGCCTAGCAGGTACACCATCTTTCCCAGGCTACGTTTGAAGTTTGAGGTGGCAAGACAAGGAAGCAGCCCCATTCTCTGTTCCTCTGTGCGAGCACTGCCATGGGCAGATGAGGCTGAGCAACAGCTTTCCAGGATAGCCCCTTCTGGATGCAGTTATCTGCAGACGTTCGCATTTTAAGAGCAGGGCTGCGAAATGAGCCTAGCAGGTACACCATCTTTCCCAGGCTACGTTTGAAGTTTGAGGTGGCAAGACAAGCAAGCAGCCCCATTTTCTGTGCCTCTGTGCGAGCAATGCCATGGGCAGATGAGGCTGAGCAACAGCTTTCCAGGATAGCCCCTTCTGCCTGCCAGCTATCTGCAGACGTTCGCACTTTCGGAGCAGGGCTGCGAAAGGAGCCTGGCTGGGACACCAACTTTCCCAGGCTACGTTTGAAGTTTGAGGTGGCAAGACAAGCAAGGAGCCCCATTCTCTGTGCCTCTGTGCGAGCACTGCCATGGGCAGATGAGGCTGAGCAACAGCTTTCCAGGATAGCCCCTTCTGCCTGCCAGCTATCTGCAGACATTCGCACTTTCGGAGCAGGGCTGTGACAGGAGCCTGGCAGGGACACCAACATTCCCAGCATGCGTTTGAAGTTTGAGGTGGCAAGACAAGCAAGCAGCCCCATTCTCTGTGCCTCTATGCGAGCACTGCCATGGGCAGATGAGGCTGAGCAACAGCTTTCCAGGCTAGCCCCTTCTGCCTGCCAGCTATCTGCAGACGTTCGCATTTCAAGAGCAGGGCTGCGAAAGGAGCCTAGCAGGTACACCATCTTTCCCAGGCTACGTTTGAAGTTTGAGGTGGCAAGATAAGCAAGCAGCCCCATTCTCTGTGCCTCTGTGCGAGCACTGCCATGGGCAGATGAGGCTGAGCAACGGCTTTCCAGGATAGCCCCTTCTGCCTGCCAGCTATCTGCAGACGTTCGCACTTTCGGAGCAGGGCTGTGATAGGAGCCTGGCAGGGACACCACCATTCCCAGCATGCGTTTGAAGTTTCAAGTGGCAAGATAAGCAAGCAGCCCCATTCTCTGTGCCTCTATGCGAACAGTGCCATGGGCAGATGAGGCTGAGCAACAGCTTTCCAGGCTAGCCCCTTCTGGCTGCCAGCTATCTGCAGACGTTCGCATTTCAAGAGCAGTGCTGCGAAAGGAGCCTAGCAGGTACACCATCTTTCCCAGGCTACGTTTGAAGTTTGAGGTGGCAAGACAAGCAAGCAGCCCCATTCTCTGTGCCTCTGTGTGAGCACTGCCATGGGCATATGAGGCTGAGCAACAGCTTTCCAGGCTAGCCCCTTCTGCCTGCCAGCTATCTGCAGACGTTCGCACTTTCGGAGCAGGGCTGCGAAAGGATACTGGCTGGGACACCAACTTTCCCAGGCTACGTTTGAAGTTTGAGGTGGCAAGACAAGCAAGCAGCCCCATTCTCTGTGCCTCTGTGCGAGCACTGCCATGGGCAGATGAGGCTGAGCAACAGCTTTTCAGGCTAGCCCCTTCTGGCTGCCAGCTATCTGCAGACGTTCGCACTTTCGGAGCAGGGCTGTGATAGGAGCCTGGCAGGGACACCACCATTCCCAGCATGCGTTTGAAGTTTCAAGTGTCAAGATAAGCAAGCAGCCCCATTCTCTGTGCCTCTATGCGAACAGTGCCATGGGCAGATGAGGCTGAGCAACAGCTTTCCAGGCTAGCCCCTTCTGGCTGCCAGCTATCTGCAGACGTTCGCATTTCAAGAGCAGGGCTGCGAAAGGAGCCTGGCTGGGACACCAACTTTCCCAGGCTACGTTTGAAGTTTTAGTTGGCAAGACAAGCAAGGAGCCCCATTCTCTGTGCCTCTGTGCAAGCACTGCCATGGGCATATGAGGCTGAGCAACAGCTTTCCAGGCTAGCCCCTTCTGGCTGCCAGCTATCTGCAGACGTTCGCATTTCAAGAGCAGGGCTGCGAAAGGAGCCTGGCTGGGACACCAACTTTCCCAGGCTACGTTTGAAGTTTTAGTTGGCAAGAAAAGCAAGGAGCCCCATTCTCTGTGCCTCTGTGCGAGCACTGCCATGGGCAGATGAGGCTGAGCAACAGCTTTCCAGGCTAGCCCCTTCTGGCTGCCAGCTATCTGCAGACGTTCGCATTTCAAGAGCAGGGCTGCGAAAGGAGCCTAGCAGGTACACCATCTTTCCCAGGCTACGTTTGAAGTTTGAGGTGGCAAGACAAGCAAGCAGCCCCATTCTCTGTGCCTCTGTGCGAGCACTGCCATGGGCAGATGAGGCTGAGCAACAGGTTTCCAGGCTAGCCCCTTCTGGCTGCCAGCTATCTGCAGACGTTCGCACTTTCGGAGCAGGGCTGTGATAGGAGCCTGGCAGGGACACCTCCATTCCCAGCATGCGTTTGAAGTTTCAAGTGGCAAGATAAGCAAGCAGCCCCATTCTCTGTGCCTCTATGCGAACAGTGCCATGGGCAGATGAGGCTGAGCAACAGCTTTCCAGGCTAGCACCTTCTGGCTGCCAGCTATCTGCAGACGTTCGCATTTCAAGAGCAGGGCTGCGAAGGGAGCCTAGCAGGTACACCATCTTTCCCAGGCTACGTTTGAAGTTTGAGGTGGCAAGACAAGCAAGCAGCCCCATTCTCTGTGCCTCTATGCGAACAGTGCCATGGGCAGATGAGGCTGAGCAACAGCTTTCCAGGCTAGCCCCTTCTGGCTGCCAGCTATCTGCAGACGTTCGCATTTCAAGAGCAGTACTGCGAAAGGAGCCTAGCAGGTACACCATATTTCCCAGGATACGTTTGAAGTTTGAGGTTTCAAGAGAAGCAAGGAGCCCCATTCTCTGTGCCTCTGTGCGAGCACTGCCATGGGCAGATGAGGCTGAGCAACAGGTTTCCAGGCTAGCCCCTTCTGCCTGCCAGCTATCTGCAGACGTTCGCATTTCAAGAGCAGGGCTGTGATAGGAGCCTGGCAGGGACACAACCATTCCCAGCATGCGTTTGAAGTTTCAAGTGGCAAGATAAGCAAGCAGCCCCAGTCTCTGTGCGAGCAATGCCATGGGCAGATGAGGCTGAGCAACAGCTTTCCAGGCTAGCCCCTTCTGGCTGCCAGCTATCTGCAGACGTTCGCACTTTCGGAGCAGGGCTGCGAAAGGAGCCTGGCTGGGACACCAACTTTCCCAGGCTACGTTTGAAGTTTGAGGTGGCAAGACAAGCAAGCAGCCCCATTCTCTGTGCCTCTGTGCGAGCACTGCCATGGGCAGATGAGACTGAGCAACAGCTTTCCAGGATAGCCCCTTCTGGCTGCCAGCTATCTGCAGACATTCGCACTTTCGGAGCAGGGCTGTGACAGGAGCCTGGCAGGGACACCACCATTCCCAGCATGCGTTTGAAGTTTGAGGTGGCAAGACAAGCAAGCAGCCCCATTCTCTGTGCCTCTGTGCGAGCACTGCCATGGGCAGATGAGGCTGAGCAACAGCTTTCCAGGCTAGCACCTTCTGGCTGCCAGCTATCTGCAGACGTTTGCATTTCAAGAGCAGGGCTGCGAAAGGAGCCTAGCAGGTACACCATCTTTCCCTGGCTACGTTTGAAGTTTTAGTTGGCAAGACAAGCAAGGAGCCCCATTCTCTGTGCCTCTGTGCGAACAGTGCCATGGGCAGAGGAGGCTGAGCAACAGCTTCCCAGGCTAGCCCCTTCTGGCTGCCAGCTATCTGCAGACGTTCGCATTTCAAGAGCAGGGCTGCGAAAGGAGCCTAGCAGGTACACCATCTTTCCCAGGCTACGTTTGAAGTTTGAGGTGGCAAGAGAAGCAAGCAGCCCCATTCTCTGTGCCTCTGTGCGAGCAATGCCATGGGCAGATGAGGCTGAGCAACAGGTTTCCAGGATAGCCCCTTCTGCCTGCCAGCTATCTGCAGACGTTCGCACTTTCGGAGCAGGGCTGCGAAAGGAGCCTGGCTGGGACACCAACTTTCCCAGGCTACGTTTGAAGTTTGAGGTGGCAAGACAAGCAAGGAGCCCCATTCTCTGTGCCTCTGTGCGAGCACTGCCATGGGCAGATGAGGCTGAGCAACAGCTTTCCAGGATAGCCCCTTCTGCCTGCCAGCTATCTGCAGACATTCGCACTTTCGGAGCAGGGCTGTGACAGGAGCCTGGCAGGGACACCAACATTCCCAGCATGCGTTTGAAGTTTGAGGTGGCAAGACAAGCAAGCAGCCCCATTCTCTGTGCCTCTATGCGAGCACTGCCATGGGCAGATGAGGCTGAGCAACAGCTTTCCAGGCTAGCCCCTTCTGCCTGCCAGCTATCTGCAGACGTTCGCATTTCAAGAGCAGGGCTGCGAAAGGAGCCTAGCAGGTACACCATCTTTCCCAGGCTACGTTTGAAGTTTGAGGTGGCAAGATAAGCAAGCAGCCCCATTCTCTGTGCCTCTGTGCGAGCACTGCCATGGGCAGATGAGGCTGAGCAACGGCTTTCCAGGATAGCCCCTTCTGCCTGCCAGCTATCTGCAGACGTTCGCACTTTCGGAGCAGGGCTGTGATAGGAGCCTGGCAGGGACACCACCATTCCCAGCATGCGTTTGAAGTTTCAAGTGGCAAGATAAGCAAGCAGCCCCATTCTCTGTGCCTCTATGCGAACAGTGCCATGGGCAGATGAGGCTGAGCAACAGCTTTCCAGGCTAGCCCCTTCTGGCTGCCAGCTATCTGCAGACGTTCGCATTTCAAGAGCAGGGCTGCGAAAGGAGCCTGGCTGGGACACCAACTTTCCCAGGCTACGTTTGAAGTTTTAGTTGGCAAGAAAAGCAAGGAGCCCCATTCTCTGTGCCTCTGTGCAAGCACTGCCATGGGCAGATGAGGCTGAGCAACAGCTTTCCAGGCTAGCCCCTTCTGGCTGCCAGCTATCTGCAGACGTTCGCACTTTCGGAGCAGGGCTGCGAAAGGATCCTGGCTGGGACACCAACTTTCCCAGGCTACGTTTGAAGTTTGAGGTGGCAAGACAAGCAAGCAGCCCCATTCTCTGTGCCTCTGTGCGAGCACTGCCATGGGCAGATGAGGCTGAGCAACAGCTTTCCAGGCTAGCCCCTTCTCCCTGCCAGCTATCTGCAGACTTTCGCACTTTCGGAGCAGGGCTGTGATAGGAGCCTGGCAGGGACACCTCCATTCCCAGCATGCGTTTGAAGTTTCAAGTGGCAAGATAAGCAAGCAGCCCCATTCTCTGTGCCTCTATGCGAACAGTGCCATGGGCAGATGAGGCTGAGCAACAGCTTTCCAGGCTAGCACCTTCTGGCTGCCAGCTATCTGCAGACGTTCGCATTTCAAGAGCAGGGCTGCGAAGGGAGCCTAGCAGGTACACCATCTTTCCCAGGCTACGTTTGAAGTTTGAGGTGGCAAGACAAGCAAGCAGCCCCATTCTCCGTGCCTCTATGCGAACAGTGCCATGGGCAGATGAGGCTGAGCAACAGCTTTCCAGGCTAGCCCCTTCTGGCTGCCAGCTATCTGCAGACGTTCGCATTTCAAGAGCAGGGCTGCGAAAGGAGCCTAGCAGGTACACCATATTTCCCAGGATACGTTTGAAGTTTGAGGTTTCAAGAGAAGCAAGGAGCCCCATTCTCTGTGCCTCTGTGCGAGCACTGCCATGGGCAGATGAGGCTGAGCAACAGGTTTCCAGGCTAGCCCCTTCTGCCTGCCAGCTATCTGCAGACGTTCGCACTTTCGGAGCCGGGCTGCGAAAGGAGCCTGGCTGGGACACCAACTTTCCCTGGCTACGTTTGAAATTTGAGGTGGCAAGACAAGTAAGCAGCCCCATTCTCTGTGCCTCTGTGCGAGCACTGCCATGGGCAGATGAGGCTGAGCAACAGCTTTCCAGAATAGCCCCTTCTGCCTGCCAGCTATCTGCAGATGTTCGCACTTTCGGAGCAGGGCTGTGATAGGAGCCTGGCAGGGACACCACCATTCCCAGCATGCGTTTGAAGTTTCAAGTGGCAAGATAAGCAAGCAGCCCCATTCTCTGTGCCTCTATGCGAACAGTGCCATGGGCAGATGAGGCTGAGCAACAGCTTTCCAGGATAGCCCCTTCTGGCTGCCAGCTATCTGCAGACGTTCGCACTTCCGGAGCAGGGCTGCGAAAGGAGCCTGGCTGGGACACCAACTTTCCCAGGCTACGTTTGAGGTTTGAGGTGGCAAGACAAGCAAGGAGCCCCATTCTCTGTGCCTCTGTGCAAGCACTGCCATGGGCATATGAGGCTGAGCAACAGCTTTCCAGGCTAGCCCCTTCTGGCTGCCAGCTATCTGCAGACGTTCGCACTTTCGGAGCAGGGCTGCGAAAGGATCCTGGCTGGGACACCAACTTTCCCTGGCTACGTTTGAAGTTTGAGGTGGCAAGACAAGCAAGCAGCCCCATTCTCTGTGCCTCTGTGCGAGCACTGCCATGGGCAGATGAGGCTGAGCAACAGCTTTCCAGGCTAGCCCCTTCTCCCTGCCAGCTATCTGCAGACTTTCGCACTTTCGGAGCAGGGCTGTGACAGGAGCCTGGCAGGGACACCTCCATTCCCAGCATGCGTTTGAAGTTTCAAGTGGCAAGATAAGCAAGCAGCCCCATTCTCTGTGCCTCTATGCGAACAGTGCCATGGGCAGATGAGGCTGAGCAACAGCTTTCCAGGCTAGCACCTTCTGGCTGCCAGCTATCTGCAGACGTTCGCATTTCAAGAGCAGGGCTGCGAAGGGAGCCTAGCAGGTACACCATCTTTCCCAGGCTACGTTTGAAGTTTGAGGTGGCAAGACAAGCAAGCAGCCCCATTCTCCGTGCCTCTATGCGAACAGTGCCATGGGCAGATGAGGCTGAGCAACAGCTTTCCAGGCTAGCCCCTTCTGGTTGCCAGCTATCTGCAGACGTTCGCATTTCAAGAGCAGTACTGCGAAAGGAGCCTAGCAGGTACACCATATTTCCCAGGATACGTTTGAAGTTTGAGGTTTCAAGAGAAGCAAGGAGCCCCATTCTCTGTGCCTCTGTGCGAGCACTGCCATGGGCAGATGAGGCTGAGCAACAGGTTTCCAGGCTAGCCCCTTCTGCCTGCCAGCTATCTGCAGACGTTCGCACTTTCGGAGCCGGGCTGCGAAAGGAGCCTGGCTGGGACACCAACTTTCCCTGGCTACGTTTGAAATTTGAGGTGGCAAGACAAGTAAGCAGCCCCATTCTCTGTGCCTCTGTGCGAGCACTGCCATGGGCAGATGAGGCTGAGCAACAGCTTTCCAGAATAGCCCCTTCTGCCTGCCAGCTATCTGCAGATGTTCGCACTTTCGGAGCAGGGCTGTGATAGGAGCCTGGCAGGGACACCACCATTCCCAGCATGCGTTTGAAGTTTCAAGTGGCAAGATAAGCAAGCAGCCCCATTCTCTGTGCCTCTATGCGAACAGTGCCATGGGCAGATGAGGCTGAGCAACAGCTTTCCAGGCTAGCCCCTTCTGGCTGCCAGCTATCTGCAGACGTTCGCATTTCAAGAGCAGGGCTGTGATAGGAGCCTGGCAGGGACACAACCATTCCCAGCATGCGTTTGAAGTTTCAAGTGGCAAGATAAGCAAGCAGCCCCAGTCTCTGTGCGAGCAATGCCATGGGCAGATGAGGCTGAGCAACAGCTTTCCAGGCTAGCCCCTTCTGGCTGCCAGCTATCTGCAGACGTTCGCACTTTCGGAGCAGGGCTGCGAAAGGAGCCTGGCTGGGACACCAACTTTCCCTGGCTACGTTTGAAGTTTGAGGTGGCAAGACAAGCAAGCAGCCCCATTCTCTGTGCCTCTGTGCGAGCACTGCCATGGGCAGATGAGACTGAGCAACAGCTTTCCAGGATAGCCCCTTCTGGCTGCCAGCTATCTGCAGACATTCGCACTTTCGGAGCAGGGCTGTGACAGGAGCCTGGCAGGGACACCACCATTCCCAGCATGCGTTTGAAGTTTGATGTGGCAAGACAAGCAAGCAGCCCCATTCTCTGTGCCTCTGTGCGAGCACTGCCATGGGCAGATGAGGCTGAGCAACAGCTTTCCAGGCTAGCACCTTCTGGCTGCCAGCTATCTGCAGACGTTCGCATTTCAAGAGCAGGGCTGCGAAAGGAGCCTAGCAGGTACACCATCTTTCCCTGGCTACGTTTGAAGTTTGAGGTGGCAAGACAAGCAAGGAGCCCCATTCTCTGTGCCTCTGTGCGAACAGTGCCATGGGCAGAGGAGGCTGAGCAACAGCTTCCCAGGCTAGCCCCTTCTGGCTGCCAGCTATCTGCAGACGTTCGCATTTCAAGAGCAGGGCTGCGAAAGGAGCCTAGCAGGTACACCATCTTTCCCAGGCTACGTTTGAAGTTTGAGGTGGCAAGACAAGCAAGCAGCCCCATTCTCTGTGCCTCTGTGCGAGCACTGCCATGGGCAGATGAGGCTGAGCAACAGCTTTCCAGGCTAGCCCCTTCTGCCTGCCAGCTATCTGCAGACGTTCGCACTTTCGGAGCAGGGCTGTGATAGGAGCCTGGCAGGGACACCATCATTCCCAGCATGCGTTTGAAGTTTCAAGTGGCAAGATAAGCAAGCAGCCCCATTCTCTGTGCCTCTATGCGAACAGTGCCATGGGCAGATGAGGCTGAGCAACAGCTTTCCAGGCTAGCCCCTTCTGGCTGCCAGCTATCTGCAGACGTTCGCATTTCAAGAGCAGGGCTGCGAAAGGAGCCTAGCAGGTACACCATCTTTCCCAGGCTACGTTTGAAGTTTGAGGTGGCAAGATAAGCAAGCAGCCCCATTCTCTGTTCCTCTGTGCGAGCACTGCCATGGGCAGATGAGGCTGAGCAACAGCTTTCCAGGATAGCCCCTTCTGGATGCAGCTATCTGCAGACGTTCGCATTTTAAGAGCAGGGCTGCGAAAGGAGCCTAGCAGGTACACCATCTTTCCCAGGCTACGTTTGAAGTTTGAGGTGGCAAGACAAGCAAGCAGCCCCATTCTCTGTGCCTCTGTGCGAGCAATGCCATGGGCAGATGAGGCTGAGCAACAGGTTTCCAGGATAGCCCCTTCTGCCTGCCAGCTATCTGCAGACGTTCGCACTTTCGGAGCAGGGCTGCGAAAGGAGCCTGGCTGGGACACCAACTTTCCCAGGCTACGTTTGAAGTTTGAGGTGGCAAGACAAGCAAGGAGCCCCATTCTCTGTGCCTCTGTGCGAGCACTGCCATGGGCAGATGAGGCTGAGCAACAGCTTTCCAGGATAGCCCCTTCTGCCTGCCAGCTATCTGCAGACATTCGCACTTTCGGAGCAGGGCTGTGACAGGTGCCTGGCAGGGACACCAACATTCCCAGCATGCGTTTGAAGTTTGAGGTGGCAAGACAAGCAAGCAGCCCCATTCTCTGTGCCTCTATGCGAGCACTGCCATGGGCAGATGAGGCTGAGCAACAGCTTTCCAGGCTAGCCCCTTCTGCCTGCCAGCTATCTGCAGACGTTCGCATTTCAAGAGCAGGGCTGCGAAAGGAGCCTAGCAGGTACACCATCTTTCCCAGGCTACGTTTGAAGTTTGAGGTGGCAAGATAAGCAAGCAGCCCCATTCTCTGTGCCTCTGTGCGAGCACTGCCATGGGCAGATGAGGCTGAGCAACGGCTTTCCAGGATAGCCCCTTCTGCCTGCCAGCTATCTGCAGACGTTCGCACTTTCGGAGCAGGGCTGTGATAGGAGCCTGGCAGGGACACCACCATTCCCAGCATGCGTTTGAAGTTTCAAGTGGCAAGATAAGCAAGCAGCCCCATTCTCTGTGCCTCTATGCGAACAGTGCCATGGGCAGATGAGGCTGAGCAACAGCTTTCCAGGCTAGCCCCTTCTGGCTGCCAGCTATCTGCAGACGTTCGCATTTCAAGAGCAGGGCTGCGAAAGGAGCCTGGCTGGGACACCAACTTTCCCAGGCTACGTTTGAAGTTTTAGTTGGCAAGAAAAGCAAGGAGCCCCATTCCCTGTGCCTCTGTGCGAGCACTGCCATGGGCAGATGAGGCTGAGCAACAGCTTTCCAGGCTAGCCCCTTCTGGCTGCCAGCTATCTGCAGACGTTCGCACTTTCGGAGCAGGGCTGCGAAAGGATCCTGGCTGGGACACCAACTTTCCCAGGCTACGTTTGAAGTTTGAGGTGGCAAGACAAGCAAGCAGCCCCATTCTCTGTGCCTCTGTGCGAGCACTGCCATGGGCAGATGAGGCTGAGCAACAGCTTTCCAGGCTAGCCCCTTCTCCCTGCCAGCTATCTGCAGACTTTCGCACTTTCGGAGCAGGGCTGTGATAGGAGCCTGGCAGGGACACCTCCATTCCCAGCATGCGTTTGAAGTTTCAAGTGGCAAGATAAGCAAGCAGCCCCATTCTCTGTGCCTCTATGCGAACAGTGCCATGGGCAGATGAGGCTGAGCAACAGCTTTCCAGGCTAGCCTCTTCTGGCTGCCAGCTATCTGCAGACGTTCGCATTTCAAGAGCAGGGCTGCGAAGGGAGCCTAGCAGGTACACCATCTTTCCCAGGCTACGTTTGAAGTTTGAGGTGGCAAGACAAGCAAGCAGCCCCATTCTCCGTGCCTCTATGCGAACAGTGCCATGGGCAGATGAGGCTGAGCAACAGCTTTCCAGGCTAGCCCCTTCTGGCTGCCAGCTATCTGCAGACGTTCGCATTTCAAGAGCAGGGCTGCGAAAGGAGCCTAGCAGGTACACCATATTTCCCAGGATACGTTTGAAGTTTGAGGTTTCAAGAGAAGCAAGGAGCCCCATTCTCTGTGCCTCTGTGCGAGCACTGCCATGGGCAGATGAGGCTGAGCAACAGGTTTCCAGGCTAGCCCCTTCTGCCTGCCAGCTATCTGCAGACGTTCGCACTTTCGGAGCCGGGCTGCGAAAGGAGCCTGGCTGGGACACCAACTTTCCCTGGCTACGTTTGAAATTTGAGGTGGCAAGACAAGTAAGCAGCCCCATTCTCTGTGCCTCTGTGCGAGCACTGCCATGGGCAGATGAGGCTGAGCAACAGCTTTCCAGAATAGCCCCTTCTGCCTGCCAGCTATCTGCAGATGTTCGCACTTTCGGAGCAGGGCTGTGATAGGAGCCTGGCAGGGACACCACCATTCCCAGCATGCGTTTGAAGTTTCAAGTGGCAAGATAAGCAAGCAGCCCCATTCTCTGTGCCTCTATGCGAACAGTGCCATGGGCAGATGAGGCTGAGCAACAGCTTTCCAGGATAGCCCCTTCTGCCTGCCAGCTATCTGCAGACGTTCGCACTTTCGGAGCAGGGCTGCGAAAGGAGCCTGGCTGGGACACCAACTTTCCCAGGCTACGTTTGAAGTTTGAGGTGGCAAGACAAGCAAGGAGCCCCATTCTCTGTGCCTCTGTGCAAGCACTGCCATGGGCATATGAGGCTGAGCAACAGCTTTCCAGGCTAGCCCCTTCTGGCTGCCAGCTATCTGCAGACGTTCGCACTTTCGGAGCAGGGCTGCGAAAGGATCCTGGCTGGGACACCAACTTTCCCTGGCTACGTTTGAAGTTTGAGGTGGCAAGACAAGCAAGCAGCCCCATTCTCTGTGCCTCTGTGCGAGCACTGCCATGGGCAGATGAGGCTGAGCAACAGCTTTCCAGGCTAGCCCCTTCTCCCTGCCAGCTATCTGCAGACTTTCGCACTTTCGGAGCAGGGCTGTGACAGGAGCCTGGCAGGGACACCTCCATTCCCAGCATGCGTTTGAAGTTTCAAGTGGCAAGATAAGCAAGCAGCCCCATTCTCTGTGCCTCTATGCGAACAGTGCCATGGGCAGATGAGGCTGAGCAACAGCTTTCCAGGCTAGCACCTTCTGGCTGCCAGCTATCTGCAGACGTTCGCATTTCAAGAGCAGGGCTGCGAAGGGAGCCTAGCAGGTACACCATCTTTCCCAGGCTACGTTTGAAGTTTGAGGTGGCAAGACAAGCAAGCAGCCCCATTCTCCGTGCCTCTATGCGAACAGTGCCATGGGCAGATGAGGCTGAGCAACAGCTTTCCAGGCTAGCCCCTTCTGGCTGCCAGCTATCTGCAGACGTTCGCATTTCAAGAGCAGGGCTGCGAAAGAAGCCTGGCTGGGACACCAACTTTCCCAGGCTACGTTTGAAGTTTGAGGTGGCAAGACAAGCAAGCAGCCCCATTCTCTGTGCCTCTGTGCGAGCACTGCCATGGGCAGATGAGGCTGAGCAACAGCTTTCCAGGATAGCCCCTTCTGGCTGCCAGCTATCTGCAGACATTCGCACTTTCGGAGCAGGGCTGTGACAGGAGCCTGGCAGGGACACCTCCATTCCCAGCATGCGTTTGAAGTTTCAAGTGGCAAGATAAGCAAGCAGCCCCATTCTCTGTGCCTCTGTGCGAACAGTGCCATGGGCAGATGAGGCTGAGCAACAGCTTTCCATGCTAGCACCTTCTGGCTGCCAGCTATCTGCAGACGTTCGCATTTCAAGAGCAGGGCTGCGAAGGGAGCCTAGCAGGTACACCATCTTTCCCAGGCTACGTTTGAAGTTTGAGGTGGCAAGACAAGCAAGCAGCCCCATTCTCTGTGCCTCTGTGCGAGCACTGCCATGGGCAGATGAGGCTGAGCAACAGCTTTCCAGGATAGCCCCTTCTGCCTGCCAGCTATCTGCAGACGTTCGCATTTCAAGAGCAGGGCTGCGAAAGGAGCCTAGCAGGTACACCATATTTCCCAGGATACGTTTGAAGTTTGAGGTTTCAAGAGAAGCAAGGAGCCCCATTCTCTGTGCCTCTGTGCAAGCACTGCCATGGGCAGATGAGGCTGAGCAACAGGTTTCCAGGATAGCCCCTTCTGCCTGCCAGCTATCTGCAGACGTTCGCACTTTCGGAGCCGGGCTGCGAAAGGAGCCTGGCTGGGACACCAACTTTCCCTGGCTACGTTTGAAATTTGAGGTGGCAAGACAAGTAAGCAGCCGCATTCTCTGTGCCTCTGTGCGAGCACTGCCATGGGCAGATGAGGCTGAGCAACAGCTTTCCAGAATAGCCCCTTCTGCCTGCCAGCTATCTGCAGATGTTCGCACTTTCGGAGCAGGGCTGTGATAGGAGCCTGGCAGGGACACCACCATTCCCAGCATGCGTTTGAAGTTTCAAGTGGCAAGATAAGCAAGCAGCCCCATTCTCTGTGCCTCTATGCGAACAGTGCCATGGGCAGATGAGGCTGAGCAACAGCTTTCCAGGATAGCCCCTTCTGGCTGCCAGCTATCTGCAGACGTTCGCACTTTCGGAGCAGGGCTGCGAAAGGAGCCTGGCTGGGCCACCAACTTTCCCAGGATACGTTTGAAGTTTGAGGTGGCAAGACAAGCAAGCAGCCCCATTCTCTGTGCCTCTGTGCGAGCACTGCCATGGGCAGATGAGGCTGAGCAACAGCTTTCCAGGCTAGCCCCTTCTGCCTGCCAGCTATCTGCAGACGTTCGCACTTTCGGAGCAGGGCTGTGATAGGAGCCTGGCAGGGACACCACCGTTCCCAGCATGCGTTTGAAGTTTCAAGTGGCAAGATAAGCAAGCAGCCCCATTCTCTGTGCCTCTATGCGAACAGTGCCATGGGCAGATGAGGCTGAGCAACAGCTTTCCAGGATAGCCCCTTCTGGCTGCCAGCTATCTGTAGACGTTCGCATTTCAAGAGCAGGGATGCGAAAGGAGTTGAGCAGGTACACCATCTTTCCCAGGCTACGTTTGAAGTATGAGGTGGCAAAACAAGCAAGCAGCCCCATTCTCTGTGCCTCTGTGCAAGCACTGCCATGGGCAGATGAGGCTGAGCAACAGCTTTCCAGGATAGCACCTTCTGGCTGCCAGCTATCTGCAGACGTTCGCATTTCAAGAGCAGGGCTGCGAAAGGAGCCTAGCAGGTACACCATCTTTCCCAGGCTACGTTTGAAGTTTGAGGTGGCAAGACAAGCAAGCAGCCCCATTCTCTGTGCGAGCAATGCCATGGGCAGATGAGGCTGAGCAACAGCTTTCCAGGCTAGCCCCTTCTGCCTGCCAGCTATCTGCAGACGTTCGCACTTTCGGAGCAGGGCTGCGAAAGGAGCCTGGCTTGGACACCAACTTTCCCAGGCTACGTTTGAAGTTTGAGGCGGCAAGAGAAGCAAGCAGCCCCATTCTCTGTGCCTCTGTGCGAGCACTGCCATGGGCAGATGAGGCTGAGCATCAGCTTTCCAGGCTAGCCCCTTCTGGCTGCCAGCTATCTGCAGACGTTCGCACTTTCGGAGCAGGGCTGTGATAGGAGCCTGGCAGGGACACCACCATTCCCAGCATGCGTTTGAAGTTTCAAGTGGCAAGATAAGCAAGCAGCCCCATTCTCTGTGCCTCTATGCGAACAGTGCCATGGGCAGATGAGGCTGAGCAACAGCTTTCCAGGCTAGCCCCTTCTGCCTGCCAGCTATCTGCAGACGTTCGCATTTCAAGAGCAGGGCTGCGAAAGGAGCCTAGCAGGTACACCATCTTTCCCAGGCTACGTTTGAAGTTTGAGGTGGCAAGAGAAGCAAGCAGCCCCATTCTCTGTGCCTCTGTGCGAGCACTGCCATGGGCAGATGAGGCTGAGCAACAGCTTTCCAGGCTAGCACCTTCTGGCTGCCAGCTATCTGCAGACGTTCGCACTTTCGGAGCAGGGCTGCGAAAGGAGCCTAGCAGGTACACCATCTTTCCCAGGCTACGTTTGAAGTTTGAGGTGGCAAGACAAGCAAGGAGCCCCATTCTCTGTGCGAGCAATGCCATGGGCAGATGAGGCTGAGCAACAGCTTTCCAGGCTAGCCCCTTCTGCCTGCCAGCTATCTGCAGACGTTCGCACTTTCGGAACAGGGCTGCGAAAGGAGCCTGGCTGGGACACCAACATTCCCAGGCTACGTTTGAAGTTTGAGGTGGCAAGAGAAGCAAGCAGCCCCATTCTCTGTGCCTCTGTGCGAGCACTGCCATGGGCAGATGAGGCTGAGCATCAGCTTTCCAGGATAGCCCCTTCTGGCTGCCAGCTATCTGCAGACGTTCGCACTTTCGGAGCAGGGCTGTGATAGGAGCCTGGCAGGGACACCACCATTCCCAGCATGCGTTTGAAGTTTCAAGTGGCAAGATAAGCAAGCAGCCCCATTCTCTGTGCCTCTATGCGAACAGTGCCATGGGCAGATGAGGCTGAGCAACAGCTTTCCAGGCTAGCCCCTTCTGGCTGCCAGCTATCTGCAGACGTTCGCACTTTCGGAGCAGGGCTGCGAAAGGAGCCTGGCTGGGACACCAACTTTCCCAGGCTACGTTTGAAATTTGAGGTGGCAAGACAAGCAAGCAGCCCCATTCTCTGTGCCTCTGTGCGAGCACTGCCATGGGCAGATGAGGCTGAGCAACAGCTTTCCAGGATAGCCCCTTCTGGCTGCCAGCTATCTGCAGACATTCGCACTTTCGGAGCAGGGCTGTGGTAGGAGCCTGGCAGGGACACCACCATTCCCAGCATGCGTTTGAAGTTTCAAGTGGCAAGACAAGCAAGCAGCCCCATTCTCTGTGCCTCTATGCGAGCACTGCCATGGGCAGATGAGGCTGAGCAACAGCTTTCCAGGCAAGCCCCTTCTGGCTGCCAGCTATCTGCAGGCGTTCGCATTTCAAGAGCAGGGCTGCGAAAGGAGCCTAGCAGGTACACCATCTTTCCCAGGCTACGTTTGAAGTTTGAGGTGGCAAGACAAGCAAGGAGCCCCATTCTCTGTGCGAGCAATGCCATGGGCAGATGAGGCTGAGCAACAGCTTTCCAGGCTAGCCCCTTCTGCCTGCCAGCTATCTGCAGACGTTCGCACTTTCGGAGCAGGGCTGTGATAGGAGCCTGGCAGGGACACCACCGTTCCCAGCATGCGTTTGAAGTTTCAAGTGGCAAGATAAGCAAGCAGCCCCATTCTCTGTGCCTCTATGCGAACAGTGCCATGGGCAGATGAGGCTGAGCAACAGCTTTCCAGGATAGCCCCTTCTGGCTGCCAGCTATCTGTAGACGTTCGCATTTCAAGAGCAGGGATGCGAAAGGAGTTGAGCAGGTACACCATCTTTCCCAGGCTACGTTTGAAGTTTGAGGTGGCAAAACAAGCAAGCAGCCCCATTCTCTGTGCCTCTGTGCAAGCACTGCCATGGGCAGATGAGGCTGAGCAACAGGTTTCCAGGCTAGCCCCTTCTGCCTGCCAGCTATCTGCAGACGTTCGCATTTCAAGAGCAGGGCTGCGAAAGGAGCCTAGCAGGTACACCATCTTTCCCAGGCTACGTTTGAAGTTTGAGGTGGCAAGACAAGGAAGCAGCCCCATTCTCTGTGCCTCTGTGCAAGCACTGCCATGGGCAGATGAGGCTGAGCAACAGGTTTCCAGGCTAGCCCCTTCTGGCTGCCAGCTATCTGCAGACGTTCGCACTTTCCGAGCAGGGCTGCGAAAGGAGCCTGGCTGGGACACCAACTTTCCCAGGCTACGTTTGAAATTTGAGGTGGCAAGACAAGCAAGCAGCCCCATTCTCTGTGCCTCTGTGCGAGCACTGCCATGGGCAGATGAGGCTGAGCAACAGCTTTCCAGGATAGCCCCTTCTGGCTGCCAGCTATCTGCAGACATTCGCACTTTCGGAGCAGGGCTGTGGTAGGAGCCTGGCAGGGACACCACCATTCCCAGCATGCGTTTGAAGTTTGAGGTGGCAAGACAAGCAAGCAGCCCCATTCTCTGTGCCTCTATGCGAGCACTGCCATGGGCAGATGAGGCTGAGCAACAGCTTTCCAGGCAAGCACCTTCTGGCTGCCAGCTATCTGCAGACGTTCGCATTTCAAGAGCAGGGCTGCGAAAGGAGCCTAGCAGGTACACCATCTTTCCCAGGCTACGTTTGAAGTTTGAGGTGGCAAGACAAGCAAGGAGCCCCATTCTCTGTGCGAGCAATGCCATGGGCAGATGAGGCTGAGCAACAGCTTTCCAGGCTAGCCCCTTCTGCCTGCCAGCTATCTGCAGACGTTCGCACTTTCGGAGCAGGGCTGCGAAAGGAGCCTGGCTTGGACACCAACTTTCCCAGGCTACGTTTGAAGTTTGAGGCGGCAAGAGAAGCAAGCAGCCCCATTCTCTGTGCCTCTGTGCGAGCACTGCCATGGGCAGATGAGGCTGAGCAACAGCTTTCCAGGATAGCCCCTTCTGGCTGCCAGCTATCTGCAGACATTCGCACTTTCGGAGCAGGGCTGTGGTAGGAGCCTGGCAGGGACACCACCATTCCCAGCATGCGTTTGAAGTTTGAGGTGGCAAGACAAGCAAGCAGCCCCATTCTCTGTGCCTCTATGCGAGCACTGCCATGGGCAGATGAGGCTGAGCAACAGCTTTCCAGGCAAGCACCTTCTGGCTGCCAGCTATCTGCAGACGTTCGCATTTCAAGAGCAGGGCTGCGAAAGGAGCCTAGCAGGTACACCATCTTTCCCAGGCTACGTTTGAAGTTTGAGGTGGCAAGACAAGCAAGGAGCCCCATTCTCTGTGCGAGCAATGCCATGGGCAGATGAGGCTGAGCAACAGCTTTCCAGGCTAGCCCCTTCTGCCTGCCAGCTATCTGCAGACGTTCGCACTTTCGGAACAGGGCTGCGAAAGGAGCCTGGCTGGGACACCAACATTCCCAGGCTACGTTTGAAGTTTGAGGTGGCAAGAGAAGCAAGCAGCCCCATTCTCTGTGCCTCTGTGCGAGCACTGCCATGGGCAGATGAGGCTGAGCATCAGCTTTCCAGGATAGCCCCTTCTGGCTGCCAGCTATCTGCAGACGTTCGCACTTTCGGAGCAGGGCTGTGATAGGAGCCTGGCAGGGACACCACCATTCCCAGCATGCGTTTGAAGTTTCAAGTGGCAAGATAAGCAAGCAGCCCCATTCTCTGTGCCTCTATGCGAACAGTGCCATGGGCAGATGAGGCTGAGCAACAGCTTTCCAGGCTAGCCCCTTCTGGCTGCCAGCTATCTGCAGACGTTCGCACTTTCGGAGCAGGGCTGCGAAAGGAGCCTGGCTGGGACACCAACTTTCCCAGGCTACGTTTGAAATTTGAGGTGGCAAGACAAGCAAGCAGCCCCATTCTCTGTGCCTCTGTGCGAGCACTGCCATGGGCAGATGAGGCTGAGCAACAGCTTTCCAGGCTAGCCCCTTCTGGCTGCCAGCTATCTGCAGACATTCGCACTTTCGGAGCAGGGCTGTGGTAGGAGCCTGGCAGGGACACCACCATTCCCAGCATGCGTTTGAAGTTTGAGGTGGCAAGACAAGCAAGCAGCCCCATTCTCTGTGCCTCTATGCGAGCACTGCCATGGGCAGATGAGGCTGAGCAACAGCTTTCCAGGCAAGCCCCTTCTGGCTGCCAGCTATCTGCAGACGTTCGCATTTCAAGAGCAGGGCTGCGAAAGGAGCCTAGCAGGTACACCATCTTTCCCAGGCTACGTTTGAAGTTTGAGGTGGCAAGACAAGCAAGGAGCCCCATTCTCTGTGCGAGCAATGCCATGGGCAGATGAGGCTGAGCAACAGCTTTCCAGGCTAGCCCCTTCTGCCTGCCAGCTATCTGCAGACGTTCGCACTTTCGGAGCAGGGCTGCGAAAGGAGCCTGGCTGGGACACCAACTTTCCCAGGCTACGTTTGAAGTTTGAGGTGGCAAGAGAAGCAAGCAGCCCCATTCTCTGTGCGAGCACTGCCATGGGCAGATGAGGCTGAGCATCAGCTTTCCAGGATAGCCCCTTCTGCCTGCCAGCTATCTGCAGACGTTCGCACTTTCGGAGCAGGGCTTTGATAGGAGCCTGGCAGGGACACCACCATTCCCAGCATGCGTTTGAAGTTTCAAGTGGCAAGATAAGCAAGCAGCCCCATTCTCTGTGCCTCTGTGCGAGCACTGCCATGGGCAGATGAGGCTGAGCAACAGCTTTCCAGGCTAGTACCTTCCGGCTGCCAGCTATCTGCAGACGTTCGCACTTTCGGAGCAGGGCTGCGAAAGGAGCCTGGCTGGGACACCATCTTTCCCAGTCTACGTTTGAAGTTTGAGGTGGCAAGACAAGCAAGCAGCCCCATTCTCTGTGCCTCTATGCGAGCACTGCCATGGGCAGATGAGGCTGAGCAACAGCTTTCCAGGCAAGCCCCTTCTGGCTGCCAGCTATCTGCAGGCGTTCGCATTTCAAGAGCAGGGCTGCGAAAGGAGCCTAGCAGGTACACCATCTTTCCCAGGCTACGTTTGAAGTTTGAGGT